>NW_017728915.1:3043750-3068742 GCF_001723895.1 Crocodylus porosus | reverse complement strand
CAGCCACAGCCCGCCCGCTGCCACCGCCTGAGGGCAGCCCCCGCACCGGCGCCTGCAGGCCGCGCTGGTGACGACCAGGACGCCACCCGAGGCCCACCCGGTACCAGGACTTGGCACAGACGTCCCCAGCCACCCCTGCCTGCACCGGACGCTATTTCTCTCACGGCTGCCTGTGCCCCTGCGTGGGCTTTCAAGTACTTTGGGGCCGAATGGTTCCTGCCCTGCTTCATTGGTGTTGCAGGCCAGGAGATGCCCCGGAGAATGGCAGACTTTTTTTTACTGGTGTTTCCGCTTGAAATTCAAAGCTGCGCCATCGTTTTGTTGGTAGGAGTCTCCTGCCTTCGTAGTCTGGTGCCAACACGCATTCAACGTGCACTATGGCTTCCCCGGACTTACATTTTAAAAGGGACTCTAGCTGGTTGTTGGAGAATAAGTAGTACTATCTGGTCAGCAGAAAATCTTTGGTTATGTGACGTCAAATGTTTCTTTGCTACGATTTTTCTTGTAACTTTTGATTGTACCTTCACTCTTCCCCAGACAATTGTATTTCTTTCCTGAAAATTGTGTTTTTGGCTCTAAAACTTGTGGAAGTCAAACTAGCGGACACTACTGTGATTTTGCTCATTTTCTATAATCAAGGACTGACTGTTCCTCCTCTCTGGCTGCAGTTCTTGCCAATATTGATTCTTTGCTTATTAATTCCACTTTGGCCATACTAATGAACGACACAGCTCAGTTCATTATCCTTGCAGGAATTGTTAACAAGATCCTTTGTGTTGAATATGCTTTCATTGTGACCTCTTAGCCTTTGGACACATGTTAACTTGGAGCATGTGTTACTGCTGGACTGGATGATGGTTTGGCTGTTGACTTTGTAACTAAAACTTGAGCACCAGGTAGCAAAATATCTTGGCAAAATGCCATGCATGAATAAGATATTTGTATGCCCCCACCCAAGAGAATTTATTCAGGTGTCTTCAGAGAGATTTTTTTATATAATAAATTCTACTTTTTACTGTGAATTTTACCTCATTCTGGCTGTGATCTGTTTTTGAGTCTTAATTCACCTGTTCCTATTCAGCAAGTCTTTTGGTGGGTGGGAATATTTCAGTGAAATCAAGGCCACTGGAAAGTCTCTGATCACCAGTATTTCAGGCTAAAATGTCCTTCCTTACCCCCATTTCTGGTGTAGTTCTGATGGCAGTTTGTGTCACTTCCCATTTATTTTGCAGCCTTGAAGTACGGGGATCAATCACTCTGTTTGGGTTGTATGTTAACCTCTGTTCAGTGTTGTATATACTTCTGCATTTCGATCTGGATTGAGAGCAACAAACTTCATCTTGGCTATGAAACAGCAGGTTGGAACAGCTTATGATTAGGGACCTACCTAATTCACAGCAGTTGTCTCCAGATTTCACGGTCCTAGCAAGATATTGGGTGCCATTTTTGTGATGGGGGCACACCTGTGACTAGCTAACTGGTACTTGGAGTCCCACCCTGCCCCAAAGATTGATGGGTGGTCCCAAATAGGTTTGCTTGTTAATATACCAATTCATGCCTTCCTTGGGCTTGATCAGGCAGGGAATTAAGCCTGGGGAAGGTATTACTTACTGCATGAGCAAGCACTTCAGGATGTAGTTAATACTTTTCCCAGGACTGATCAGGGGATCAATTGCAGGGAAGGCATTAACTGGGTCCTAGGCTGCTGATGTTGAAATCTCCCAATCAGTCCTGGGAAGGCATTAACTCTGCCCTGGACTGCTTGCTGCCATGGCAATTAATGCCTTCCCCAGGCTTGACTGTGGGATCAGTTGTGGAGAAGCCATTAATTGCTGCATTATTATTAAGCAATCTAAGCACCTAATTATTAATCTGTTTAAAAAAAACTTATTAAAATAAATCAATGGACACAATGAATTTTAACAAATACCAACTATATACACTTTCATAGATTTCAGATACATTAGGGCTGGAAGGGACCTTGAAAGATCATCAGGTTCAACACCCTGCCCAAGGGGCAGGAAGTCAGCAGGGCTCTCTATTCAATAGTACTGTACCATCTAAACAAAATTCTTACACTAAAATATCTTATGAAAATAAAGCTGTACTATGCACAACATGAATTGTAACTAATACCAGCTATATATATTTTATTAAAGGACATTAGAAAAAGGAATTTACTGAAACAATGCTAACCTAAAGACAGGCAGTTCAGGCTATGTATTAAATGCTAGCATGGGTGCATCCAGCCAGTCACAGTTGCTGAAGAAGTTCTCTGCTTCCATGGGGTGAACACTTGTCCATGAACGGGGGTGGTACGCTCAGTGTCCACAAGGTCGTTGGAATGGTGAGACAACATCTTGCCAGGGCGTAAAGATGTGGAAACCAGATACACAGGCACAAGCATCTGGCAGTCTGGCGAAGTTCATGTAGGCAGCACATTCAGTTTCATGCAGTTTCTCTCATTCTGGGATTGCTTTCAGTAACTGAGGGTCACAACTGAGGAAAGGTACCTGGTCGGGATCTAAAATATGAACAGCACTAAGGAAGGGGGCAGCTAGCTGTCTGAACTGTGGTGGCAGTGGTGGGTTGTACCTGTAGTATTAGTTCAGCTTCGCAGCTGTTGCCTGGAACAGTTCCCTTCTGTGCTGGTTTTCACAAGGGCAGCTTGACAGTTTCTTGCGATGCCCTATCTTCAACCCAGCTTATCAAGTCTATCACCTAGTGTGTGTGGTGGATCACAGCCTGTCAGCCTTCAAACCAGATCATGAACTGGGTGGCATTGTCAACCGCAAATGTCACTTGATCTTGAATGTTGCCTGGCTGTAAAAGATTTGAAGCTTGAGCATGCGCTGTGTGCTGGGTGTGGTTACCACTTCTCACTCTCAAACTGCTGGTAATGCAGTGTATGTTTGGTGTGGTAGCAGACTGCACCGACCCAGGAATTCCACGTTAGCACAGGCCCTGGTGGCAGCAGCACAGTGGCACACGAGTCTGACTTGCAACAGACTCCCTGTACTGGATCTTACGGCCTGGATGGTACTTGAAGGCTTTCTCCTTGGGGAACTGAGCGTGTCAGATGCCACTTGCTAGGGACAGACTGTGCAGGTGCCATGAACAGCATTGTGCAGCATTCCTTGGAGCACATTGGAGAAAGACTTGCACATGCACATGGCATTGTCAGACCAGAATGCTGAGATCTTGTTACCATAGGTGACAATTATCTTCACAATTGCTTGGGACACCATGGAAAAATTGACAGAGATGAGATGGACCAACTCAGTTTGAAACACAGGTAGGTCCTGACCAGTCCAGTTTCCTGGCAAAAAAAAAAAATGTGCAGCACAGTTGTCCTGAGGGTCAGTGGCTTCATCAGCCCCAGTGGAAAGGGAATGATACTCTGCCAAGGCGGCTTTCCTGGATTTTCCATGCAAAGCAATGACTGCAAGGGAGATACTTCTGGTGAAGCTTGTTGGCACACAAAATCATAGAATTGAAGGACTGGACAGGACCTGCAAGATAATCGAGTCCTGGTCCCCTGCCATGGGCAGGATGTTATTGGGCTCAAACGAGCTCAACAAGGTGTTTATCCAGCCTCCTCTTAAACACCTCCAAGGATGGCAACTGCACCACCTCTCCTGGGAGTGTTTCAGATTCTGGTAACCCTTATAGAAAAAGTTTTTTTCTTATGTTCAGCCTAAATTTTCCTTCTATTAGCTTGTGCCCATTGGTCCTCATCCTCCCTTGAGGTGCCTTCCTGAAAAGTTGTTTCCCTAGATCAGGGGTTGTCAGCTGAGGGTAGGTGAGAAGGCCCTAGGGGGTATGCACGGGCGGGCAGGGATGGAGCGCCGTCATGCACTACACTGCCCGCCCAGCCAGACATGGGAGGTGGGGGAAGCTTGCATGTGGTGGCTGGGGGTACACCCCTACCCCACTGCAGGGCATCTGGCCATGCCCCCCCCCCAACACACAGACACAGACACTTGGCAACCAGGAGTACATTGCTCCACGTCTGGCTGCCAAGGGGGTACAATGATTCAAAAAAGTTGAAAACCCCTCCCCTAGATCTTGATGCTCACCCTTAACATACTTGTAGGTGGCTATCAAGGTATCTCTCAGCCTTCTCTCTGAGACTGGAGCCACCTGCAGACTCCCTGTTAAGATCCTTGGAAGAGACTATCTTACTTGTTTGCGAGTGATCACCCATCACCATCACTCAGACTGAAGTGGGCCCAGTTCCTGGAGTTTCTTCTCATAGGGCCTATCCTCCAGGCCTCTAATCATACAGGTGGCCCTCCTTTGTACCCTCTTGAGCTTATCCACATCCTTCCTGAAGTGTCGTGTCCAGAACTGGACACAGTACTCCAGCTGTGGCCTCACCAATGCCGAATAGGGAGAAGCATCTCCCTGGATCTATTGGCCACACAGCGACTGATGCACAACACAATTCTAGTTGCCCTTCTGGCAACCTCATCGCATTGTTGGCTCATGTTCATCTTCCGGTTGATTGTGCTCTCCAGGTCCCATTCAAATGCTGTGCCAGCCAGTGTACCACATGGAATTGGGCATGTTTCGTTTGGGTCAAGTTACCCCAGCGGGTTGTTGGCTGCCGCGAAAACCTCTTGTCTTGGCAGCCTGCTTTATGTGGTCCTTTTAAACAGGAAGGACATGGTCACTTGCTTCCTGCAAGCCTCTGCAGCAGCTGTCCTTTTCATCTGTGCCTCGGACTTCAAGTGACAATCAGTGCTGGTTTTCCTGGATGCATCCAAAGTTATATTGCAGGTGGTTCAGAAGAGCTTGCCTCTGTCTGCATGCAAGGTCCTGTAGGATACTATCTGCTGCTGAAATGCATTTGGCTGTCTTGGAAGCCTTCTTCATGTTCATGTCTGCTCTTTCTCAGAAGCAAGTAGGCATGCTGCAGCAGCATGCCTGCAGGTGTTTTAAAAGCCCAGGCCAAAACCCTCCTGGCTTCCCAGGCTGGCCCGTGACTGGCTCCTAGCCTGAGCATGTCAGGGACTCAGCCTCTGATAAGCTCCTGCTCCCCCACTTTCCCTCCCTCCCCCTCCCCACTGTGCTCCAGGATGCCAGGGTTTCCTGCCCTTTTCTGTTTGCAACTGTCCTTTTTTCCCACTTGGTTGCAGGCTGTTTTTCTGCTTTTTCATGGTCCCCGTGCTTTTTCGTGGGGACCAGGATTTTTCACAGATCTACCAAATTTTTGGTATCTGCAAAAATCGCAAACTCATTAAATTGGTTGGTCTTATGATCGCTACAAATTTGACCAGATTTGAATTATGGCCAGCGAAAAGGTGAAAAGAACTACTCTTGCTAACATGTATCCAGAGGCTGAGCCTTGCTCTCGGCTTTGGTTGATGCTGGATGTAGCCGGTCTTAGGCAGGGAACTGCTTTTCCTTTTTCTGTATTGTTACAATTTCCTTTCCAGGAAGGTTGTTTCTCAGACCTGTGGATAACTGTGTGGCAGACCGGGCTGCAAAATTCAGACTTACTTGCTAACCTTTAATTACACCCATGATTGACTGCAGGTTTAGTCCAAAGACAAGTTGGAGTACAATAGGCAAAAAGGGAACTGGGAGAGGTGGGAAAATGATTTACTGGGGTCTGAACATCCTTATCATTCTCTCAACAAGCTGCATCTTGTACCAGAAATAAGAAATGGAGCTGAGCAGTTGAATTAACTTGACTGGATGTATGGTGCTTTGCATCGAGGATTGTTTCAGGGAGCCCTTGAATTCATTTGTCAGCTGGTGGTTGCTCGGAAATATCATGAAAGAAGGTAATTAATAACCTATCTGTCACCTAGCTGCTGATGCACAGTCCAGGAAGAGCTGGGCCACAAGGTATTGTTGTCAGTGTTGTAGTGGCAGCTGGCACAAAGTGAGGAAAGGAACAAAATAGTGCACAAGTGTCCCTTCTGTGGGACAAAATAGTGCACAAGTAGTTAGCCCAGCATAAGATATTGAACGCAACATCCTGTTGCCCCTACCTTGGCCATTCATTCTCCAGGGTTGTGAAGCTATGAACATTTATTGCCAATCGGTATAATGAATAACAGCTCAGTGGGCTCCCAAAACAGACCTTCAGTAGCTTCCAGGAAAACGCCATGAAATTCTGAGTGCGTATAAGTCAAGGGGATCAAGGTTTTACCCTGTAAGTGGAGTAAGAATTTGGCACTGACTGGTATGTTGATGGCTTTGATATTGGAAATAGACTTCAGCTGTGAGCTCTGAAGTCATGTGCTGATATTGGTCCTTTTTACATACACTTCTCAGACAAGAGTTCACATATTCTATGAAGGATGCTATATTGCTGATATTTTTCCATTGCTGGTCAAATTAATTAACATAGATAATTAGACTGCAGCAAGGATTTCTTAGGGTGATTGATATCTTTTACTGCACCAACTATGTAGTTGGGATAAAGTTAAATGAAGACATTCTTTGCCAGGTTACAGCTACAGCATTGCTTTTACACTACCTTGATTAGACTGGTAATTAAAAAGGACCCAGCTCAACCTGCACCCCAAAATGGAGCCATTGCTTTGTGTTTTATTCTCTCCCACCTCCCCCTTTCAGATGATTTTGGGCTCCTCTTGAGGTTGGTACTACATGCCACTTTTTTCCTGATGCACCTTCCACACCAATCCCTCCTCTCCTGTGTCTACAGCGATGCCCTCTTCACTCTTTCTCCAATCCTTTAATCCAAACCTTTAATCCATCTCTTACTGCCATGAGAACTTCCCTTTGGCCTACCTCTGCTGCCACCCAGTGTGCAGACCCTGGTAGGGTCCACCTTTATCCATCAGGTGGATAAAGAGCAGCCTCACCTTCACTGCTGCTGCCCATCCTTCTTTCCATAACAGCTCCCAGAGAATTGTTTAAAACTCTAATGGATTCTTCAGTGGATGTCCATGTGCTCTCCGCACTGCTGCTCTGCAAATGCTCATTTGTTTATTTTATGCTATAGTAGCCTGGGGGCTCGAGTTGAGATCTGGGTGCACTGGTACCATGCTGGGAATGCAGCTGCCACAGAAGCAGGCACCTGACTTAGGGTGACAGTATTTTGCCCCAGTAACCCATCTTTTGGACATTTAATATAAAACTACATACCGAACGACCTGTAAAGAGAATCCCTGGTGAGCAATAGATCAAAAGTAATGCCCTGGAATAATAAATCTATGTAATCTCTAACTGCTCTACTTCTACCTCTTTGTTGGTGCATTCACTTCATTCCCACTGGTTGCCTCTGTAAGGCATAGCTTAAGATTTTAGGTTGATTATCAAATACCCTAACTAGACAGCATCCCAGGTACCTCTCTCTCTTAGTCTGGTTTTAAGAGGTGGAGCTTTTGAAATCTGGGTTGGCTTATATCACAGAATTTCTTTCTTCTTAGAAGCAAACCAGGGAATTTGCCCCTTTTTAAAGCATGTTTTTTTTTTCCCAGAGGTCTCTGCCTATGTATTTTGATGTTAGTTATGGTATAAATTACAACTGGTGCAGCCCTTTACATGGTGGTTGTACTGGAAAGCACCTAGCCTGAAAATGCAGCGTACACTGAATTCACACTGAAACTGGGAAATCATCTGAACTCAGTTTGACAAATCCATTCTGATAGACACAAACATTAAAGCGGTATTTAGGATTAGAAAAAGCATATCAGGCTCCATGGTGAACCCAAATAACCAGAGAAAAGAAATACAAATTTTATTCTTTTTCTTTCCAACACAATACACTCTCTTTCCAGAGCAAATTAGAAATACAGATACAACTTCCTACCAGCAAGAAAGAGACATCCTTGAAAGGAGGGACAGGAAAGTAAGATACAGTGGTTCCAGAACACAACAACATGGGAGTGAGGGGGCATTCAGGCTCTTTTGGGTGGGAAATCGCCCAAGGTATGTCATTGTATACATAGCAAGATTTAACCTGCTGGAAAAATAAACACATGCTCATTTTATTTATGGAAAAGCTGCTTGTGGGATTCCAGATAGGTGATTATGAAACATATCACATAGTGTGATGTATAAAAGCCATGTGAGACTAAAGGAAAAACCTTTAGCTATCCAGTTTGCAAACAACAGCATCCAAAGCTATAACCTTTTTAGTAGTGCACTGTCTGGGTGGACAGTGGCATTCATATGAGTGCTATTTCTCTGTCAGGCTTTCTGGGTAAGCAGGAACTTAGCTATTACCAGCTGCTGTATGATAACAATCCTTAGCCCTTGAAGTCAATTCCATTTGTAGGTCTCAATGGCTTGTCTTTTTACTAGAAAAAAAGGTATGTTCTTATTCTCTGCAAAGATCCTGGCATAGGTAAGGCAAGTTGTAGCCTTAACAAGTTTCCCCTGGAGTTTCCTATGCCTAGTTCTCTTCTCTATTTATCAAACAGCCATTTGTCTTCATTCCCTGACCTTTTGTCACCATTAATTCAGTACCCTGAGGCTGAGTCCCACCACCAGTCACCCATTGATGCCTCTTCCATGTTGCAAATACTTATAAAGCCACTGTACTGCCCTCCCAATTCTTCCCTAGCACTCTCTTCTACTGTGATGGCTGCAAAGTCTTAACAGCAGTTAGTCCACTGGTGGACTGAGGTCAGTGCATTGTTGTATCCAGCTGCTGGCTCTCATATGCTGTCTAAATTGTAAATTTCTGGGGCAGGGACTATCTTTTTGTTCTGTGGCCATACAGAATGAAGTACAATGGGGGCTCTGGGTCCATCAATGGGGGTCCTAGGGACTATGAGAATTCAAGTAATAAATACTACAGCCTGAAAAATGCACTGCCTTGTCTATTCTTACATGGGCTAGTTAACACAGGTTGGTTTGTTCTCTCCCTTGAAGGAAAGGCCTGAGCGTTTCTCACAGATTCTCTCATTGAGCTCTACAATGAGCCTCTGAAATGGTTCACAGATGGGGAAAATAAGAGGTGGGGAGGAACTGCCCTAGGTCAAACCAGCTAGTCAGTGTCAAAACTGAGACTACTCAGGAACCTGCCTCCCATCACAGCATTTAAATGCTCCAATCACAGTATTTACATGGAAGATCTCAAGGCAAAGGTTGGTGCCTATGAAGCACTTGGCACACACAAGTGGTATAAATATCCCACTGCCTCCTAGTAAGTGCATGGGAGGCCAAGATGTTTACAGACTTAGCAGCCCTTCACCAAAGGAGTTGCCTGCCTTGCTTTACATCCCTGTTTCTGGGGATTAAACTGTGTTTCTGATAAATGCTGAGCCCTCCTATGGGGGGGCAGGAGGGTGGCTAGGAGGAGGGCCAATGGTAACTATTCAGGGTCTCCAGCATGGAATTGAAAACTAAGTATATGGAGAATATTTGGGAGGAGCTGGACCTGACAGAATCCAATTCCTCCCCATCAGAGCACTACTCTCTGAGATTTCCATTAACACCACAAGGAAATAGTTTATTTCTAGCCCTGCCAGTATTTTGTTCAGCAGGCCAGTGAGTTACAGCCCAGTGATAGACCTTTTTCCCTCTGGCAGGCCTGGGCTCAGAACTAAATTGATGTATGATGTCTCAGTTTGCTTTTCACTGCTGTGAGTGACTGTCCCTTTCAAGGCATCTCAGTCCTGCCTTAATGACATGATGCAGAGAGCTCAGGGGTCTGGAACATGTGATGGGGGTGGGCTCGCTGTACTTATTAGCAGGTGACATTTTGGCCTGTTCTAGATGTGGTTCATTGCAGTGTTTGCAATGAAACCATTGTTCAGGGAGAAGAGATAGAAGGAGCCACTGGTGAGTGCATTTCTGGGTTGGATGAAACTGGGATCTGAGCATGAAAGTCAAGCAAGTGGTGATTCTCTTTCAGCCCCACATACCTCTGGGCCAACAAATGCCTGGGGGGTGGAGCAAGAAGCCACACTGGGACATGCCAGCAAAAGTACCTGGGGAGCTTCATTGTTTGTCTGAACTCAGCAGATCACCTGACTGGCAACATGAATCACCCACAGTTACTTGGGCAAGAGAGGAGTAATTCACAGGTAGGAGCTCAAACAGTGATCTAGGCAGTGGGCCCTTTCCCTGGTACCTAGTTCATCAGCAATGACATGGTCTGGAGCAACTCAGCAAGACCTTCCCTGGAACTAGCTCCACAAGGTTGCAGCATCATGGGGAAAGGTTTGCAAACAAGGGGAGGCCTGTCTGGAATCACACAGAATGGAGACAGTCTGGCTTCTCTGGGGCTTTCTGCTTTTCCTCCTCAAACCCCTTCCCCTCCACTGCCTCTCCCCCCACACTTCTCCCCCAACACACGTTATTTTTCAGTGCTACAAAGAACAATTAAATACAAGGATTTCCCTTGTTGTGGGCACATTGGGAGTCTTGTTCTGCAGGAAATAGTGAGGTGCTAGTCAAAGTGGCTTGGGGCTCTGGTTTTGCTGCACTAGCACTGAGACCAGGTAACTCATGTCATGTCTGGCACCAGCTGAAGGCCTTGAAAGAAATACAAACACAAGAAAGGAAACGCTGCCCAGCCTGGGGGTGGCTGTAACATCCCAGTCCATCTAATGGCTGCCTTCAGGATCCGACGTGTGATTCTTCATCTGTGAAAGGAAAGAGAGACAAAGTGCACCTTCTGCTCTGTCTTGCTGGGCCAGGGCACCAAATATGGGATTAGTGGGCCCTAACTCTGTATGCACAAGCAGGGGTCATCTCCAATGCCTCCCACAGGGCTGCAGTGGAAGACAGTCTGGTGGCATATGCCATGTCATATCCAGCCTGACCCACATACTTTATTGCACCGGGGTGGGTCAGGTGTCTGGCACATCCAGAACACTCTTGCGCTCTAGATTTAGATAAGGGTGAGCTGGCATAGATCAAATCAAGATCACAATGAGGGAATGTCTACAGTTCACCAGCTACAGCTTGTGTGGATATATCTGAGCTAGCTTTAAACAATCTAGTTTGGACACCACTCGAGGTGCAGCCCTTTTCAGAACCCACCCAAGCTCCCACCCCACCCAAGAATGGCTCCACACTAAGTGCTAAGCAACCACATTTTTATTGATAGAAGTGCTCAGGTTGCTGATCTAAGGCTAGATAGTGGGGATGGGCTTGGAAGGCCCTGGGTGGAGGTGATGGAGGTGTTTTCAGCTCCTTTGTCTGAGGTGGTTAAGCAGACTTCATGACTCAAGGGAAGCAGGGGCATGGGAGGCTTTAAAAGATACCAACAGAAGTGAGGCACTATCTCCTACAAACTCACCCATGGCTGCCAAGCCCTTCCCCTGACCAGTTGCTGCACAATATGCAGGGAGCAGGTGTGTTCATTTTTCTACTTGGAAGCAGGACCTTCTCATGGTGACCTGGGTCTTGAGCACCATCAGACTGGATGCAGCCATGTGCCCTCCTGGGGCTGCACTGGCAAATAGAGGCTGGCACAGACACTCCTATCTCAGCAGGTTTACCCATCCAACAGCCTGAAAGCCCACCATTCCCATCCCAACCACAGGGAATTCCTGACAACGTGAAAGCATACCCTGACACTGGTACTGGCCCATGGCTAAAGCAATCCCTACAACAGAAAGAGTAGAACAAAATTACAGCAAAGCCCAGCAATGTTAGAGTTCCCCTCACCAATGTTATTTGTCTGCTGCCTGCTAGGGCCAAGCCAGTGCCAGGGTATGTGCTGGTATCCATTATGTGTACAATGGCAGGGCTCAGCAATCTCAGCTGAGACCAGCTGGGCCTCATGAATAATCTAATAATTAAAGTAAGCCAAAGGCCCAAACAGGGGGAGTAAAAGAAGGATGAGGTCTCCCCACAGACTGAGTAGAAGAGAGCCATGGAGTCCCCACTAGACCAGGCTACTCTATGGTTAGGTACAGACAGTCAAAACATCTGAGGCTGAATCAATTCAGTCTTGGCACGTTAGTCTAAACTTCATAGATTGAACCAATAAGCAAGTGAACAGACATTCACTTTTGATTCCAGAAATGCAGCCATAGGCCTGCAGTGGGTCAGGCCAGAAGCAGGAGGGGTGGTGGTAGAGTATACCTCCCTGCTGGACTGGAACAGACAGCTTGGGGGAGGTGCAAAGTATCTTGGGATGCTGGGGAATTGTCAGTTCACTTGAATCTGGAGGGGGTCCAAGACAGAAGCTCAATACACCAACTTAACCTTAATCAATTAAGTCTGATACGACATCCAGTGCCGTAGCAAGGGAGGGAAGGTAAGCGGGGTGACCACACCGGGCACCTAAGCAAGGGGTTGCCAACAGGCACTGCCCAGCCAGGGTGTGATGTGGGACAGAGCTGCAAGTGGCTCATTTGGGAGGATGCAGGGATCGGGCAGCTCCCACTGCTGCCTGTACTTCCAGGCAAGCATGGGGGGGAGGGGGCATGAGCCCCCCCAGATCTGTGTGCAGGGTGAGGGCAGGCTGCCGCTATGGGCTTTGCCCTGGGTGCCAAACTCTGTTGCTATGGCACTAACTATATTCATCCAGATTTATCTTAAACTGGTTTCAGCTATTCTGAAAGCAGTTTTTTGTGCACTGAACTTCTGTTGCATTACAGATTCGAACCAGTTTCCAGTCACTTATACCAGTTTATGCAACTTCTGTCCCTAGCCTAAAAGGCAGGCTCCTTAACACTATGTCTTTCTCCAGCTGAGAATACGCCCCTGAAGGGGTTCCTCCTCCCCAGTGGTACTGCCACTGGTAACTACATATTTATCCAGATGGATGACTTGCAGGAAACCATGTCTGGGTCTGGGCTCTCTAGCTGGCACCCATTTCCAGCATGCAGTGGAAGGGGCTGGCTTCAGTGCTGGGTACCTTATGGTCTGCCTTTCCATCCATGAAATTCTGCAGTAGCCAAAAGCAACTAGAGGCCAATGCCCTCTAACAGTCCTCTCTTTTAAAGAAAGGCCTTGGCAGTGTGTCTGCTTGGGCTGGAGGGGTGTGGAAGCAGGGCATTTCTTGACACTGGAATGCACTGCCCCATCCAGAGTCTTGGTATACTGGCATTCAGGTCATGGTACAAAGTTCACATGCCCTTTGGGAATAAGGGGTAGACAGTGGAGACTTCTCAGGTAGGCTGGGAGACTCTTAGATTTAATATTGCTTTTAAAATGGCACTGCACAAATACAGCTCAGGAAATTGTATACTAATCAGGGGATGGACCCACTTTGCTGCAATGTATTGGTTCAATCACATGCACAAATTAAACTTCACTGGCAAAAACAATTCTCAAAACCTGGCTCTACAGGTTTGGCCTTTTACCAGTGGGTGCAGACATATGGGTATGTGGAAGGTCTTGGACTTGAAGTACAGATCGTTTTTGTTTCTGTTCAGGCAGGTTGGCACAGAGCCACTTCCACTACTAGAGAAAAGAGGAAAATAGCTTCACCACCCCCCTGCCCACAGCAGCAGGAGCCCAGTAGGGAGTACCAGTTGTGATGCTCTCAATGCTGTCAGATAATACAAAGGAGCATTTCAGCAGAGGCTGGAGTGAAAGCAGTCAAAGAGCTGCCAGGTGCTGTTTCAAAGCAGGCAATTCAATCGATGCTGAACAAAGATCTAGAGCTAGAGAAATGTAATCAAAATGGTAAAAAAAAAAAAAATCCATGCAGCCTCAGTGGCTCTAGCTGGCTGATGCCTCAGCATGGGGCCAGTCTCAGACTGACTGACCGAATTTGATTAGCCAGAAATGCCACAAAATATCCCAGGTGAATTAGGAGGGTGATTGTGCTACTGGCTAAGCTAAGGCAATAGTCACCCTCACATGCTTCAGCCATAGATGGAGTTCTTCCTCTACTTCAATTGTGGCTTGGATGGCCAGGTCTACACCAGAAAGTTTCACCACTAAGGTTTTGGGTTGCTTACTACAGCCAACCCACACTGCAATACGGCCACAGCATGCATATACTTGGTTACTTGGCAATACGGCCACTGCATGCATACGCTTGCACACCTTCACTGCATGTGGCAGCATCAGCTGAAGACAGTGTACAACAGCTAGGCAACCCAGTGTCCTCACAGTCACCATTGTGCAGAGCCTCAAGGAATATTTTCGCAGTGTTGTGGGATGTCACTGCACCCTGCACCCCAAGGAATGATGGGAAGTCAAGGTCAAATGCCTAGAATGGTTTCCTGAATCCCACAATTTCGGTGCCATTTTCTGACCATTTCACAATTCCTCACCATTTTTTCCTCTCTGTTCCCAACATGAATCCTATGTAGATCAGTGGAGTGTGCCAGAACCCAACCCCAGCCCCTACTGATCCAGCTTCTTAGGGCTCCTTTGGATTCCTTGTCTTTGGGTGCTCCACACTGAGGCATCAGTCAATAAGATCCACTAGGGCTGCATGGATTTTTTGATTTACAAATCTCTAGCCCCAGATCTCTTTGTTGGGCACAGACTGGTCTTTGAGTAGCTCAAGCTATATTTCTTTGCCTTCTGGGTTAAGCGTTAGGATGCAGCCACCAGGGAAGAGAAGCAACTTGGAACTGGGAGGGATGTCAGAGAGAACCCAGCATTGTGTCACTGTACCCATCTAGTAGAGATCAAGGCTCATCTAACATGGCAGGTGCTGGGACTGGCTAGCTTACGGGCCACAGCCCCTGGCAACAGGGCAACGATGGAAGTCATCATTAACAAGGCCCCCTGAGATAGGAGGCAATATACAGGTAGCAATTTACCTCTCAAGCTGTCATGAGAGTGTGTTTAATACAACACTTCCTTGCAGCACATTGCAGGGTGAGAACTGAAATTACCCTCCTGAAATAGCACCAAGCTAATACTGACACCAAGTCTTTACAAAATCTCCAGAGCCTCAGAAACAATGTGGGGATTTCCACAGCTTGATGGTACAATGTAATTAGAAGTGAAGATGCAGTGCCTTCCTAATGGCTTCTCCTTTCCTTTCACTTGCAGATCACAGGAAGCTCTGAGGGGGAAGGCTTTGGTACTGTTAACAGCTCTGCTAAAGAATATTTCCACTTCATTGACTTCTTGGAGCCCAACAACTTAACCCCTCTAGTGCCAGAGTGTAGTGCTTCCAACTCTTCTACTAATGGGGCATCAGAAACCATGAGGGAGAAGGTATGCATCAGCCACATTTGCCCAGGCTCCCTCTGAACTACAAGAAGCCTGAAGAGAAGAGCAAAATAAATCCCTTATAATGCCATGAATGCTAAAAACTCTGGCCCTTTGGAAAGTCCTAGCCTCAGTGTTCTAGGGCACAGCTACTCAGTCAAGCCAGTTCCATGAGTGCTAGATCATGCCAGAGCATGTCAGTGTGCAGAAGTGAGGGCCTAGCCTGGGTGCTGGTGGACTACCATGCCAGCTCTGCTCTAGCCAAGGACAGGAAGGCCTCAACCACTAATAGCATTTTGCAAAAGTGGATCCAGGCCTTGGAAGGAGAAGACTTATTTTTAGGTTTTATCCAACAAAGTATTAAATTAGAATTGTCTGGCTGATGTTGCTTTGTAGCCATTCCTGATACCTACTTAGCTGTTTCCATCAATCAAAACCAGGGTGTTTGATGCCCTAATATTAACCCTCTTGAAGAAGCTATGGTAACCCAAGGGCTGTTGGGGGCTGGGCAAGCTGAGCTCTATTCATAGCCCAGAGAGCAGCACATCCACTGCAGAAGGTCTACTGCTATGTAGGAACCGCTGACCTGGATCAGTGTCGTCTCTGGATCAGGTTCATCCAGTGTTCTGTCTGATACAGGCCAGTGATGGTTGCTTCTGAGGAAGGCACTGGATCAGTGATGGGTAGTCCCACATGCGCATGGTACTTCATAGACAAACAAAAGCCTTGGGGCCCTATTCTCTCCTCCCTCTTTGTTTACACCCTCTTAACTATTGACTAAAGTAGAGTAATGGCTGGTCTGCACTGGGGCCAGGTCAGAATCCAGGCTTCCTTCCCCATCTGTTCCAGGTGAGTATGAATACAATATGGTGCCTCTTGGTGCTCCCAAGAGGGCTGTACAGAACTGCAACAGCCCCCCATCTTTGAAATGTATGGGATGCCACCCCTTGCCATGTCAAGCCCATACTGTCATTTTGACTGGTTTTCTGCCCTCATGTGGGGAGTATCACAGGATGGGATGTCCACATAAGAACCTGTATGGAGTCCAGTCATTGAGCTTCTTTTTGCCCTGGATCGTTAGCAAGTGCTTTAGGTGCTGAGGCTCAGGCAGGGATTGGGGAGGTGCTAGATGGCAGGGAACAGGAGACAGACCAGCAGCATACTGCAGTGCTGTGAATAGAAGTAGTCTCAGGTTCTACAACACGATCTATGGTGCTCAGCTCTGGTGGGTACTCAGATCAGAGAACAGGGATTAGTACATCAGTCTTGTTCATCTCAGAGCCCCAGCAGCCTGGCCATCACTGGAACCCACCTTCCCTCCCAGACTGTTCTAGGAGCAGGTTAGCAAAAACCTCCTCCTGCTCCAAATCCTTCACTTCTCTACCACAGCTCCCTCCACAGTGCTCTGCTTCTACCTCAGGCCTTGTCACAGCTATTACAAACTGCAGTTGGATGCACCAGAGACTGGCATGATGAGGATGACAGCAACAGGTAGCAATGCAAGATAGTGAGGAAGGCAACACATGGGGAGGGCAACAGGTATTACAGACTCTCCCAGAGTGAAATCAGGATGGTCTGAGCTAAAACAAAGATAAAACTAGACTTCTCTCCACCTGGGTCCATGTTTGCAAAGCTGTGTGACACCCAGTGCTAAGCAGGGCTCGCCCTGAGGAAGCTGCCCCTACACCTACCGTCTCCTCCGTGTCTGTACCCTCCTCCACGCTGTCGATGTCTCTCAGGTCACTCTGCTCATCGGCTGCCGTGCTCTCCTTTCCCCGGGGTTCCCGCAGCATCTCCCCCACGGGGGATGAGGGGCCTTCACTTGCCTCAGCGTTCTTTTTCTCACTCTCCTTGGACCCTACAGGATCAGAGGCAGCAGAGGCTTTGGTCAAACTACTCCACGCTCTTCCTGGGTCTGGCACACCCCCAAGCCATCAGATAGATGGTGCAGTCCAAAGGGTGACTAGACTGTGATGCTGAACCTGGGCCACAGAGCAGCTGGTCTAGATCCTGGAGTCACCCTGGCCCTTCCCAGAGGAGCAGACTGTGGTGAAGTGGGGTCCCTAGCTAGCCACAAGGCTGGCTTCCAACCTGGCAGGCAGCATGCCACCCACCAGTCTCACCCACCACACCTTGTTGGTAATTAAGGTGTTCATTACAGCAGGAGGCTGCCCATTGTTGCACCCTGATAATGGGGGGCTATCCGCAGCTGCATTCCACCCTACCCCATGGCTCAAGCCTCGCAAATGGCATCTCAGGTAGTTAGCTAAACCATCACCTTCGCCCATTAGCTGTGGCCCCCCAACCATGGGGATCTTCGGCTTCCATAAGCCCTGGCCCCATCTCAGGCCAGCCAGGACCCCAAGCTTCTGCACTCTTTGTGGGCATCCCTTGTGGTGGGCCCCTGGCTCTTTGGTCCTGGCCCCAGAATTGACCAGTCAAGTACCTCAGTAGGGTTTTTGCCTCCTGTCTGCACTAGGAGTCAGGATCCCCCACTCCCAGCTCAGGTGCTCCTGGAAGCATGCCTAGCTGTGCAGGGTCACTCCCCCAGCAGGCTCAGGTGCTTCCAGAAGCTCACCTGGCCTATTCTGCTCAGTTGTTATTCTTATCACACACCACAACTGGTGCTCCAGGGCCTCACAGGGACTCTTACTCCCCCCTTGGAGCAGCAGATCATTGTGCTTGCCTACAGATCTTACTCTCAACCCACCCAGAGGTGAGGACTAGGGTTAAGGCACCCCTAATGACCTTTCACCAGGGTGATCACTAGCATGGCATTTCCTGGGGGCTCCCACACCACTGAGAGCCCCACCAGGTCACCCACTCCCGGCAAGATGCAGTTTTACATCATGCTCGTGACCAGGAGCCTCCTAGCCCTCCCCTACAGCTCCTCCCTTACCTCTAGGATGTTCCCTGCAGCCAAGCAACATTATTGCACAATGCCCATTTATATAGGCAGTCAAGGATCTAAAATGGCTGCCACAATTAAGCACCTGCTGGCTGCTTGGCTTGGCCCTTAAAGTGGCAGGCACCCAGAGTGTCCTGCCACACAGACCAGTACCCCTTCCAGCCGGTGTGGCTGGGTCCACACAAGTTCACAATCCCAAGATGTCCCAACAGGGATGGAGCACTGCACTTTTCATTGGGCCTTGGCCTTAATCAGAGAGGCACCAAGGGGTCTGAGCCACCGCAGGGGTCCTGCTGATCCTGATTCTGGACCCAGGGGTACCTGATCCTTTAGAACCAGGTCAAGTGATCTCACCACCTGGACATTGCATTTATGGTCTTATGTCAGCTTGTGCTCAGGAACATATGCTGTGCGTTTACACCTTCCTGGTGTGTGCACTCACATTTGCTGATGCATTCTAGCTTTCTAGATATCACTGCAGTTGGAGCTGCACTGCTAGCATGAAAGTCACTTAATGTGCCTGTGAGCAATGTGGACACCTGTTTAAATCATGCATATGGCACAAGCCATCTGCCAAATCCTGTTGATTTCTCGATTAAAGGCACTATCTTAAACCAATTTAAGCACATGAGGTAGCTTGGGCCCTAACAGCCTGGCTCAGCTGTTCACACCACATTAAGGTACGCTACCTTGTTACTTCATGCGGTGCCCTCAGCCTGTGCCTAGCTGGTCCTACCTCATTGAGGTTTGTTATTTAGTTATTCAGAGCACAAACATGCAGTAGATCAATCAATCCCATGTCAGTACTGTGCTGCAGTCTGTGTAATGGCTGAAGCAGAAGACAGCCTCAGGATTAGCTGATCACTGCACAGCAGATAATTTCCCAGCTACCGAAAATACCTGCTATATGTGGCTTAGAATTTAGATGGAATCAGACCTGCCTCTCCCACAAGTGCAAAGGATCACTCCTTTGAAAGCAAAAGTTTTCCCTTCCCCCTCCCCCTCTGTATTTGACTCCATCCACTTTTCCCTTACCTGTCAGCCGCTCTCGTCTCTGGTCCATCCGGTCCAGACTCTCCAGCAGACTGTCCACCTGGGCTTTGATCTGGCTCAGCTCTCCCTTAATGGAATGAAGCTCTTCTGCTCGCACTGCAAAAGGCAGATGGCAGGGCAGGGAGAGAAAATATTAGATTCCTTGCTTCCTCCCTGCAGAACTGTGAAGGGGGACCTGCACCTGGCTGGGAAGCTGACCTCAGAGCTAGTCTTCAGGCCACAGACATAAATGGTTGACCTCTTCCAAGCCACAAGCAGCTCCCTCCCCACAAGCTTGACCTGATGTGTGTTTCCTAATCTAAATGCAGAGCAGTTGGGCCAAACTTTCCAAAAAGGATGAATTATTTTTGCCACCCCGTGGCCCCCTTCCCAGGGCTATCCATCCACTGCAAGGGATCTGACTTCCTGAGCTTCAAGCCCTTTTTAAGTTCCCTCAACAAGAGCTCTCCAAATCACTCATCATTTCAGCCGGTCCCAGCCTCAGGGCCTAGCTTACACTGGGCACCTTACACTTGCCACTGCTGTGCCTGCCAAGAGCCTGTGTGTGGTCACAGGTCTGTTCGTACAAACAGATAGCCCAGAAGAGCTTTTCTAATACACTTTTCAAAGGCTGCTTTTGAAAATTTGGCCTATATAACAGAGTTCAAGGCTGAGTTGTTTCTCTGTTGGGGCTGAGGGTTCTTAGTAGCAGGCTCCTTCATAAGCATCTGAGACATGCAAATCCTATGGTCCCTCTGAAATGCCTCCTATGTGCCTCTCCCCTCCCTCCCTTCCCCTCCATGACACACTTCTTTCTTTGCAAACTAACAATCATCTTTCACTATAGCCATGACACTCCCAGCATCTTATAGAAGTAGCAAGATTGACTGCCCAAACTCTGAACCTTCCCATCCCCTGAACCTTCCCATCCCAAACATGTAGCACTTACATTTTGTCCGACCCACTGCTGAGTTGCTGCTGCTTCTTGGCCCAGTGTGGGGGTTCAGACTGCTTTTCCCTCCTGTCCCCAGGTGAGTTCTCCTGGCCTTGACAGGAATGCGATTAATAAGTGGAGGGATCTTCTGGTACTCATACACTCTGGGAGGGAAAACAGACCACACCAGCATGAGAACAGAGGTAAAACAGAACCCCTAGCATGGTCTGCTACAAAATGACACAAAGATTGTACATTGTGACACAGAGGGTCTTTAAACAGAGGCATAATAATGAGATTGGGGACCATATCCCGCATGGCTACAATTCAGGACAGCTCTCCTTTTCTTCAGAGAAGCTACATCAGTCAAAACCCAATAACGATCTCCAATCAGGACACTTCAGAGAGGGGCTTTCTTACAAGTGCTGATCATTGACATCCAGATTAGTTTCTCTCCTGTGCTGGACTCTACCTGAAAGGAGTGTGTTCACACAGATGTCTTCACCACCACCACACCCAGGCTGGACAGAAACCACAAGGCTCCTTGAGGACTGGATCTGGACACAGCAGCAGTGGCAGCAGATGTGAAGTTAAATGCAGCCATTGATCACCAAGAGGGCTCCAGGCCCCAGATTTTGGTAGTAGACCCCACCCCCCAATTACTGACCCTTCCGGGAGCTTGCAGGCCACATAGCATGGCTGTATATTTGACATCCCCCAGATACCACATGCTTCCACTGAAGATTTCACTGGGGCCTGTGTACTGGGGTCTGGTGGATGTCACACCCATGCTCCCACTGTGAGGCTGGTGTTTGGAGCTGCCCAGCCCATGCTCCACAGCAGGTTGAAGTATTGACATGCTAAGTTAGGAGGCTACGGCAACTCTTGGCTGACATGGCCCAATTGTGAGTCTGGTCAGTGGAGGGATAAGCACCTATGTCATGGAGCTGGGGTGGGGGAAAGGGAGCTCCTACACATGCAGCTGAGTATAGTAAATGGCTACAATAAACAATAAACAGTTTTGAAGAGCTGGGAGGCAGCTTGTGCTCTTGTGCCCCTCCTCCCTGCCTCCCTTACTCACCGGTAAGGGAAATCATCTCTGTAGAGATCATAGTCCAGGTCACAGTTACTGCTGCAAAAGGGAGAGAAGAGAGTAAAGATGCATAGAGCAGTTTACACACACTGCCAGACAGGGCAAGGACCCAGGCATCACCTGCATCTGCAGTGCCGATGTCACAGCTGTGCCACCCAGCAACAGTGCCCCAACCCCATCCAGGAAGGAGGGGAGACAGAAATATCCACTTAGTATTTGAGATTCCTCTGCTTTTATAGTGTGACAATCATACTGAGGGGCACTCCTGGGTTATGGGGAACACTGGCAATGAGGTCAACTGCAGATTAGTGTGGTATCGAGAACTGTTTGAGCCTGCAGGGAAGATTAGTGCACAGGGTGTATTGTGATTATAGAAGACACTAGCAGTAAAGAGGCATCAGGATTATGGGGGTGACTAGAATGGAGAGGGTGCCTCTGGACTATGGGAAGACTAATTTGGAGGTGAGGCCTCTGAACAGTGGAGGAGGCTAGCATAAAGTCTAGCTCCAGATTCCCTGAAGTTTTAGATCAGGAAGATGCTAGGCCCCAGCAAGGAGTTTATTACTCAGTGTGTCTGTAGTGTAGTAGGGAGTTGAGCACCAGGATGCAGAGATGAGCCTGCTCTATCAGTCAGAGCAGGCCCCACTATCTGGGAATCTGCAGTTATAGCTTTCTGATGTTAAATTTCATGGTTTCTGGTTTTGTGCACACACTGTCTGCTCTTTCAGCTCCAAATTAAGAAGCGATCTGTCATTGAGAGCACCTCCAATGCAGGAAGCCGACATGCCTGTAATAAATCATGTGCCGTGAACCAGGAGCAGGGGGGCGGAGAGAAGGGTATAATAAAATATTCTGTAAAAGCTCATTCTGCTGGTTCAGCTCTTGCAGAAGCAGTGACTAGTAGATTAATACTAATGTGAAGTTTTGTCTGGCATGTCACCATATTGCTAAAGCCTCCCCACCCCCCCGGTGACAGCACCAGGAACAGGGCACAGAAGCCCCAGTCCTGAGCAAGTGTCTCTGGGCTCCAGCTTTCCTATTAGAATCAGCAGAAGTGGCTGTGATGCTCATGAAGGGATCAGTGTTCAGTCTCTGCAAGGAAGGACAGTCCTGTGGCTAAGGCAGAGGGCTGGGAGTCAGGACAGCCGAGTTCTGGAATAACTGCTTTGTGAGTTTTGAGGAGTGATTTCCCTTCTCTGTGCCTCAGCTTCCTTCTTTATAACAGAGCTGAGGAGCCTCAGCTAGTGCTATGAATTAGTTCTAAGACTTAGTTCATACACATTTTGAAAGCACTTCGTGGTTCTGGGATAAAGGGTGCTAGGATCTGAGGTGACATTGCATGTCCAAAGCCTGGAGGGCCAGATGTGAGAATGCACAAAGCATCCAGCTGTGTACAGGATACACATCATCAGCAGACTAAAAGCTGGGGCAGCACATACTCTACTCCCCCACAGCCAGCAACTGCAATTAGGCAAAATGTTTGCTGGGCCAGGTATTCCTGATGATGAGTCATTGCTTAGTTCAAGGAAGTGCAGACCAACTAACTCTGAGCTAATCTGTTCAGGAGTCATCCACATCAGCAACCATACTGTCTTGGGCTATCATCTCCAGCTATCCAAGCACTAGGCAGGTGCAACAAGGTGGTGAGGGTGACTGAATTCTGACCCTGTGCCCCATCATGATGGGTATGATTAGATCTATCCAGGACATTAAAAAGCACCTAGCCAGGGCCTGCCATAAATTGCAAGCGCGAAGCTAGCTGATGCTTAGGAACACAGTGCTGTCTCCCTTCTGAGACTTCAAGTCAAGGTCCTGACCAATTGTCATTAAAATCTCATAATATTTTCACCAGAGTGGTGGCATCCTGGCCAAATTCCAAGCAGAGGAATTACATTCTGCTGACCTAAAATTCCCCTGGAGTTTCAATTAAACACACTATTGATTTTCACTTCTACTTTGCCTAGGTACTAGAACGGTCTCCGCGCACTAAGAATGCTTTCAGCAGTGCGTGCCCAGGACACATGGCACAGGCCTCTATACCTTCTGTTCCTGTATCCTTCTGTTCTGACATTGGCCAGGAGGTTTCAGAGGATGGTGTAAGGCCTCCTAACACAGGATCAACTCAGAAGAATCTTAGAGCATAGAGGGAAAACCCTTCCTGACTCCAGCCAGCTACAGCAAGATTGCTAGACCTTGCTCTGTACCCCAGTCAGTGCAACCTCAGACACCATCCTTACCCAGTGGGGCAAGTGGCACCGTGTTAGCACAGCCCTCCCTCACCTTACTGCTGCTGACAGCTGTGCACAACAGGCCCCATAGCCCCAAATTCTGTGACAGGCCATGCTCCCTGCTCACCCTGCCTCCAAATTCCCTGGCTCAACAGAAGCCCTATAAGCCATATGCTTGATACCCCTGCTATACCTGAATTGTACTGAGGTATGTGTCTCAGTCATATTCAGTGGCAGTGAGTTCCCCAGGTTATTGACAGTCTGCCTTAAAACAAATGTCAGTTTAAATCTCATGTCTTTGAATTGCAGCAAGTGCCTCTTCTTGAGAAAGATGACCAGGACCACGGCCGAATTATGCATAGGCAAACTAGGCACATGTCTAGGGCTCTAAGTGAAGAAGGGGCCCAGCTGTACACATTATAATTATTGAGTGAAAAAAATTAATATAAGAATTTCATCTTCAGCTGGGGTCCCTGAGCTTGCTTGCATTGGGCCTGCTAGAGGGTTAATCCGGCCCTGACCAGGACCCCAGGCTCAATCTCCCATGGCAAAGTGAGAGGTAAACGTATTCCTCTTGCAAGTACAGAAATTCCTGACAAAAGCCTTCCATGCCCCTGCTATATTCTCTTAGCATCCCACTATTAACAAGAGGCTGGCTGGTATTCTTAACTCAGTGTATTTAGCAGTAGACCGGGGGGGGGTTGAGCTGGTCATACCTGGTATGTTCACCAGCATGATAGCTGCGTTCTACCTGCAAGTACTTGAATTGCGCAGGCACTCTACATGAAATATTCCACATCACAGCAGGCACATACCTGGGATGTTTTGCAGCATCTGTAATGTCCAAGGTGTACTGTCTTTGCATGTACCTGGCTAACAGAAACACTTCACCTGGATGCACATGGAATACCCCACCTTCCATCTGGATGCCCTCAGGACCTTCTGCATCAGTTGAGTGAATTAGAAAAGGCAAAGGGTGGCAGTGTGGGGGAAGGCAGAGGAGCCTGGGGTAGCTAAGTGGGGCGTCTTCACATGATGCAAACAAGCTGAAGCCTCAGGGGAGGGAGAGCGGGGGAGGGGTACATTCAGAGAATCCTCTTAAGCTGATGCTGATGAGCTCTTCTGTTCCCACCTGTCTTGACTGGCTGCATTTTCAGCACAATTTAGAATTCTGCTAATGGAGCCTGGCGGTGCGTACAGCAAGGCGGGGGAGACGTGGGAGCCACATTCCCTTCCTCATACTTAGAATAGATACAGAATAATTGAAATTTTTCACTTGTACGCCCTCCTGAAAGCCCCTCACTCCCCCACCCACCAACTACTTTAGCTTACCCATTGATGCTGAAGAAAAAGGCCTTTAATGAATTCCAGCTATGCCTGGGCAAATTGTAGCTGTTTGGCTTATACTGCTGAGCGTGGCAGGGTGACTGGTGGCAAATCAGATGTATATGTTTCAGTGGCAAGGCATGTATGTGCCTTGCCACATCCCACCAGCACTGTGTAGCAGTTCCTGCCAGATGGCAGAATGGCTTTGTGGGTTCATAGGACTCTGGGGATCTGGGTTTAATCCCCTTCTTTGCCACAGAATCCTTATGTGACCTTGGGCAAGCCATTCAATGTCACTGTGGCTTAGTTCTGCATCTGTGAAATGGAGACAATGATCTTTTGCTTACCTGCTTGGTTTATTGTGTTATATCTATCACAGTGTCACAAGTGAGCTGAGTGTTT
>NW_017728915.1:3005148-3043650 GCF_001723895.1 Crocodylus porosus | reverse complement strand
CACACACACACACACACACACACACACACACGAGACTGCTTCTTTCCCCCAAGAACCTACAGCCTAGAAATGAGGAGGAAGTCAAGGCTTAGGGAAGGGAAGCAATTTGACCAGGGTCAGCCAATAGGTCAGGGGCAGAGTCAGAAACAGAAACCAGGACACCCGAGTCCTTGTCTAGCCCCTGCCCGCATGCACTAGGCCACAACATGTAGAAGGAGTCTGCTCATCCTCTGAGACCGACTCATTCTGCAATGCCAGTTAGCTTGCTGTACCTCGGCTTCCTCAGAGATAAAATAGGCATCAGCAATAGAGAGGTAGCATGAGTGACTTCAGGGAATTTTTCTATCTCTAGTTTCTCTGTGTCAGATACACACCCATTCCCTGGGGACCTGGGAAGCAGCTTTAAAAACAGGGAGGAGGGAAGGAACATTTCAGCCTTTCATTTTATATGGCCAAAATCCTATGTGGATAATTAGGATCCTTCTGTGAGGTCACCTACTGATTGATGCATTATAGCGAGTGACCACCTCAGAACATCCTGCTTAATTATAGCTCAGTAGGCACATCTACATGTGGGCTTTAGTGCTCAGTAGCCTATATTACTGTGCATTAAAGCACCGCATAAAAAAATGCAAATACACTAATGCACAGTAAAATAGGCTACTGCGCATTAATAGTCACTAAAAAAAAAGTGCACTTTTGCTACTGTGCATTAGGGCAGCTTAATGCACATTTATTTAGCACCTCACACTGGAGGTACTAAATTTAGTGCACGTTAGGAAAAGCTCATTAATGCACATGCAGACTTACTCAGCATGTTGGTAAAAGCAGCCTCTGCTCTCCTACAGCTGTAGGGGGTGCCATCTCTATACACTAGTTGGGGGACTACTGAAGGAGCTGCAACATGGAGTTCTGGGAGCAAGGCACAATACTGCATGGGACTTACCTCCCCTCTCCCTGTGTATTATACCTATAAATGCTATTTCCGGGGTGAGGGAGTGGGGAGGGTTGGGTAAGGACATACTTTAGGCCACATGCTTCTGAAGACAATAAGAGCTGGCATGCCCTGGCCAGGAAGAACACTGGAACCCATGAAGGCAAGCATTCTAAAATAAGATGCATGACACGCCGTTTCCACGTGCCCCCATAGTGTAGCTGGGAAATGAAAACAATGGCTATAAACTCAGTCAGGGATCTGAGAAGCCTTCACTTCAGAGGCTGCAAAACCACATGCCCCAGGGACGATGAGTCAAGGGCATTCTGTCCCTGCTCTGATTGCCATTAGAAAATGGAGCTGTTCATTTCTCACTGCTTCTTTTCACTCTCAAGGCCCTTCATGACCTATCCCCAGCCTGCCTATCATCTCTTACATCAACTCCTGCCTCCGGTCAGCCCATAATGCTATCCTCCACTGCCTACTTATTAAGCTGCCAAAGAGACTCTTTATAACTTTCTCTTATGCTGCCCTTCTCTCTGGGAGGCCATCCCTCCAAAGATCTCCACAGTCACCTTACTGTCCTTCAAATCTCTCCTTACAGCCCTCCTTTGCTTTGATGTCTATGAAGAACTTGATTATGGTTGGGGTGCTGATGTCCTGAGCCTACTGCCTCCTCCTGGCCGTCACTGCCTCACTGCTTCCTTGTACTTACCTATCTGTCTATCCGCTTCCACCTATTGTCCCCTGTCACAGACTGTCATCTCTTTAGGGTAAGGACTATCTTTCTGTTCTGTTTACATCTGTCACAGTGGTATCCTGGTGCATGACTGGACTCATAGACAAAAACATCAAATGGCAGTTCCAAGCACTTCCAGCAGAGGCAGGAAACACACGTTCACTACAATCTGTAAGGGAAATTTCCCAAAAGAGGGAAATATTTTAACCAGGACTGGGTCAGATCCAAACACTATTGAGCTCACAGATCCAGATCCAAACTCCCCTGTATCTATAATGGACCAACACCAAGCCCCAGGTATGGCAACCCCAAGTCCTGAGGCCATATGGACAAGGCACTCCAATTCCAGGATTAATAAAAGGTGGCAAGCAGGAAAGTCCACACAGTGCCAGTGACCAGGGGTTCTTCAGCTCATTCATTCTGCAGACCACAGCATAAAAGAAGCGTCCTCTTCCTACATGGATGCACCTCCTCCTAGCTCCAGTTCTCTCCTGCTGAGCAGACTCCTGCCACAGGTGGAAGGTCCTCCCGCATCCTCACACCAGCTCCCAGAACATCTTGTGAAATCCACCATGAGCCAATGAAGACAAGCAAGCATGAAGGAGTGGGAAGAGCTCTCCCAGGTGCACAGTCACAATTCTGCATTAGGTG
Organism: Crocodylus porosus; assembly: GCF_001723895.1. Lineage (NCBI taxonomy): Eukaryota > Metazoa > Chordata > Crocodylia > Crocodylidae > Crocodylus > Crocodylus porosus. The sequence continues at coordinate 3,041,326 of NW_017728915.1, read as the reverse complement.
CTGACATGTGAACCCTGATGCTCCTTCTAATCTCTTCCTCCTTGTCCACCAAGACCCAAGTAAAAGCTGGGTACTGCCAGTCACCGAGCAGATGTGCTTGCAAGGAGCACCAAACCCATAGGACCATTTCTGGATGGTGTCTCCGAGCTGCAGCCCAACTGGGCACAATGGGGCAACATAGCACTAGTAGGGTATTTGGGCATGAAAAAGGTGAGAGATATCAGACCAAGACAGTGTGGGAGAGAAAGCCAGGATGGAGACTCAGCCTAGCTGGTGCCAGCTCCTTTCATCCCAAAATGCTTTGGGAATGGAAGATGGAGGGATGTCTGTGCCTATGAAACAGGGGGCTTTCTTGGGGGCTGATTTTCCAGTGGCCCGCTCACCTGTTTCTGGGCTAACCACCCGCTTTCTCACGCACCATGCCTCATTGTTAATTAATGAATTGATGTTGCTTAAGTGGGAGGCTGCCCATTTCTCGCCCCAGTGCCAGGGAGGGCTATCTGTGGCTCTGTTCCTTCCCAACACTGCAGCCCAAGTCTCGCAGATGGCATCCAGATGTTATCCATATCACCGGCCCTACACTGGGCCCCAGAATCCTACTAGCTGGACCTCACTTAGATCCCTCCGTTCAGGCAGCCTAGTCTGCCTCCATTCCTGGCTGCAGAGCTCCCTGAACTGCTTCCGCCTTACAGGTGTGGTCCCCCTGGGACCTTGGGCTCTACTAGCCCTGGCCAACCTCCAGGCTAGTCAGGACCCCATCGGCTCTTGGGGCGTCCCTCGCGGTTGGCCCCTTGGCCCTTTGACCCTTCTGGTCCTGGCCCCAGCTTGGACCAGTCAGGGGATGTCAAGACAGGTTAAGAGAGTATGGTCCAACTCTCTCTCCCTCTGGGGTCCACCTTCTAGACCCTACAAAGGGGGTAACCCACCCAGTTGTGAGGACTAGGGGTTAAGGTACCCTAACCCGCCTTTCACTGGGGTGGTAACTGGCCTGGCATTTCCTGGGGGCTCCTGCACCACTGAGAGCCCCACCAGGCCACCCACTCCCAGCAGGGTGCAGTTCTAGATCATGCCCAGGACCAGGAGCCTCTAAACCATCCCCTACAGCTCCTGCCTTACCTCCAGCCGATACCAGCAGCTCCGCAGCCAGGCAATGTTGTTACCTGGCCTTCCAGCAGCAAAATGCCCTGTTTATACAGGCAGCCCTGAATCTAAAATGGCTGCCCTCATCAGGCATCTGCCAGCTGTTGTCTTCTGGCCCAATGTCTGCTGGTCCCCTCTGACTACTTTGTAACAGGCCACTAGATCCCCCCTCAGCCTTCTCTCGTGGAGGCTGAACAGGTTCAGGTCCCGTAGCCTGTCCTTGTAGGGCCTGCTCTGCTGTCCCTGGATCATGTGGGTGGCCCTCCTCTGGACCCTCTCCATGTTGTCCACATCCCTCCTGAAGTGTGGCGCCCAGAACTGGACGCAGTACTCCAACTGCGGCCTGACCAGTGCCACATAGAGGGGGAGGATCACCCCCCTGGACCTGTCAGCCCATGTTCATTTTGGCATCAATGATGACTCCAAGATCCTTTTCTGCCTCTGCACTGACAAGAAGGGAGTTCCCCAGCCTGTAGGTATGCTGCTGATTCTTCCTCCCCAGGTGCATCACCTTGCACTTGTCAGTGTTGAAACCAATCCTGTTCTCATCTGCCCACCCCGGTAACCTGTCTAGGTCTGATTGCAGCCTGCCCCTCCCTTCTACCATGCCCACTTCTCCCCACATCTTAGTGTCGTCTGCAAATTTGAACAGGGTGCTTTTTACCCCCTCATCCAAGTCGCTGATGAAGATGTTGAACAGTGCAGGCCCGAGGACCGAGCCCTGGGGGACCCCACTGCCCACATCCCTCCAGGTCGAAAAGGACCCATCCACCACCACTCTCTGGGTGCGGCCCTCCAACCAGTTGGCGACCCATTTGACTGTGTAGGTCTTAATGAGAACAGGGTGAGAGACAGTGTCGAAGGCCTTCCGAAAGTCCAGGAAGACTATATCCACTGCTACCCCTGCATCTAATGATTTGGTGACCTGGTCGTAGAAGGCCACCGGGTTGGTCTGACAGGACCTGCCTCTAATGAACCCGTGTTGGTTGCCCCTAAGCATAATCTCCCCTGCTGGTCCCTCGCAGATGTGCTGCTGGATAATTCTGTCAAAAAGCTTACCCAGGACTGAGGTAAGACTAACTGGCTTATAGTTTCCCAGGTCCTCCTTCCTCCCTTTTTTGAAGATGGGAACCACATTGGCCCTCTTCCAGTCCTCTGCCACCACACCAGAGCACCAGTCCCTCCAGAAGTTCCCTGACTAGATCCTCCCTGACCCTTGGCCTGGGTGCACCTCCCCTGGGGCCTACGGGGGTCCCGGTGGGGGTGGGGCGACCTGGTCCCTGCTCAGAAAAATGGAGGCAAAGAAATTGTTAAATAGGTTAGCTTTGCTGCCTCGTGCAATGACCAGATTTCCTAGCATGTCCTGCAGAAGCCCATTACCTTGTTTTTACCCACTATGTATTTAAAAACTTCTTGTTGTCCTTGATCCGAGAAGCCAGTCCCAGTTCCAACTGCGCCTTGGCCTCCCTGACCACCCCCTGCAGCCCTGAGCAACAGAGGTATAGTCCTCCCTGGTGGTGGGTTAAGTGCACTGGTGTTCAACCTTTTGGCTCCACAGGCCAAAGGAGTGGCCTAAAGCCCACCTCTGGGCTAAATCAGGCCCTGGGCCTGGCACCACTCTCTCATGGACCTCCATGCCAGGATTGGGCCCTGGGAGCCTGGAGCCACCCCTCCCACTCACTACATGCCAGGTTTGAGTCCCAGGGGGCCAGTACCACCCCCTCCAAACCCCAACACTGGGATTGGACCATGGAGCCTGGTGCCACCCCTGCCCAGCCCTGAGCTCTGGGTGTTTGATCCAGTGTGCAGGACCCAGGGCTCCCCATGGGTCTGAAGATTTGGCAGCAAGGAAGCAGTGCCACCACACTCCTCCCGCCAAATATCCAGACCTGTGGAGAGGTCTATGGGCCAGATGACAAGGTGCTGTGAGCCAGAGGTTGAGCACCCCGATCTAGTGGTTTGAACAGAGAACCAGAAACCAGGGGACTGAGTTCTGTTCTTCATCCTGTGCTCTGTCTGTGTAAGCTTGGCAGACAAGTCACTTCCCTTCTTCAGGCCTCAGTTTCCTCACTTGTAAAATGGTGATAAATGATTCTGGCCTTCACTCACATTTCTACTCGAGGGCAGCTCTATAGGTGCCAAGTGCTATTGCACTGACACTGAGCCAGGACACCATGACCCAAAGTCCCACAGGGATCTTTAATAGGCACCAGCTGGTATGATCTTGTCCAAGACATGGCATCATCATCACCCCCTAATGAGCAGAGCACCATTTCTACAATCATGGACAACGCTTCCGAGGGACTCCCACACTAGCATACTCCAGCCTGGAAACAGGAGAACACAGCCTGGATAGGGACCGCCGGTCTGTAGCAGTGGCTGGCCTGTTCCAGACCTGAGAAGCATCAAGCAGTGACCAAGTGTACTTTGTGGGCAGAGGGAGCATTTGGATCCCTCGCTTGCTCTGAGCACATGGCTGGCTCAGGCTCATAGGACTATGGTATTGGAGGCCATGGTGTTTTAGAGGGTTTCCAGAATGATTCACATTGGTCTGACAGACAACAATAGCAACAGCCCTCCTTTTAAAGGCACAGCTGTGGGCAGCTCTTTGGCAGCAGAGGGAAGAGCAGCTGCCAGGAATGCAGGAAACGCTGTCCCTGATGCTATTGTTTGCACCTGGAGTTATTTTGGGACTCTTTGTTCAGGCCAGTCTCTTTTCCAAGTTTCCAACACTGTGATCCACTGCTTCTCTCTCTCTCCAAGCTGTTCATATAGGGACAATCAGTCCTTTGGATCCAAGGCTATGACAAACAGCCCTACCAGGGTCACACCCCATTGCCCAGCCAATGCTATACAAACCAACTGAAAGAGCAGGAACACTTGCTCTTGTCCATGGAGCAGCATGGGAGAGGTCTGACCATTGCTCTTAGCTCTTCTTTTTTAGGCTAGAGTCCCAAAGGTAGCCGGCACAGCCCATGTCTACCTAGCCCTAGAAGAGAGCTTCTGATTTGCTGCTCTCAGCAAAAATATTTGTATCTTGGTTTATACCCAAAGCACCATTTTTTCAGTTTTTCCCGTTGAAAAAATAAAGAAATCCCAAAATTGAAAAGTGGTTTCAGGTTGAAGGAAACAATTTTTAAAATCAAATTAGGTTTTGGTTAATCTCAAACCAAAAGGTTTTTTAAATAATTCCCCCCACCCCAAAATGTAGCAGATATTGTGGTGAAACAATGTGGTGAATTTGGCATGAATTTGCATTCTGTTGGCCTAAATCTTTCAGTTTTTGACCTATAAAACCTTCTTCTGAAAACTTTTACTCAAGCCTGCTCCTGCATACTCAGAATGGATACACCATTCCTAACGACAGTGCTATCCAACTGGTAGCCTGCAGGCCACGCAGTCTGTGAAGTGTTAAGGTGTGCCCCTGGCATCAGAGGACAGGGCAGCATAGCAGCATGAGGAGCTGAGGGTGAATCTGGGGCTGCACCCAGGGAAGGGGGGGGGCAAGACAGGAATCAGGGCCGCGTGTGGATGTGGGAGGTTGTGCCCATGCATCGCAGCAGTGGAGATGGATGTCCACGTGGTAAGGTTGGTGCAGCCTGCACTGTGTGCAGCTCCTGGAGCATATGGCCACCAGAGCTAGAGACAGAAGTTACACATAAAACAATTTAAGGCTGCCAGTGGCACCTGTGGGTGGTTGCTGACCCTTGGTCAGCGCTCGCCACCCCTCCCCCCTGCCATTGACAGTGCCAGTGGAGTCTGCAGGAGCTCCCTGCTCACTGCTGCCGCACTCCCGCTCCTGCTGCCGCGCTCCCGCCACTGCCAGCGCAGCCATGCCCCCCAGCCGCCAGGGGCACGTGCTGTTCATGTTAATCTATGCAGTTTAAACTAACCTGCAAAGACTGATTCACCCTTGGGCTCTCTCACTGTCTGTACTTAGCCCAGGGGCCTGCTCTATAGCACATCCTCCTGAAATAAGCTGAGTGGATTCATAAATTTCATAGACATTAGGGCTGGAAGGGACCTTGGAAGATCATCCAGTCCAGCCCCCTGCCCCAGGGGCAGGAAGTCAGCAGGGCTCACAGGATCCCAGCAAGATAGTTAGATGAATGATTCTCAACTGGGGTGCTGTGAGATCTTTTCAAGGGTGATGTGGGATGCCACATAATAGTAGCACTATTGGTGTGCAAACACCTACACATGATTCACAAGATAAACCCAGATATTTCAAATAGAAATCTGTAATGTCAAAACCATTCTGATCTGTTGTGGGCTTTCTGAGTTCTTTGTAAGGGAAGTATTATTTTTTTGTAGTCATGAGATGTGTGAAAGCCAAGAGCTGGAATTTTCTGAAGGTGCCCTGAGTCTAAAAAGAGTGAGAACCACTTCTATACCAGAGTTGTTTAACTTCCTCATGGTCAGGGACAGTACACCCCACAAGCCATATGCTGTGGGGGCAGGCCCCTAGGTTTCCTCTTTTCCCCGCTGCACAGGAAGCATTGATGGTGTGTTGCTCCCCACCCTAGCACATGCTGTGGGATACATGGCTGCAGGGGCCTGTGGGCCATGTGCTGACCCCTCACAGGCTGCATGTGGTCTGCAAGCCATTAGTTGGACAGATCTGCTCCCTACCACCACCTATACTGACTCCAGCTAAGACAGACCTGGAGTCCCAGCCCTACACAATCATTCCCTCAGGCAATATCTGCCAGGAGAAGCTAGAACTGCACTAGCTGGGCCTGCCATCTTGCCCACTCTGAAACAAGTCCCTACAGAGCTTGCCACTTACACAAACAAAGCAAGGGCTATAGGGCTCCATCCTGGACTCTGTTGAGCACACTGACCCTGATTCTGCCAAGAACTTCAGCACATAAAGACATGGGTGACTGGTGCCTGCCAAGTCTGGGGGCCACACGCAGGCACTGCCGGAGCTGCCGGCAGGAGCCCTATGGGGAGGGCACGTGCCCCCCTTCCCCCACCCCCGTGCCCTCCCTATGCTCAAAGTGGGGTGAGCGTGCTGACGTTCCAATTACATCTGACACTGGAGTCAAGACAGAGAACTGTGAGGGCCAAAGAGACGGAGAAAGACGGGGGTGAGTGGGAGAGTGAGAATCCCTCAGGAACACTGCTTCTGGAGGGGCTCCATGGGACAGAGGGTTTGAAGCTGGCACATGTGGGTTGAATGGGATAATAGTGTCTAGAAAGAAGACACAGGAAGAAAGGATGGGGTGAAAAGATGTAAGTCTGGAAGGAGAGAAGGAAAAGACAGAGCGGGCAGACTGACTGAACATGAGCCAGAAAAAAAAGGGGAGGAGCTGGGAGTGCAAGACAGGGCTCTGGGGAGCACAAGACACAAGCTTCTACGCCATGGAGTCCCATCCCCTGCTTTCACAGGCAGCCATTTATCTGAATAGTCCTAAAAAATACCCACTGCTCCCCCTCGCACAGCACAAGAGCCAAGCACCCTGTGCAAACAAAACACACAACCCCTGACAGGGATAACACAAGGTTTGCCAACAGGACTATCAGCAGGGCACTGCCATCTCCCAGAGGGCGACATGCATAGGGTGTTCCCAGAGCCATGTCCTGCACCCCAGCAAGAACCTTTTCCATTTCCTACTCCAGGCGTGGGCCCATCATGGGGGTTGGAAATGACTTTGCCCTGACAACCCCAGCAGCCCACTGGTTTCAACTCCAGCTACAGAGATGGCCAGCAAGGATGTGCTGCTGAGAACTGGGCCCTTGTCCTAATAGAAGCACCATCAGGTATTGATCCCAGGAGCTAGCGAGCCCTAGTAGCATGCCAGATGGCAGTGCAGGGTCATGCTGGGGCCTCATCTATACTTATGTGCTTCTGCCATCCAAATATCCAAGGGCAGACAGCGGTTGCCAGTGATAAGCTGCTGAAGTGGGTACATCCTCCTGCTTTCCTGCCAGCTCCGCGCTACTCCTCCCGGATGCGGTGCCACCAGAGGAAGAAGTGCATCCTGGGAAGGCATGACTGCCAGAAGGACCATGGTAGGTCAACAGTGTCTACACATGCCTTCTGCTGGCTGCCACATGGTGGCAGAAGAATAAGTCCACTTGGCAGAGGTGTAACTGCTGGCTGAATGCAGGGTTGTGCAGAAGAGCTTTGGGCAGGGATGCCCTCCAAGCTGGGGCACTGCTGGCAGAACTTTGTAGTTGAGAGTAGGCCTGGGATATCTATTCATTCATCTTTGGGCAATACAAGCTCTTAATGTTAGTCAGGGGACATAAACTCTGCCGAAACCATAGTCACCAACAGAACTGCAGGTATAACCTGATTAGATGCATGCAGCTGCAGAGCCAGGCTTGAAAGTGGCTGCCTGAAAGGTCTTCAGGGAGTTTCCCACTAGGGAACCTAACAACTGTGGGGAGAAAGAGAGAGCAATTCCATCTGTTGAGTGATTAGATCAGAGCCAGCTGGCTAGGGCAGAGATGGGCAGAGCAGAGGCTTCCAGTGCAGTCGTAACTAGTGCTGCTCCCCTCTGCCAACTGCTCCCAGACCAGCCTCCCACTAAAATACCAGAAGCCAAATCATTTTCATTAACAGGCAAGAAGATAGTTAACTCCCTCACCAACTACTCTAACATACTGTTAGGACAGCAGAGCTTTTTGTAATCCCAGCACTGCATCTGCTTGGCAACTCATAGAGCATCAGTAAAAGAGGGCACGACCAGCCTGTCCTGAGCCCCCAGACCCTGCTTAAGGCTGTTGGCTAAATACAGACAACAAAAGCCTTGTTGTCCCATGAGCCTCTCCCCAAACCCAGCAAACAGACCTGTGTCCTTGACAGCGATGGAGCAGGCAACAGGAAGGGGGAAGAGCCTGCATCAAAACAACAGAACAATACAGCTTCCCAGGACAGAACACTCCTATGGACAGCTGGAGCTTCAGTGGTTCAGTGGTTGCATCCTTGCCAGGCACATGGGAGTCCTAGCTTTGATTCATGGGCATATGAGATCAAGTGCTTTTTTTTCCAAGTCCTTGCTTAGCTCAGCTTTGTGCTCCCAATAGTTTTAACTGCCAGGGATAGGTAAAGGTGATTGGTGCATGATGAAGGAATGGCACTAGGGTGGTCTCACCCAATAGGGGAAAGCTGGTGCTGTCATTCTTGGTGGACTGGCTAGCATTGAGCATGCTGATGGTCCAATCAAGCCTAATGAATCATGGAGAGGTCTGAGGTGCAGCGGCTCTCCTACACAGGCCACGTCTCCAAATTCCAAGACCCATGTTGGGTGTGCCAGCAGCTATGTCCCGAGAGCTGGTAGGTTCAGAGCATTCTCTGCCCTCGCTGACTTCAGCAAGTGTTGAAGTTGTTCAGCAGGCTCAGCTGCCTCCTGTAGGTCACTACTTTCTTGGGATTGCCTGAGTCCTGGGACCACAAAAGCTTTGTGAAGCAAGAGGTCAGTGAGATCTAATGAATAGAATGTGTGCCTGGGACATACGAGACCTGAGGTCAACAACTGGCCTTGCTACTGACCAGCTCTGTGGTCTTGGGCAAATCACTTTGCTTGGCTGAGGCTCCACTTTACCAACTATATCAGGAACAAAGGAACCTGTCTCGCTCTATAGAGAGCTTGGAATGAGAAGTGCTGTGTCTTCATGGGTGAGTGCTCAGAGGCAGCCTGCTGAGTGCTGAACTGTGCACCAGGGAGAGAAAGCAGCAGAAGTGGTACCTGTGTGGCCAGAAATGTCCTCCTCCTTACAATGCCCTCTCTGCCTCCTTCCCAGCACTCTCTTGCACTATCCCCATGGTAACAAACAGAGCAAATTAGTTCTACCAGATTATGCACAGGAGCTTTCTAACAAGTTGGAGCCCTGAATGAGCTCCAGTTGTCAAGCAGTGTCTCTTCCCACTCCTCAGACTGCCCTGCCTGTGATCCCAGGTCAGTGCCCAGGGGAAAGAGCTGACTTGTTGCAGTTTAATTGACAAGTTCAGTGGCTGCCCATCTTGCCTCTCTCCCCGCACGGAGCAGAGCCAGGCTGTGTTCCATTACTGCTCCGCTTAACAATTAGGCCTGCAAAAGGCAAGGTCTGTACATCTGCCCCTGCGTCAGGCACTCCGCTATGCTGCTTCCATGCTAATATGTGCATGCTGGGCTGGCAAACAGTAAGCAGAAATGGGCTCCAGGCCCAAATTTATACTCTCTTCAGGGAGGTTGAATTCTGGTTCAGTCCTGTTATATAAAGAAGGGCTGATACATGCAGAGAAAAGCCTGGGTGCAGACCCAGGAAGCTCCACCATCTTGGCAAAAGATCTAGAGTTTCAGGCTTGACCTTTAGTAAGGACCCATGTGTAAGCAGGGGGAAGGAGCAGTCTCAACACGCTCTGCCCCTCAGTGGGAAGAAACTCCATTACAGCAGGAGACCCTGCCCCAGGTACAAGCAGATGTGTCTGGCAGCCAAACCAACACAGGAGCCAATGACTGGTCAGCAAGGCTGGGCCTTTGAGGTGATTCAAAGCTTCTTTTCCTCACCTGCAGGTTAATACAGTTAGAAGTAGGCATTGGCAAACCTCTGGAGCTCTGGAACCATGAAATTACCACTGTATCACTGTCATCTGGAGACAGAAGTCCAAGATGACTGAGAATGCAATTTAGAGCAATCTGGAAATGCTTTGGATTTAGAGACCTCTAGATCTATAAAATGTTCTTGAGATAGTTTAGAAGTGCATCTGGTCTCAGAAGCTTCTTCTCCCCTGGGGGCTGTGAAAATGAGCAGTAATTGCTGCACCCAGCTGGATATTGAAATGGGAGTGAGATCCCTTCACCCCCAGCCCCAAGGGGATGGAAGCATAAGGCAAAGGCTCTCTATGCTCTCCTCCATATGGTACATGCCACTGTGAGGGAATTCCTGAATATTCCTCAGTTCTACCTGGGATGGTTTCCTGAGACGGCAAATATCTCTAGGGAATTAGTTAAAGGCTGAAGCCTGAGTTTCACTGCATTATTTACAATGCAAATTAATTTTCAGAGCTACTGAGTCAATGAGCCAACAGTTTTGGGACCACTATGGAAAGCATCATGTGAAGATGACTGGGAAATAAATGTGAAAGCACCCAAAAGACACAGGCTCATCTCTTATAGGCCCTTTATTACTTGGATCCTCTGCCCACTAGAGGGGCAGGACCAACAGAGATGAGTGCAGAGGAGCATGGGTATGAGGTTTAAAACAAAATGAAGCTGAGTCACCTCAGCAGCAGGCTTAGCCATGCTGAAAGCTATGACAGTATCCATTCACCTGGGGCTTCTGCTTTCATGTGGCTTGAGCAGAGACATCATCAGAGGTCCAGCACAGAGTGCCGAACCTGAACACGCTACAAGCTAAGGGCCAGGGTGTGAAGTGGTAGATTGGCAAGGGGTCTGGGACACTATAACTGGAGGATCTGAAGTTTGGGGCAGGATCTGGCCTGGTGAACAACAAGAGAAAGGCTATGGAGGGAAGGAAGAGTCTGTTGGGAGAGTGGTCTTACCTGGACTGAGCCTCCAGACTTTGTGAGGCTCATTTGACACTACTCATGATAAACTTCAGGCCCAGAATGAGCTCCCCGCAGGACACAGCCTGCCCCTGGTCCCTTCCCCTTCCCCCATTCCAACGAAGCATTACATGCAATGCAGACTCACTGGTAGAAGGTGCTGCCATGCTGCCTTTTCTGCCCAGGCCTGGCTCGGCTTGGCTTGGGTTCTCTGGCCATGTCCAAATCTAGGGAAAGAGAAAGCAGGGGGGTGACTGACACACAGCTGGGAGAACAGCAGATGAAGTAGGAAGGAAATGCTAATAGAAGACAGAGAAAGGAGAAATGAGGGGAAAACAGCTACAGTAAAAACTGCATTAACCGGTATTTTACTAACTGGAATACTTTATTAACTGGAAATTAATAGATCTGCGTGGGGCAGAGAGGGCTGCTGCTGCGGGCTGGGGCGAAGCAGTGCCGAGCTCTTCCCGGCGGGGGTGGCCAAGCTCCAAGCAGGCGTCAATGGCACTGGGACTGGCCCACCTTGCTGTCTGGCCCACTCAGTGGCGGGATGCACTTGACACTGCACTGTGCCACACTGCACCGCTTTTGAAGCAGTAGCAGTGAGGTGCAGAGGCAGGGAGCAGAGCCCAGCCTGCAACTGTAGCCCACTTTTGCCTGTGCACAGATAAAAGTAAGTAGATAAAAAGAAACTTACCTGCCTGCTGGGCCAGCTGTGATCCTGGCTGTGCAAGGTATAGCTCTCAGATAACCAGAATTTTTAGATAACTGGCACCTTCCTTACCCCACTCATGCAGGATAACAAAGCTTTTACTGTGTATATTGCTGCAGAGCAGAGTTTTCAAAAAATATCTCAGGGAGTCAGGCATCCAACTTCACTGGTTCCTTCCAATTCCCTTATGTGCTCTGAATATGTTTCTTATTGTTTTTAAAGGCTCCCATCCCCTTCCAAAACAACATGACACATAGGAAACAAGAACTAGAGGGCTACCAATGGATTGCACAGATGGTTTTTAGGACTAATCTAGCATGTCATACTTCAAAGACTTTTACTAACAACCACTAACTAATCCCCTCAGCCCCACACTGAGGTCAGCCTATGTTGTGATCTTTCTTTTATGAGGTTCAACAGTATGAGCTGGAACTTGACAACTTCAAACTAGAAATAAGGCACATGTTTTTAACATTGAGGGCAGTTAACTTCTGGAACAATTCACCAAGGACAGGGCAAATCCTTCATCTCTGTAAGCATTTAAATTAAGACTAGATGTTCTTCTGACAGATGTGTTCTAGATCCAACAGAAATGAGTTCAGAAATGTTCTGTGGCCTCAGCTATGCAGAAGGCCTGTCTAAATGATCAAACAGGTCCCCATTGAATGCATGATCCCTAATACTAGAAATATGGATTTGAAGGTACAGGGAGATTAGAGCCCATTTCCAAACCAGTTTCAGGTTTGGGAGACCTCAGTTCTTCATGCCTGATTTAAGGCCTTGTATATAAGATTATCGGAGGTACTGTGTCTCCACAGTATCCAGTGACTTCAGTTAGAGGTACCTGAAACCATTGAGAACCTGGTTTTAGGGTAGCCCATGTCAGAGACCACATTTAAAAATTCTGGACTAAATGCAAGTGGTGTCAGAGCCATGTGATGAACACATAGGGCGCATCCCCACAAGCAGGAACATGCATTTCCCTGGGAGCAGGGCAGGCCCTATGAGGAGAGGCTGAGGGGGGAATCTAGTGGCCATTTACAAACTAGTCAGAGGGGACCAGCAGGCATTGGGGGAGTCCCTGTTCCCCCAAGCACTACCAGGAGTGACAAGTAATAACTATCACAAGCTGGCAGAGGGTAGATTCAGACTAGACATCAGGAGGCGCTACTTCACTGTCAGGGCAGCTAGGGTCTGGAACCAACTTCCAGGTGAAGTGGTGTTGGCTCCTACCCTGGGGGTCTTTAAGACCAGGCTTGACAATCACCTTGCTGAGGTCGTTTGACCCCAGTACTCTTTCCTGCCATGGCAGGGGTCGGACTTGATGATCTTCTCAGGTCCCTTCCAACCCTACCAACTATGAAACTATGAAAAAATCACAGCGGCACATATTTGTGCCACTGCTACTTGACCCTGAACATGCTCCTGCATGCACACCTCTGGCATGTGGCAGATTGCCCCAGGTAGGGTAGGAGAGGCTGAAGTCAGTACTGGGCTGGTCCCAGCAGCCTCACCTTGGGTCCCGGGGGCCTCCCAGGGCTGTAGGAGCAGTGATCTGGGTACCTGGAGTGTAACTCTGGCCAGTCAGGCTCCAGTTCTGGGTGCACACACTGCAGCCATGTTCACCGCCCCACTTTTTTTGCTGCATTTTTTTACATACCAATTAGTTTCCAGTATCTAATTTTGCTTCCACCCTGCAAATGTGCAGTGTGAACAACCCTTTCAGATGCAGCACATACATTCTGCATCACCCCAAAAGCCTTTGAGGCACCACAGAGCGCATGTGCATGCTCATTTGGATGACCCCATAAGGTCAGCCACTGTTCCAGGCCCCTGTCCCAGCCTCTCAACAACACACCATCCAACATGCTGCTTTTTACTAAAGAGACATAGCTTACCACAGGCATTGCCATCCTGTGTCACCTACGCATCTGTCCTCCAGATCCTTCAACAGACACCAAAAACACCCATGTTCTGTATGACCAGGGTTTCAGTTTATGTCTTCTCTACACATAGCCACATTTCCACATGCCTTGAGGCACAGTAAGCAGGTAAGGGAACAACTATGCCATAAATTGGTTCCTAGATTCAGCTACAGGTAGAGTATAGACCAGGGCCAAGAGAACACAAGAGCACCTATGATATTGGTAGTATTTATATTATATTAAGGGATATGAACCCATTCAAGTACTAGGCCCAAAGAGCTATATGCCATACAGCCTACACAAGATACCCAGGGTGGAAGTGAAAAGAAATGACATAGCCCCCTGAAACAACAGAGGGACCAGACAGAAGCAGAATGGAGTTCCCACACTGGGACTGGTACACACTGCCAAGAGGACTTTGAGGACCGTACACAGTCAGAAACTTGCTTTGGCATCCTTTCCACAAGGTGATCATAGCACCCCCATTTCCACATTATGGCACTGACCAAATGCTCACTTAGACAAAAAAAGGGGCCTACTTACTGACTGACCAAAACTACAACCGGAAGAACACCATGCTTTCTTTGAGGTTTTCCAACCAAACAAACGCCCAAAGGGTTAATTTCACAAGGGCAGAGGCATTTTTGCATCAGGGGTTTTACACAGCCAGAAGCCACAGGATAACACCCTATGCTCTAACCACAGCTGTGCTCTCATTGCACGGCAAGCTTTTTGCTTTCAGAGGGTGCTGCTATGGCAGGGGTGGGCAAAATGGTGGATCCGGCCAGTAGCCAAACCCCATTTCCCAGCAGCCCCTGCCCGTGTTGCTGTGGCTGGTTTCCATGGTGACCCCAGAAATGGTGGCACAACGACAGAACAGGGTTTCCATGGAGACCCACCCCAACAGCATCCTGGGTGCTGCAGGGCTGAGAGATGCTCCGGGGCTAGGGATGGGATCTTGTGTGGTGCACAACCCTGCTCAGGGCATGTGGGCAGCAGATCTCAGCTTTGTCCCAGCTATGGACCACACTGCCACTGCTGCAAGATCCCAGCCCCAGAGCAGCTCTCTACCCAGCAGCATGCCTTGCCAGGGCTGCTGGGGCCAGTCTCCATGGAAACCATGGCCAGTCTCCATGGCTGTCACAGTGCCACCACTCCTGGGGTCTCCATGGAAACCAACAGCAGCAACACTGCCAGGGGATGCTGGGAAATAGAGTCCGCCGTAGGCACAATTCAGCCTGTGGGCCGAATTTTGCCTGCCCCTGTGCTATGGGAATTAGCGATTGGTCTACAGTACACATTGGCTGAGCTGTAAGCCCTGCCTGCATGACACAGACATTTAGACATTAGGGCTGGAAGGGACCTCGCGAGATCATTGGGTCCAGCCCCCTGCCTAAGGGGAAGGAAGTCAGCTAGGGTGCTTACACCACTTCTTGGGGGAGTCTATTCCAGACTCTGGAGACTCAGACGGTAAAGAAGTTTGTCCTTGTGTCCAGTCTAAAATGGTTTTCCAGCAGTTTGTGACCATTAGACCTTGTCTTCTCTTGGGGAGACCTGGTGAACAGACGTTCTCCCGGTTCCTGATGCCCATCCCTTATGTACTTGCTAGGCAACTGCCCATCAAGAATGATGGGGTGGGGGGCGGGGCCGGCGTGCCATCACCCCACACCCTGTGCTGCCACTTTTCAGCTCCTCCCCCCCTCATGGCTGGACACCATCATGGTGGGGGGCATGCAGGGACAGAGCTTCATGTCTGGCCCTGCCCCTGCTTTTCAGCTGGTCAGAGGAGGGGGGGAACAGGCCTGAATCCCCCACCCTCCCCTTTGAGGCTGGCCACCATCATGGGGGGAGAGGTGCGTCGGGACAGAGCCCTGTGTCTGGCCTCACACCCTGCTCTCAGCTGGTGGGGGGAGGGGGAAATGGGCCTGATCCTCCCACCCTCTGCCTTCATGGCCAGCTGCCATCATGGGGGGCAGGGTGGGCACAGGGATGGAGCTCTGCGTCTGGCCTTGCCCCGTTTCTCGGCCGGTCAGGGGAGGGAGGGAATGGACCTGTACCCCCACCCTCCCCAACCGCTGCTTTGGGGCCAGGCCCGCTCTCCCCACCCTCCTCCACTGCCACTGCCTGCAGGGGGTGGGACCAGGCCAGCTGTGCTGCCCTCCCCTCTCTATCCCCTATGTCCACACCATCTCCTGTAAGAATGTTCTTGGAGCAGTCTGATTGGTTGTTTTAGTCAGCCAATCAGAGTGTGAATAAAGCATTAAGGATGGCCAGACAGATAGACTAAGGCTTTTATACAATATTAGAATAGGCTGCCATCAAACCACCCCTGAGCCTTTGCTTCTCCAGGCTGAAGAGTCCCATGCCTCTCAGCTTCTCTTCATAAGGCCTGTTCTGTTGACCTCTTATCATGAGTGTGGCTCTCCTCTGGACTCTCCCAAGCTTCTCCACATACTTTCTAAAGTGTGGAGCTCAGAACTGGATGCAGTACTCAAGCTGCAGCCTCACCAAGGCTGAGTAAAGTGGAAGGATGACTTCTTGGGTCTTGCTTGACATGCATCGGTAGACACAAGACAGAGTTTTGTTTGCTTTGCTGGCTGTGGCATCGCATTGGTGACTTATGTTCATTTTGTGGTCAATCATGACCCCCAAACCTCTTTCAGTCATAGTGCTAGTGAGAGTAGCACTGCCGAGTCTATAGGTATGATGTGGGTTTTAGCATTCTTGGATACATTCCATCTGGACCAGCTGACTTGTGGATGTCCAGGCTCCCAAGCTGTTCCCTCACAAGATCTTCTCCAATTATAGGCATATGATTGCCCTTATCCTGGTAGTCCTCCCAGGTAGGTGCCCCATCACAGGCACGATGGGCCCTTACACAGCAGGGAGGAGTGAGAGCCAGCGGGGTGTAAAATCATTTTAGGTTGGCATCTCCTACCCTGAACCCCAAATAAGACCGCCGCTTCCTGCATGGGCATGTCAATGCTGTACTTCAGGAGTCCCCAAAGGGTTTTAAAAGGGTCTGAGGGGTGCAGAGTCTGAAAAGGCTCCAGTGTGGTCATCAGAAATGCTGCCCCAACTCCTCCACACTGGGCGCATTTACACAAGACACTGACTGCACAGTATCCTGATAATACTGTACAGTAGCATCAGATGGCAAAACCTGTGCTGAGACTCTACTGTGCAGTAGTATTAGGCTACTGTACAGTAGTGTCACTTAAAAGGCGTTTGCCGGCACTACTTCTCAGTAATTCTAATTATTGTGTATGTATTTAGTACTTGTTTGTACAAGTCCTAAATAAATGCACAGTAACCACTGCTTAGTGTCTCATGTAGGCACACCCACTGAGTCACACTTATCTGTAATTTCAGTGGCAGGATACTGGCAGTGCCACTGTCCCTTCTTTTTCCCCATAACATGCTGTAGGATGTGCCTGGCACTGTGCCTTGCAGTTGTGGTGTGTGAGGGTTTGGAGTTGATAATTTTTAAGGAATCTTTGGGTAAGTGGTTGCCTGCAAACAGGCACAGTGGCCCAGGGGACCCTTCCCAACCCTGCCTCAGAGCTCATCTCCTCCAGGGATACATGATTTGTTTACACAATCGCTGGCTTTGCCTAACAACTTAACTTCTGTCTGAGATCAGTCTAGAGGCTTCATTTATTTGCCCCAAGGGACCCCTCAGCTCCTCCACATATGACCTACATTGGTGGCCTGCTTCATAGCCTGGGGCACCAAAGGGAGACTCCTATGAAGTATCTTCCTCAACTGCCAGAGCAGATAGTGATTCAGTTTCCCATGACAGAAGTTACAGAAATCCAAAACCTTGCCTCACATTCCTTTATTGCTGTTGGACCATGTCATGGTGTGAGGTTTCCTGGGTGACCACTGCAGCAGGGAACCCCTACCCCAGCTACTGGCAGGAAGCAAGGGCGGGATGAAAGGAAGCAGCCTAAGGGACTGCAGCCTGCAGAAAGTTAGGGCTGAGCAGCTAATTAAAGGATTGAGAGCCTCTGTGGTGGATTTGGGATAGTAAATACCTGGACCCTGTTTTGCAGAGACCTAGGTGAGGTGACTGGAAGGATAAGTATTAATGGCCATATAAACTGAAGCACAGGGCTAGAAAGACAGTCTGAGTCAGATCTCAACAAATGTAGGAGCTGTGCAAGGACTAAGAGAGAAATTATGGGCCTGAGCTGAAGGAGAGGAGGAGACCACAGGTGTGGTGCCTGGGAGCCACTCCATGCTATGCGGCTAAAGCCCAGATACAGCCCTGTGAAGGGCTAAAGCCTAGGGAGAAGAGCTAAAGCCTGGGAAGGGCTTAATCCCAGGGAGGGCCAGGAGGCTCAGTCCAGAGCAAGAGAAGCGCAGAGAGAGAAAGAGAGAGAAACAAAGTCCTGCTCATGCTAGGGTGAGAAAATTGAACAGACCAGCACTGTGATGATGACTGAGCAGGGTAAAGCAAGGCACCAATGGCTGAACTTTGGTTCTCTGAAGGCAGCCTCCTAAAGTAGTACCAATTCAAACATCAAGGCATAGCAGGTGAGAGGGTCAAGGCTAAATTGGTAACTAGAGTAGGAGGCTGGAGGTGCATCCTGTTACGCTACCCAGTGTCAGCTTCAGTACTGTGGGCTGGAGCTGTGATGTTTTGAGAGTTTCATTAGGAGAAACAGGGACCAGTAGGTCTGGCACTGGCTGCAGACTTCAGAGACCTGGGTGCTACTCCTGCCAGAGACTTGTGAGATGCTGAGCAAGAAGCTTCCTCGCCTTGCACCTTCACTTTCCTTCCATCCCCTCTGTCAGTGTATGTTGTAACAGCTCTGGACAGAGGCTTTCTCTCCCTGTGCCTTGTGTGATAGGGTCTGATCTTGGTGGGAAATCTAGGCACTTCACTAGCAGCAATAATGTCCCAATCAAGGAGGGAAAGCATCCAGGTTTGAGCATGAATTCTGCCAAAGTTGTGCTTGGATCAGCATGATTTATCCTGGTTTAAAAGCCAAGCATCAGTCCAAGTAAAGAAGGCAGCTGGTCAACCCCGTTTGGACCCCATGAAACAAACTGGACAAGCAATCACAGCCTTCTTTGCTACAGCTCCATTGAAGCCTGCTTAAATACAGTCAGCAGTTCAGAGAGGGCTGTCTGGAAGGAGACAAACACAAGGCCCAGCCACATGTGACTTGCCTGCTGCCCACCTCTGCAACCTGGTAAAATAAAACCCTCTTTAGTGATGCTTCTGTCAAATGTGGCACATAGGGCCAGTGCAGCTGGCAAGGAGGCAATAATCTTTTAAACAACACCATCACCCCACTAATCTCAGCATAATGGTCACTGCCCGCTGCTCTCATGTACCAGCCCCAAGAGGCTAGGTGCCAGGAAGTCTCAGAGATTAGTGTTGGTCATGCAAAGAGCAAGAGCTAGCAAGTCCTCTGCCTGGGACAGAAAGAATGTGAGACAGAATTTTCCAAGTGGCAGGTCTGATGCTGGGCTGGTCGTGCCAGGAGCACAGTGATTCCATCAACTTGGCATCTGGATCTAACCTGTACCTCAGTGCTGACACTGTGCATCATCAGAATATCTTTATCACTGCACCCAAAGAACTGCACAGCTGCAGATCACACTGGCTTCACCATTGCTCTGTTCTCCTATGCAGCCCAGATGTAATGTCCTGCATACATCTGGACCTGGAATTTGGGATGGCTGACCTGAGGACCTTCCCAACACAAAGCCCAACTTCCTAGGATGGGGCAAGGAGAGCTGTCATTTTAGGCAGCTGTTGCTCTCTTAGATGCCAGATCTTTGGCCTGATAGTGAGTTCTTTTGCCATCACTTCTAGGCGGCCAGTGCTACATTGGTGGCCATTCCCCTGCTAGGCTTTAGATTCCTTGACCAGTGCAGCCTCCCCCACAGGGCATTCCCTTTGATCCTGTTGCACAACAGCTCCCTGTCACAGAGTCACCTGTTCATGAAGGACTCTAGTAATTCTCACAGTCCCAACTTCTGGGCTGTTTTGGCCATTTTTGGCAGTCATATCTGCAAATTTACATCTAATCTGCACTTGTCACCTGCCACTCTCTTAACATCGCTGTACTCCAGGATTCACTCTCCCTTGAAATCTGTGTATCAGAAGTTATCCATAAATCATCATGTATTACTTCTAAGATGCATCTCACTGAATTTTCTGCTCATCTTTCCAGTTTCTCTAAATTCTTGAGCATTATTTCTACCTTCATGGTTGGATACAGCCCAGGTAGTGTTATCTGTTAACTTCGGATCAAATACCGGCCATCTTACCATGAACTATCTTGTTTCACTGGCAATGAGAATCTGGCCCTTAACTAACATGTTTAGCTTCTTCCAATACTTCTCCTCTACTGCTCCACCCTCAGTGCTGGTTGCTGCTTTCCATTGCCCTAAACAAAGGGTTTCCTCATCAGTTTTTAAGAGCACAGCTTTGTAACCAACTGCAGCAAATGTATACCAACAACTAAATAAAACTGATTTTATCATTTTATCTAAAGACTGATCAAGAGTTTCATAAATTCATAGATGTAGGGTCGGAAGGGACCTAAGTAGATCATCAAGTCCGATCCCCTGTCCTGGGCAGAAGAGAATCCTGGGCTCATATGACCCCCGCTAGGTAATTGTCAAGCCTCCTCTTAAAGATCCCCAGGGTAGGAGCCAGCACTACTTCCCTTGGAAGTTGGCTCCAGATCCTAGCTGCCCTGACTGTGAAATAGTTCCCTGCCTGCAACTCTTCTTTTAAATCATTTCTTGTATTGTTCATTATATTATCCTCTAAACGTATTAGTGCTTTCTTCACTCAATACTTGTTCCACTGTTTTACTGAGGTTAGAAGCTAGACAAAGGAGGCAGTAATTTCCAGGCTCAATTTTGCTCCCTTTAGTTAATATTAAGACTACGTTTATTCTTCTCTACTGTGCCAGGTAATATTTCATCTAGTGCCTTAGGATTCTGGGGATAATTTGAGCTTCAGTATGGTCTGGTGGATGCCAAAACCTCTGATGACTGTTCGGTGGGCTGTGAGCTAGTAGCTCGTAGTCTTGTTTCCAAGGTGCCAACATCGCTATCGTACTGCACATCTCAACACCCTCCAGACCTGGCAACCAGCAGAGAAACTAAAAACTGCTTTGAATATGGGGCCTGAACACAGGGAATCACCCAGGTAAGGGTTGAAGCCCATTAATGGGGCATTGCAACTGCCCAGGCTAGATATGCTTTGGGGTTAAAAAGGAGATTTCTGCTTCCAGAACTTGCTGACCTTTCATGGAACTAAACTCTCATGTGCTCTCTTCCATATGCTCAGATACAAAAGGTGAAATAATCCATCTGAGTAAAAAACCATATAGACCATTGCACGAGCCTAAATCAAGCCTGATCAGGTCTGGTTTCCCCCTCTGCCTGAATTACTTGCCATTTTCATGCACAGTTCTGTTCCCTGATTACTTCAGGGGCCAAGAGAAAGAAACAGACAGATACCTTGAGAAGGATGGGCTCTTGCATGAGAACAGCCTAGTTCTACACACTCAGCGGTGTGGGTAATTCCCACAGGCTTCAGATCTGAACTTCTGAACTTGTAGAATTTCCCCAATCACAAATAAACACCTGCTCCATCTCTGACTCACCCCTAGGAGCTGCTTTTGCTACCACCTTCCCTGTGCCAGTAGTGGCTGAGTCCCAACCCAAGTGTCTGTGGGCAGTGAAACCAGGGAACCTCCACAGCAGACTTTAGCAGGGCTGACACTTGAGTGGTCCAGTCAAATCCAACCAGTTTGGCTCCTGTTGCTGGCTTCAGGGTAACCAGTGGCATGATGCCAGGTTTCATAACTAAACCTTCCATACAGACACTAGCCCTGCTGTATCTAATGAGTCTTCATAGCACCTAGTCACAGGTTTGCCTTGTAAACTGTGCTTTATATGTATTCCTGAGACAAGCTCCAGCTTGGCTCTGGCCAAAGGAAGAGCCAGAGAGAGGCCCAGTGTGTTACCAGCTGAATCAGTGGCAATGCAATATTATGATGGCCCAGTTCATATGTAAGCCACTGGCCCCTGCTGGGCCACCCTGAGGCTTTTCCCTCAACTCTGCAAAGAAATAAAAGGACAGTGGAGTGAAGTGGGAATGAAAGAGGGAAAGGGGCTATGCATGAGTCCCCTGCTACAGTGCATACTGATCCTTTGTCATCTGCCACCTGCCCCAGCAAGCAGCAGCCCTGTGGACAAGTCCAAGGAAAGCAAGTACTATATGACTGGTTGTGATGTGTAGAGTGTGTGGTGAACAGAGCCTTGGGGCAGATGGATGGTGGCTTTTGAACTGATGAATTCACTAGGGGTGGAAGGGACAAATCAAAAGGATAAAATACTGAAGACAAGAAACACCGAGATCCCAGCACAGCCCTCTTCAGACAGAGCTTGCAAGGAGGAAATGTGGAAAATCACCTTCTCTTCCTCTCAGTGCCTTCAGGGATTTCCCTCCTAACCTGCTGTTTCTGGCCACCTGAAACAACGCCTCTGCCTCACAGCTTCCTTTTACAGCCTGGGTCACATCATCGCCAACTGACACCCCGAAAGCACTGGATCCTCCCAGCATTTACTTCTGGGCACAGGCACTAACCCTGCCAGCATGGAGTCTCTGCCAGTCCAGCCCCCAAGAGTAAAGCCAGCAGCTGAACAGAGCTGGGACTAAGACCTGTTCCTGGAAGTGACCAGAACTTGACTCTGTGCCAGCAGAGAGAGAGGGGAGCTGGCCCGACTCCATCGAGCCCTTGCTGGCTGGGACCCTGAGCTCCTGCTGACCCGCTGGCACAGGCCCCGGGACACTGGCGCAGACTCTGTGCCCCTGCCTGGCTGTTGTTTGTTCCCGCGTGCCCACTTGCTCCCAGTCCCTTCTCCCCAGCCCCATTGTACAGGCGGGGACGAGTGCAGGCAGCCCCAACCCCGCGCTCGTCTGGGCTGAGCAGCGGTGGCGCAGAACAAACTGGTGCTCAGCGCAAGAGAAAAGCAGCCCCTCCCCCTCCCTTTGGCTGGTGCTTCCAGGTGCAGCCACCCAGAGGCCACACGGCTGTCCTGTGGCTCTGCCATGTCACCGCTGCTTCTGGGCTGCCCCATGGGGCAACGATGGCAGCAGAGAGCAGGCACAGGCAACCCTGTGTGGGCTACAACTGGCTGCATCAGGGAGTGCCAGCAGCGGGAGGGGGAGGGGCTGCTTTTCTCCCACACTGAGCACCAGTTTGTTCTGCGGCCCCAGTGCTCAGCCCAGACGGGCACACGGTCAGGGCTGCCTGCACTCGTCCCCACCAGTACCACAGGGCTGGGGCAGGGGGGTCTGGCAGCGAGCGAGCGCACGGGAGTCAGTGACAGCTGGGCAGGAGCACGAGGCCTGCGCCGGTGTCCCAGGGCCAGCACCAGCGGGTTCAGAAGCGGGGAAGCAGGAGCACAAGGTTGTGGCTGGCAGGGGCT
Organism: Crocodylus porosus; assembly: GCF_001723895.1. Classification (NCBI taxonomy): domain Eukaryota; kingdom Metazoa; phylum Chordata; order Crocodylia; family Crocodylidae; genus Crocodylus; species Crocodylus porosus. The sequence continues at coordinate 3,018,579 of NW_017728915.1, read as the reverse complement.
CTCTGGAGCCAGGTGGGCTCCCCTCTCTCTCTGCTGGTGCAGCCCAGCCCAGCTCCATAGACCCCTGCCAGCCTGCACCCTGCACTCCTGCCACCCCGCTCTGGGCCCCGCTGGTGCTGGCCCCAGGACACCAGCGCAGGCCCCACGCTCCTGCACTCCCACTCGCTTCCTCTCCCCCACAACCCGCCACCGCTTTCCCCACTTTCCTGCCCACCTGCCAGCCACTCTGCACCACATGGCTCCCATACCCACATCCATACCCACAATACCATACGCACACACACATCCCCACAAACCCGACACCCCTGCACACCCCACACAATATACGAGTAAGACTGTATTTGGAGCTATTACACAATCACTTCTACATATCCAGAAATGCACACAAATCAGGACAAAAATATATTTTTAATTAAATTAAAATATATTATTATGAGTGTTTGATTTTTAGTATATAATTTCGTTTATTTCCCCTAAAATGGCAAACCCTCTTCCCCAAAGGAAGACTTCCAGGGGCAAAGGAAGGGACTTCTGGTGGCAAAGGTCAGAGGTCATGGGCGGGACTTCCAGTCCCAAGATGGCAACCAGGGGGCAGGGCTACCCATGCGGCCCTTGACAGCTTGCCAAAACTTGGTAAGCAGCGCTCCGCCTGAAATAATTCCCCGCCCTGTGACAAGAGGGTCACTTCAGATTAGACATTAGGAAAACTTCTTTATCGTTCGTGTGTCCAGAGTCTGGAACAGACTCCCCCCAGAGGTGGTACAGTCACCTTCCCTGGAGATTTTCAAAAGACAACTGGATGCACACCTCACTGGGGCCATCTGATCTCAGCGGCCTTGAGCAGCGCAGGTGGACCTGATGATCTCTGAGGTCCCTTCCAGCCCCAAACTTCTATGAAACTATTAATCTATTTCTGCTGGTACGGAGAGGGATTTTAAGCTAAACTTGAAGTGCACACATTGCAAACTCCAATAGACCATCAAGTCAGAAGAACAATGGATTGCCACATGGTCTCAGACCCTAGGGCCATTTGGTTCAGGGTCTCACCTCCAACAGTGGGGAGCTCTACATGCTTCAGAGGAAGGTGGAAGTTGCTTTTCAGTGAACAACAGTGAAATAACCTGCCCAGGGTCAGAAGTATCTTCCTAACACCATAAATGCCAGACGTGTGGCCGGGAGCTCCCATTCTGGTTACATCCTGCCGCAGTTAGCTGGGGATGTTCTCATTAGTCACAGAAATCTCCATTCAGTCTTAAAACACTAACAAGCTCTTAGAGACACTCGTGTCTACACATTCATTAATGTGCCATAGTTACTGCACTTTAAATTTAGTATTTGTATAACCAAGTACTAAATCAATATGCAATGACTGGCACTACTGCACAGTAGCACCAGCACACAGCTTTTTAGTGACAATAACTGCAGTGGCCTACTACTACTGTGCAGTAGCATAATAGCATAGTTTTTGCCCTGCATGCTACTGCGCAGCAGAATTAAACTACTGCACAATTAGTGTCTTGTGTAAATGCACCCACTGATACTCTGAGTTTTACACTGGGCCATGTACTTCCTTGAATTACTGTTATATGTGTTATCTTCTTAATATCAGATAAGATAAACACAAACGCCTGATCTATCTTCTCCAAAACAGTCATTATTATGGACACCTTTGGATTTTATATACCTCCCCACGACCACTCTCTGCCTGCTCTCTACAGTAAACCCTTCCCATTTTTCCATTCTCAGTGCACCTCAAAGTCTGTCCATACCACTAGCCCTCATTTATAATGGCAGCCTTTCTGAGATCACATTGCCAGAACTGAACACAGTATTGCAGGTGAGGCCAGACCTTTGCTTGATACAATGGCACTACAATATTTTTAACATGATTTCCCATCCAGTCTTTTGGCACCCAACCATGCTGTTTGTGGTTTTTACTGTCACTGCATACTGAGCCAAGGTTTTCATCCAGCTATCTACAGCCACATCCTTATCCGCTTTTTTGAGTTGTTTTAATTAAATTTAGAATCCAGTAAGGTGCGCAAGTAGTTTAATTTCCATTCCACATTACTTTGCATTACTCAACACAAAATATCATCTGCCTCCAGGTTGCCCATTCACTTAGCTTAGGCAGGTCCCTCCAGAGTTCATCATCACAGTGTTCACTAGTGCTGACTAATCTAATGGATCTTGTGTCACCTACACATTTCTGTTTCCTCACATCCTTTTCCAGATCATTGATAAATGTATTAAATAATGTTGGTGAAATTCTACTAATAGTCTTTAGTCATATTGAAAATGTTCCTACTCTTTGTTTTGTCACTTAACCAGTTTCTGCTCTGTTAGTAATTGATATCTGACACCAATAACCTTTCTAGCCTCCCTTGAAACACTTTGTCAAAGACTTTTTGAATGTCCAAATAAACCACATTCTTATTTAATCACTATTTTGTTGATGTGCTTAAATCAGTATAGAGTCAAGAAGCATTATTTTCTTTAGTAGACACCATGCTGATCTAGCTGTATCCTCTGAGGGCCAGTTGGATACTTCATTATTCTATTTTGATTATTTTAACCAATTCCTCAGCTGCAGAAGTAAGGCCCACTGTTCTGTGAATCCCTGAAACACCCCTACAACTTGTTTAAGGCAAGTACAGTTGTTGGTCTTTTTCTCCCCTAGTACAGTGGCTGATTCCAACAAGAGATGGCATATTTTATTAGCAGCTCAGTCACTTGATTCCTCCAGGGTGCTTGTATAGTATCATCCAGTCCTGAAGACTTGCTGTTCCTTAATTTGCCAGTTCCCTTCATCGTCTCCTTTTCTGATGTCTTAATCTCTGACAGTGCCTCATGTGATTCCACTTGCACCTGGAACTTCAATTAATCACAGAACATGGAGAGGCAAAAAGTGCCAGGTTCCACAGCAGGTTGTGTCAGCTCCACTGGGCTCCTATTGTGAGTGGCACAGCCCCAGCCAAAATGGCTCATATTTATGAACAGCAGCTCGTACTCATTTTGAGTAAAGCTAGGCAGTCAACACAGAGGATGGGTTTCCCCAGCTTAGGGTACCTCTACATTCTCATGGAAACTGGATGCATTATGCCTGTGATGGATTCCCTTTTGCACAGAAATAAAACGATGCCCATCACACTAGGTGGCCCACCAGGCTACCAACTTTTCTTCCAGACTTTCTAAAGCCCAGACTATTACATTTGCCCTCCATGAAATTCAGATCACCACCCTCTGGCTTGGCAAGCAACTGTTCCAACACAGTAGCCCCTCTCTGCTCCCCATCACACAAGCTAGCCTTGTCAAGAATGCCTTTTAAATGCTAGCCACATTGCTTTCATGCATCAGGAGACTTGACGATTCATCTACCCACTTGCCTTCCCATTAAAAAATTCCCAGAACAGCTCTTGTTGGAAATTTTCAGATGCAGTGAGGTGAGTCCAAATCTTGCACAGAAAACAGTCACTGCCTGACTGGAAACCTCCCCAGTTCTAGTCTTTGCTGTGTTTTGTATTCACGGTTGATGGCAATATCTTTGCCAGCTTGTCTGGGGAAAAATAATTGAAATTGTAGATGCTCGCTCGCTCTCTCTCGCTCTCTCTCGCTCTCACACACACACACACACACACACACACACACACACACACAATCACTCACAATCAGACCAAGAGCAGGCAGTGAGTACTTACATTTCCAGCACCCTTCTTCACTACTGAAGAGAGTCATGCCACCCTACGCGGGGGCCTGGTGCCAGGAAGAAGGAAGGCTCTTGACCACGGCTGCACAGTGCAGCTGTGCTTCGGTTTTCTCAGCTTGCAGCACTTACTCGGACAAGCTCCGGTTGCCAACAGCTCTTTGCTAAAGAATGGATTTTAGAGCTGAATGCTGTACCACTGGAACATACCATCTCCTGGAGCACTTACAGGGGAGGAGGGGAAAACATGAAGCAAACCATCTGGGAAGCAGGGGTGGGCTGCAGGGGATGGTGGCCAATATATTTCTGTAACAATGACTTCAGTGCAGAAAGCTCATAGGGGGATTTAGACAGTATCCCTTGCAGCAGAGGTAGGGGGTATATTTTTGGTGCAGAGGCTTCATTTGGGAGTGAGGTGTAACTCAGGGATGTGCCAGCTCCCTGGGGACCATGCATTTGTGTGTGTGTGTGTATGTACAGACACACACACACACACACACACACACACTCATCCTGATCTCACTGTAGCAGCTCTGGTTGAAGTCAATGAGGGCAGGATTGGGTCTCTGGCAGCTGACAAAGGGCTCAGTGAGTTAATGCTGGGAATGTCCTTGCCCTAAGCCCAGAGGGTCAGTTTGGCTCTCTGTTGTGAGAGTTGTTCTGCATGGGCCTCTTTTTCTGGAGTGCATGTGCTCATGCAAAAGCAAGTGAGGCCAGTAGTGTGTAAGAGAGACATGGAGGAAGTGGGGTATGGAGGTGTGATCAGGGCTTAATGACATGACTGATGGGAGAAGCTTGCCCTGCCACCCCTCCATCTGAGCCTGCCCTGTGACTCATTCAGTACCTTTCTTCAGCAGCACTAAATTCACCCTTTTAAACCTCTATACTACTATGCCAGCCCTTGTGGGTTTCTGTCTTCAGAGTCAGACCCATCAGGCACCCTGGGGCAGTGTGAGGTCTCCTGCTTCTTTGTGGAAAGAGAAGACAGTGAGAGAGTTTGCGTCCCAAGACATAAGGTGGAGGTGGACAGAGCCCCTGCTAGCACAGCAAGCGAAGCCTTGCTCTGTGTCAGATAAGCATAAGTTCAGAGGCCAGGAACATAGTATGGTGGCCATCCTGGCTGCACAGGGCACCTGCTGTGCCAGCCGTAGATACAGGCAGCCGTACAACAAACAGCATTTTCAGAGCCCAGAATGCAAACGTCCATAAGAATCCGCATACTGGCAAGCCAGAGGCTCAGACTTCATGAGTCAGGCCCTGAGATCATGAGATTATGAAGAACAGTTCATTTCATAGGTTCGGTTTGCCTTTGGCTTTTGGGAAAGGGGCTATTGGCCCCTCACCGCTGCAGGTGCATTCATCCCTCGCTTGGCAATTACTGTGCCCACATGTGCCCAGCCCTTTTATATTCTGCCTTTACAGGGGGGCACTGGAGTTCATGGAGAAAGACTGCTGAAAGACCTCAACCAGAGCCAACTGCAGCAGGACCAGGGAAGCCATGTGTGAAGAGACTGTTACTGGTGAACATCACAACTGGGGTTGGGTGTAAGCAGCACTCAGCGGGAAGCACCTGAGACTGCGCAGGAAACGGAGGCAGTGTGGGCACTGTGAGACACAGCACTTGCTGATCCTGCCTGGAAATCTGCAAGTTCCTATTTGTCTCTTGCAGACAGGACTTGAGAGGGGACCCAAGGACCTTGGCCTAAGGAAACCCCGCCCTCCAGTACAGTGGTTGGCAATGTTTTTTTAAAGGTGGACCAGAATGACCCAGCTCAGGTCCGATGCCAGCAAGCACTAGGACCTGGCCACTGCTGCGGTCACTGCCACTTCTCCCTACTACCTGGCTCGAGAACAGAAAAGAGCCCCCCATTGTTGAAGCCTCCTGTTGCTGGAGTCTCCCACTGCCATGGGTCAGTTCCAATGGCTCCATGGGCTAGATCTGGCCCACACTTTCTCTCCCTGCCACACAAACCCAAATTGGACTTGCTAATACTTGTCCATAAATCACAAATCTTTGAGCCACTATCCACAGGACATCTGGAAACACCCACAATTTCTGCTATTCCTAATACCCCTTTATTTAACCATGTATATGACCCAGATGGACTCCACAGAATCAAAGTGCCTTCAGTGCTTCCTTTGAAACTTTATGCATCTGGTGCACAAAAACCGTGCAGCACTGCCCAATTACTGTAGCCACAGTTATCCTTAGCTCTTGCAGATGCTACAACCTCAGTTCTCCATTACGCTGAAGCTGCTGGAAGGTGGCTGTGGTTCCCAGCTTGGCCCCAGCTTAAATTAAAGCAGATTCTGCTGGTGGTGCATTATCTGCTAGAGTTCTGATGCTGGGAGCTTACAACTGTGGGGGAATCAGATGAAGCAAAGCTTGCCTCTACCCCAGATACACCCATTTCCTCCCCATGGTTCAAAATGAAATTAGGAAGCTGAACAGTCTGGCCTAAAATCTTCTCAGCTTCAACTTTGCATGTTGGATCTGAGGTGCTAACAAAGCCAAAGATTTTCTGAACAAAAGACCAAGCAGTGTGGGATCTGTGTCACTCAGCAATAGTTATGGGTCTGCCTATACAGGATAGGTATTCTGGTTTAAGGTATGATGTGAACTAAAAACACAACTATTCCAGGGTAATTCCATGTGTAGACAAACCCATGCCTGCATTTGGGACTTCAGGCAACCAGACTCTTGCATCCTGTCTCCAGCTGGGCGCAGGTCCATTCTGGGCAGTTGATAACTGGCAGAGTCAAGGCAGAATGTTTTAGAACACGTGGGCGAGTGATCAGTGCGTCTAGCTGTTCAAATGCAACTTGGAGTTTATTTCCTGTAGGTCCATCACAATGGGTATGTTAGATGCTTACTAGTATTTGTCATATATCCATGTCTGTTAAGTTGTAAGCCAAACTCCCAGCATGTTTGTCCTTATGCTAAATTGGTCCCAAATTCTAACACCATTGGTCAGGAGTAAACCATAAATGTCTGCAGTGGCACTTCACTTTCCTCTTCCAAATCCATCCTTAAAAACTTCCCTTTGTTGTAATGGCTAGCAAAAACCTAATAGTGGTTAGGCTGGTGGTGTGCTGAGACTGCTACCTCCTGTGCCTCCCAGTGATGACTCCTTGTTTTCTTGTGCTCTCCTGTCAGCCTGTTTCCATCTGCTGTCTCTTGTCCCATATTTAGATTATAAACCCTTCTGGACAGGGATTGTCTTTTTGTTCTATGTTTGTGCAGCATGGGAGAGCGGAGAAAGGGATAGGTCCTGGCCCAGGTTCCCAAGCACACTGGTGTTAATGATGATAGCAGTGACAGCAGCTATTAACACATGCTTAAATGTTGCCAGGACAAAAGACCCTACTGACCCCCCCTTCCCCCCTCCGAATTTCTAATGAATTTTGCCAAATACTTGCTCATCCCACTGGAATCCGTCAGATCTTCTTTACTTTGTAGGATGAGCATGTCAGCAATGGCTTTGAGTTTATCTGGATCAGCAATTAAACCATCTTTGTTCAATTTCTTTCCCTTGTGGCCAGACTGTAAAGTCTCAGTCTCAGGGGTCCTAAAAGGAACTAAAAAACTCTGGATCAAACCACTCAGTCTTTCTAGTCCTTGCCCACTCCCCTGTTACCATGGCCAACTGAATGTGTGGATTTTATTATGGGAGATACACAATACAGTGCTTAATGATTACAGTGACAGTTGACCTATTGACAAAGATGGCTGATTTCATCCCTTTTCATGCTACTCCTACAACCAGTGAAACTGCTAACTTATTTATAGGACAAGTTTTTCAGCTTCATGACTCTCTGACTCAGGTCAGTTCAGAACACAGGCCCCGGTTTGTCTTGAACTTCTGGCATGAGTTCTGCAGGCTTTAGATATGGAACCCCTTCATTCCTCTGCATACCACCGCCAGCCCAATGGATAGGTAAACCATATGAAACAAACCCTTGAACAATACTTCAGGTGTTTTGGAAGTATCAAGAATTTGTTTTCAACAATGCTTCCCATGCAATTTTTTTCTAATTATGGGTTCCATCTGGCACAGTCTGCCCTTTCTCAAGTGCCTGTCATAAATGACCTCATTACTCACCTCCAATAAGTCCAACAAGCACTGCAGGAGAATCTTGATGGTGGCAAGGCTGTATATAAGCGCTAGACTTAGCAACGCCAGTAGGCTGGTCCTGCTATCTCTGCTGGGGACAAGGTTCGGCTCTCTTCTAAGAACATCAAGATGTTGAGACCATTAGCCAAACTAGATCACCAGTACCTGGGGTCTGTTGGGGTCATTGAACTTATAAATCCAGTTGCCTTTAAATTTGATTTGCCTGAACCCCCAAAGTCTGCTCCTCTTCCTGTAATAGTAGAAGGGCATGAAGAATACATTGTAAGACAGATTTTAGACTCCAAACTAGTTTGGGGGAAGTTCCACTACCTGCTGGACTGGGAAGGATATGGGCCCTGAGAACAATCTTCAGGAGCAACTAGCCATGCCCATGCTCTTGATTTGGTGTAGTCTTTTTGTCAAGGGCACCCAGAAAAGCCTGAACTGGGGCCTTCTGGAAAATGGCGCCTAACAAGCAACCCAACCCAGACTAATTGCTCAGCTAGCCAAACCCGCCAGAGGCTCTAACTTGACCTTGCTGTCATTGTAAGAGCCATTGTTCTTGCAATGTAACAATAATGTTGGGACATTTGTTGTGCCACTATTATTTCACATTTATTGTTAGATTCCTTCATTCTGTTCTGTACATGACATGCCTAAGTCACTGTGTCCTTTAAGGTCCATACTTTAAATTCAACCAGCATCTACTCTTAACTCCACCAGAATGAAATCCATTACAGATCTGTGAATGACTTTTTCAAATCTCTTGGGAGCAGAAATAATTCCAGGAAACATCCATTTACCTGTATAATATCCAAATGGTTATTTGCATTTGCATTTCTAAAAACCAAACGGTTCTGTAAAAGTCATCAGTTTAATGCATGACTCCTTTCATTTTACTTGCTAAATGTTTTACCTCTGAGACTTCCACTGCCACCTCTTCAACACTCTGCACTGGATGATATTCCCATTTGATGGCTTTATTTAAATCAATGACTATCTGCACTGTTCTCAGCTCTTCAACAGGGCTCATAGAATTAACTCCTTCTACACTGTAACTTATTCCTCCTTTCCATTAGCTCTAAGTTTATCTGCATTATCAACTCCAGTCTGTCTTTTATCTGTTGAACACACCTGTTTTTCCCCCTTATTAATGGGTCTCTGGTGTTACAGATTTGTCTAGCTTAACATGGGTGTTCTTCCAGACATTCACAGCTTTGTATATGATGCTGCCTGCGCTCTCTGTATATGATTCTGTGGTGTTTACAATAAACATCTCTTGAATAGACTTCAGGGCTAGAAAAAATTTTAATTCTAACCTAGACAGTACATAACCATGTACAGTTTGGAAATGCTACAGATTTTATTAAAAAGTGTGTGTGTATGTGGGGGGGGGGTGTAATAATGGCTTGTTCTGATCTGGATGTCTGGTGTATGAAACATTTTGCTCTAGATTCTGACCAGTTCTCTTAGTTACCATATAATTTACTTTCCTTGTAAAAATATTACAATGTGCTCCTGTATCCAGTGTAAATGATACCGCTCCATCCTCCAGTAAGCTGGTGGGCAATTTAAGCAGCCAGGAAAGGCAATAAAGCCTCTGTCTTTCCTAGCCTAGGTGCAGCACTGCACAAATATAGCTATACTGCTTTCAAGTCTGGAGCTAGCACCATCACAGCTGGCCCAGGTTAGCTCTGCCCTGCACTGTATTAATGCTTTGCAGACACACACTAGAAGCCATGTGCCTGGAGCTTGTTCAGGCATGTACTACACAATAAGACAGCAAAAAGTAAAACCACTGGCCAGTAAAGTCTCTGGACTTTTCTTTCGTTGACCAACTAGGAAGGAAGATGCTCCCTGCCCTGGGCCCTGTTTCCCTTCCTTTCATACATAGCTCCAAGCAGCCACAAAGTGGGCCTGTAATCCCTTGATGGGCTGCAGAAACTTTACTCTGTTACATGTTAACATTTCATTAATTCGTCATCATCATTATCTCATGTTGCTCTGTCTGACACAAGCGTCCTATTATGGCACCACTCTCACCCCTGTGGTAACAAGAAAGCAGGATCAAGGAGAAACAGATGCCTGCTATATGGACTAAGGGTGTATTCAAAGTGTAACTTGCTTTATTAATGATGTATACACAGCCAGAGATGGTCACAAACAATGCAGAAGGTAGTACCAAGAGATCAGTATTCCTCCCTTGCCCTTTTCTGGGCATGTGGGCACCCTTGGATGTAACTGAGCAATGCACCTTTAAACATGATAGCGTATGAGTGTATTAGACTGTTCCTTAGCTACTGTGCTGAAGAGCATCAGGTACTTAGGAGTGGACACATGTCTTTGTATTGTTCTCTTGATCTTCCCCTTCCCCCATTACTTTTTTTTTTTAATGGCCTGAATACCCACTGTCCTGGTAAACTGGAGTCCAGTAGCACTGGCCATTTTGCAGAGGATAGTTAAAATCGACTTCCTGCAACTGTCTGCACTGTGCTTTGGCCTCAATCTGTCCTTCTACACAGAGTATTATATTTTGCTCAACACCATGATCTCTGGGCCCTTCATGTCTAGTTCTCCCATTTTCTCCACAAAAGGAAATGCATTTGTTAATTGTACGCAGACACCAGAGTTAATTGTTCAAACTAATTGGAACCAAAACCCATTCATGAAATCCAATTGTTTGATTAATGAAACAGATATTAAAGGAACATTTATGTACTTACTGCAGATAAAATATATATATAAACTTTTTCATTTTGTTGATTTCAGGGGTTCCCCCCCCCCCCCAGTCATTAAAAAGACACCTTTCTCTCAGCCACCTTCTCCCTGCCTTGTATTGCACACCACGTGGGTTGGAGGCAGGCATGTCCCATGTTTAGGTAACTGAATGGTTCAGGTAACAGGTGTTTGCCAAATTGACTTTTGATGTACGTGGTATGGTCCTGCTCACCAGGGAACGATATTGCATATACCATTACACAGTTCTTTTGCTCATTGTAGGAGCAAGTGTTTAGAGCTGGGGAAAAAGCTGCACGGTCAGTCATTTTATGCTGCTGTTTCTTGGCTAGGTAAAGAAAGGCAGCTCAGGAGTACAGTAGCCTTGCATAAGTATTTGTCCTAAAATTCCTGCAAGAGAGAGCTAGCTGCATGCCATGTGAAACCACCTCCATCCCAGGATAACACTAAAGAATTCCTCCCATGCAGCAGGGTTTATCTTCCAACATGAAGTTGACTTGAAGCCACTGACATCTGCTTCCACTCAGCAAAAGGGAGACGCTGTATACACAAAACCCTTGGGTTTGTCTTATGTGCTTTGTGCAGCCACTGAAATAATCCCATTCACACTGGCCTTGCTCAAAGCCTTGCCATTAGGCCCAACAAAGAGGCCTAGCCAGTCCAGGGTCAGGGGAGATATATGAGGTGCTACTCCAAGCAGGGGAGCAGGAAATATGCCAGTTTGCAAGTTAGTTCACAGGTCAGTTTGCCACCCTCTTCTTTCAAGGGGTGCCTGTAAGGTAAGATAGACACACACACACACACACACACACACACACACACTTAAGACTGACTAACCTACATTGTTTTATTTTAAGCAGCTAAAACTCAGCATTTAGACCAAGACTTAAGCCCTTTGTTTAACTAGCATCCAGTGCAAAGGGGGAGTTTGCTAGGGAGTTTGTTTGGAAAATTTCTCTCACATTCTTTCACTGTAAGCTTGCAGAGAGGAAAGAGGTTTGCAGGGAAAAGGGAGCCATTCAGGACCAAGGAACAGCAAACAAGGCTGAGACAGGATTGAATAGCCACCTTCAACTCCCTGAAGGGGGATTCTAAAAAGGATGAAGCCAGACTATTCTCAGTAGTGGTGGCAGATGACAGAATGAGGAGCAACAGTTTCAGGTTGCAGCAAAGGAAGTTTAGGTTAGATATTAGGAAACACTTTCTCACTAGGAGGGCAGTAGAGCAGTGGGACAGGTTACCTAGAGAGGTGGGGGAATCTCCATCCTTGGAGGTTTTTAAGATTCGGGTAAACAAAGCCTTGGCTGGGGACAGTCCTGCTTTGAGCAGGGGGTTGGACTAAATGACCTCCTGAGGTCCCTTCTAACCCAAATTTTCTATGATTCTATGATTGTAGGATTATATTAGCATAAATATGCCTCTGCCACTAGTTTTATTTGCATGATACCTGCAATTGCACACAACAGACTTTGGGGGGAAGGGAGTGGGGAGAGCCATATAGCCAGGGCATGTGGCTCATTCTGCTCTTCATTTACCTGTCTCAGGAATAAATGTACCTTATGCTTCCCACCACCACCTCCTAGCTGAATGCCCTGACCTGACCTTCCAACTCTAGGAAAACTGGTGACCCTGTCAACTGCCTCCAAGTCAGTTATGTTTAGCCAGGGATTTGAATGCTTCTAACAGAAATGTGACTGGTGGGCCATGGGTCTGCGTGAGTACGTATCTACTGAAGCCTGCATCTCCCTCTCACCCTTTATGTATGGAAAATGCCAGGATAAACTGAACAAGACACAGAATAAAATTAAAATTGAAAAGGAAAAGGAAGAATAAATTAAAAGCTACTGGAGCTTTGCAAGCTGGGGGTAGGCAGCAGGGAGCTGAGGCATCCATCTTCCTCAGCAGCAATCTGAATTAATACAGAGAGCTGTCAGTTGGCCTCTCAGGGTCAAGTTTTTGGCAGCTGCATTAATCGCTGGCTGGATGGGGCAGAGTATCAACCAAAGCCAGGGAACTGTTGCTGCACTGTGGGTCATTCATGTTCACAGGTCGGAGAAAGGCACCATGAAGCCAAGAGGTTTGCGCACAGAAATAACAATGGCTGTGCCCCCTGGAAATCTGTGGCAAGGAGACCATAAATGGGGAGTGAGTGCATCAAACACTTTTTGAAGTGAAGTCTGTGCCTTGTGTGGTGCCAAATCATGGATGCTCTCCATTTGAGGTTGTTAGTTCGTGGCCATATTATACCAGTCCTGAGAGCAGTAAGTGATGACTACTCCATGTCTTCTGTCTACTCTCATCCAAGAGTGTGACTGGATGTACAGAGCAGGCCATGCAGGAGGCTTGTGCACCTGGTGCCTGTTTGGGGTATGCTAGCTGCCACTGCTACTTCTCCACTAACTTCACTCCAAGATAGATGATTATATTCTTGATTGACTCTGGCTCCTTGATGGGAGCTGGGAAGCAGCAGTGTAACTCAGGGGTGCTGACTAGGGCAGCAGTCCTGGATGCCACCTTTGTGAGTGCCATGGAAGAAGCCACTGCTGTAGCAGCAACTAACCGTACCATCACAATCAGAAGCATCCCAGCTGATGTTTAACCTTTAACCAATTCTTCACCTCTGTTTTCTTGAGCAGGGACTGGGACTTCCCCACTGTGATGCAGGACAGACTTGAGGGGAACGCCTCTAGACCTCAGGTTGGGGAGGACCGGGTTAGAGAGCTTCTGGAGGGGCTGGACATGCTCAAATCAGTGGGTCCAGATGCTCTTCACCCCAGGGTGTCGAGGGAATTAGCAGGGGTTATTGCAGGGCCCTTGGCACAGCTTCATGAGCACTTATGGTGCTCAGGCCAGGTGCCGGATGATTGGAAGATAGCC
>NW_017728915.1:2990120-3004077 GCF_001723895.1 Crocodylus porosus | reverse complement strand
GGGGACCTGGTGACCGTCTATAAACTCACTAGTGGGGACCAGAAGGGTTTGGGGGAGACCTTGTTTCCCCTAGTGCCCCCTGGCATGACAAGGAATAACGGCCATAAGTTGTTGGAGAGTAGCTTTAGATTAGACATCTGTAAGAACTACTTCACTGTCAGGGTGGCTAGGATCTGGAACCAGCTTCCAAGGGAAGTGGTGCTGGCTCCTACCCTGGGGGTCTTTAAGAGGAGGCTTGATGCCTACCTAGCTGCGATCATTTGAGCTCAGTTTTTTCTCCTGCCCAGGCAGGGGGTCGGACTTGAAGATCTACAAGGTCCCTTCCAACCCGACTTCTGTGATTCTATGATTCTATGTTGCTGTGTGCATTGACACTGCCCTGGGTGCAGAACTGCCCAGCTGTGCCTTTGCTGGAAGGGAATTCATTTGGCTTGGTACTGAATGTCTCTCTTCCTCCCTGCCTCCATTTCGGGTAGGAAACAAAATCACTGAGGTGTGCCAGCTCCTGTTATGGAAGACAGAAGCATCCTGAGGCTGCAGATGTCTCTCTTGCTGGAGTGTGAAGAATCTGCATAGGCATCCTACTCTGAAAGCAAGCTGGAGCCTTTCTCTGAGCTCAGCAGTTCATGATCTTGCTGAGGGAAAGCTGTCCAGTCAATGCTGAAAACAGGGAGAGCTGCAGAAACAAAGTAGAATGGAACTTACAACATTTCTATAAATGAGGCTTTCATGGACATTGTAGAGCAGACCCACAGCAATTGTAGCAGCTCCCATGCTGCTGAAGAGGATGAGAATCTTGGTGATGAAGGATATCAAGCTGGGAAGGAGGGAAACTACCCTTTGGATCATAGGTGACTGGTGCCTCCCGAGTCTGGGGGGCACCCACAGGTGCTGCCATCAGCATTGGCAACGGTGGCAGAGCTGGTGAGCTCCTGCAGGCTCTGCTGGCAGTGGGGCCAGAGCTGGCGAGTTCCCGCAGGCACTGCCCTTGTCAGCAGCAGTGGGGGTGGAGCTGGTAAGCTCCCGCAGACACCTCCAGCAATGGTGGTGGATCTGTCGGGGCAGGGGGGCATATGCCCCTCCTATGCATTGCCTGTGCCTTAGATGGGACCCACCTTCCAACTGATGTTACAAAGTCCTTTTGTACCAAGGATACTCCTCCAAGGGCAGGAACCCCACAGGATAGGAGGAGGCAAGTGGCAGTAGTGGGTGAATCAATTATTAGGCACATAGGTTGCTGACAGACATGGGGGGAAAAACAGTGCTTTACTAAAGGAGGAACTGCATCAGTTTGACTCAGTTCACCCAGCATCTGTATGGATCATGCACTTCAGCAGAGCTTCCTGGCACTTCTCTCTAATAGTTGATTGAATCAACTATTAGATAAAAGCACCCAAAAGCCCTGCTGAAGCACATCACCTATACAGATGCTGAGTGAGCCAGGGCAAACTGATACGATGCCTCTTCTAGGCATGTGCTGTGCTCAGTGCGAGGGGTGTGCCAAGCTGAAAGTAAAACGGTGGGGGGGATTGTTTATTTTTTTGTTGTTCCACATTTGTAAGCAGCCATAGATAGTATTGTTTCATTTTGACCGCTGTTTCAAAGGGACAGTGTTTCTTTCTGTCATTGCGTTTCAAAGCACTGTCCTGTTTCGTTTTGTTGAAATGGTTTTGCTATTTTGACACATTTCGACGTTTCACCCATAGGCTATAATGCAGAATGGCTGCAGGGCTGTGCCAGACTCCTCCTGGGGCTGCGGGCCCCCACATCTGTGCACTGGATGAGAGGAGGCTGCTGCTGCTACCTGGGACCGGCACTGGGCACAGCCCGCACCCAGTGCTGGGGAAGATTGCTGTTGCTGTCTGTCCCAGGTGGTAGCAGCAGCCTCCTGTCATCCAGTGCAGATCTAGAGGCTTGCACCCCCGGAAGGAGTCCAGCACAGCTTTGCAGCCCTCCTGGGGGTGCGGGCCCCCAGATCTGCATACCGGATGACAGGAGGTTGCTGCTGTCACCTGGGACCAGCGCTGAAGCCAAGTAAACCTGGATTCGAAATGCAAAACGTTTCAAAACTTTTGAAACATTTCGAGTGCCCTCATTTCATTTTGAAGCTGTTTTGAAGGCTTTTGTTTTGTTTTGATTTTGCTGTTTCAAGCTCAAAACATGTTGAAACAGCTTCAAAATGAAACAGCTGGTGAAATTTCACACACCCTAATAGATAGCTGGCTTTGTGACATCCAAAAGGATTGTATGGTGACTTGCCTGCTAGATGCAAGGGTAGCAGACCTCACAAGATGTGTGGACAGGCTGCTAGGGAGGGCTGGGGAGAAGCCTGTGCTTGTAGTCCACAAGGGTACCAGTGTTGTGAATAAGGGTACCAAAGGTCTTGGAAGCTAAATTTAAGATATTAGGTAGGAGGTTGAAATCGAGGACCTCCATGGTAATATTCTCTGAAATGTTTCCAGTGCCCTGTACAGGACCAGTTATACAGGCAGAGCTCCAGAGTCTCAATCTGCAGCTGTAGGAAAGAAGGGTTAAGGTTTATGAAGAACTGGGAGACCTTTTGGAACAGGGGGAGCCTGTACAGGAGGGATGGTCTCCACCTGAGTCAAAATGATACAAAACTGCTGGCATGTAATATTAATAGGTGGTAGAGCAGCTTTTAAACCAAAAATAGAGGCGAAGCGGGCAGAAGTGGAACAGCACACAGTTCAGATTGACATACTCTGTAGGGGTGAAACTAAAAAATGGGAATAAGAAACATAGAAAAGATGAGCACAAGCAAATACCTGAAGGGGGAGTGGCATCCTACATCAAAGACTCCATGGAATCAAACAGGGCAGACTTGTCAGCTGATAAGAGAGGTACCATACAATCTCTGGATAGATATTCTGGGTTTCAACAGGAAAAAGAGTACATCTGGGGATATATTGTCGACTCCCAGACCAGGATGGCAACAGTGAGTTAGACATGCTAAGGAAGATGAGAGGTGCTGTGACAGGAGAAAACACAATTATAATGGGTGACTTCAACTATTCACAGATAGACTGGGTCAGTATACCATCAGGCCAAGATGCAGAGACCATATTTCTTGAAGTGATAAAAGACTGCTTGCTAGAGCAGTTAGTCCTGGAAGCTATGAGAGGAAAGGCCATTCGTGACCTAGTCCTAAGTACACAGGATTTGGTGTAAAGGGTAAGTGTTCCTGAGTTGCTCTGCAATGGTGACCACAATGCAATTAGGTTTGACATCCATGTAGGAGGGGAGACAAGCAGAAAATCTACCACAGTAGTTTAACCTTAAATATGAAGACTACGCCAAAATGAGGAAGATACTTAGAAGTTAAAAGGGGCCTCTAACAGGCTGCCAGCTTGTAGCCTGAATCAATTAGCCAGCTGGTAACAAGCTACCCACCTAAAGGGGCATCAGCTGGCTTGAGCAATCAGCCAATAATGAGGGGAAATTGACTGGCTGACCTGGAATAAAGGAACAGGAAGAGGATGCAAGGGGAGGAAGATTTGGAGAGGGAAATGGTATTGTGGGCTCTTCCATGAATGAAGGAAGGTTACAGGGTGAAAACTAACCTGTGCTTGTGGGGGTTTGTTTTGGATTGTTTTATATTTTCTGCTTAGCTCTGTGGTGCAGATTAACCCAGGGCTTTAAAGTCTGTGTTGCTGGGACCAAGTTAAGGGAGAGGGAAAAATGGTTTAAGGACTGATTTATGCCTAGCAGGGCCAGCTAACCTGGACCCCACTACAAGACTCTCAAGGAGCTGAAGAATATGCAAACAGCATGGGAACTGCTTAGGAACACCAAATGCATACCTCAAATTTTTTTTTTTTTTTTAAAAAGTGGAAAATGGCCAAAAGAAAGCCAGCATAGTTTAATAACAGAGTTGCAGAGGCAATAAGTAGAAAAAAGAGGCTGCTTTCAGTAAGTGTATTTCTTCCCCTCATTAGGATTTGACTTCCAAGAGCATAAACTCTGGCAAGTCAAATGTAAAACTGTAATAAGAACTAAGAAAGAAGGAGGAGAAACTTGCTAGAGACACAAAACATAGTGATAAAATGTTTCTTTAAAGGCATCAAAAGCTGAAGACCTGATGGAGTCGACTGGGCCTTTGGATGATCAGCGTGTAAAGGGGGCACTAAAGGATGATAGGATGATTAGTGAGAAACTAAATGTATTTTCATCTGTCTTCACTGTGGAAGATGTTAGAGAGATCCCTCACCCTAGGGACAAGTCAGTGGAGCTGACCCAAATTGAGATTTCAATAGATAAGGTCATATAGAGGAAACTGATAAATGAAGCAGTAGCAAATCTGAACGGAAAGGGCTGATGCTTACCTGCATGAGCCTTTCCTGCCTGTTTGTAACTGGTAACCAGGGCCAGCTTGGGGTACCTAGCTTGCTGCCCTGACTCCAGACAGACTTCTGCAGAATCCAGCCCCAAGTTTAAATGGAGCCCAGTTTATGCTTAGGAGCTCAGAGAAGTAGTTACTGTTACAGTGCTTTGTGGATTCCCACCCAGCATAGACGTGATCAGTAAAGTTATCATTTACATGCCCTGCCCTTGATTGCTCTGAATTAACAAGCTCTCAGGACCTGAGTCCTACCACAGTGACTTGGGCTTGCACACTGCAGAGTGGGGCTGTGCATTTGGTTGCATTTGTTCAGACCATTACAAGAGCCACTAGATGTCAGTGCTGCCCCTCACTCTTCTCCCCAGCACTCCTTTCCTGAGATGTCCTGCAGTCCTGCCATACCCCTCTACATCATAACCAGCAATGGCAATCTCATGCAAACTTGCATGAGGCCCAGTCATCCATGCAAGACATGGGTGGGGTGGGGTGGGGTGGGGAGGGGGACATGGCTCAGTCCTACCCTCTGTGCACACAACAGATGGAACCAACAACTTTTTCCTGCCACAAGCCTTTAACAAATCCTGGCACGAGAGGTAATGGAGGAGTTTGCTTCTTAGGGGATTCTGGGATGGAACTGGTGACAAACACAAGATGTCAGGTGGCAACGAGCCTCTCTGGGATCCAGTGCACTGAGGTGGAACCTGTTGGTGGCAGGCAGTTACACAACTCAGTTTAGTGGCCCTGTGTCTGTAGGTGTAGGTGAAAAGAAATACCATAATCCCTATCCATTTCACTGTGAACTTGCTTTAATTACCACATCAGTGGAGTGATGTGGAAGAAAACACTAAATGCAGGCACTTTGCCTAAGTGCCATATATACTGGCAGCTCCTGGGAGAAGGCACTGCAGTGCAAGCTCCATCCTTCCTCAGTGCAGCATACCAAAGCTGGTCACACGAATGACAGAACTGAGGATTCAAACCTAGGTTTTTGACAGCACACGGCCTTGATAGCTGAAACAGATGCATAGGTACAGTGGGGCAGGTAGGCTGTGAGCAGCACTACTGTCTGACAGAGTTGGCAGTGTCTTGATCAGCTTGAACAGGTCAATTTGGTTTGAAGTAATGCACTGTGGGACAGCTGTGGGAGGAGTTCTAGGTTAGGGTGACATAACAGACGCATGCAAATGAACCTTATTCTGCCCTAGCTCATCCCAAAATCCGCCTTCAAAATGGGTTACCTGGTTGGCAATAACTAAAAGAACTGCATTCTAATTCCCAAAATCCAGATTTAGTCGGGGGTGGATAAAAAGTCCTCAATTCAGAAGCCATTAGGCATGTTGCAGAGCAGTGGCACCTGCATACAATCACACTGAAGCACTCTTCTACTGGTTCACCACCATCTTACCTTTGTGATGGCTTTTGGGCAATAGTCACTCAGCTCCCAAGCTTTCCATCCACCTGTTTCCTCTCAGCAGCTGATATAGGCTAGTGTCCCTCTCACCTCGGAGTGGACTGTAATGGTCAATGGTGACCTGTTCTGAGCCAAAGCTCCAGGACCATTAGAAAAAGGCTGCTTCTTTCTTCCTAGATTCTTACTGAAACCACACATAGTGGTGACTGCTGCTTCTACAGCTGCATACAGGTCACATGGGAAGGTGAGAAACAATTACAGGTTCCTCTTCAAGAGTTATTCTACTGATGCTTTTTGTCCTGTATGCTATTGTGAGGTAGGTACAAGGAGATGGATTTTCAGATCCTGAATGGATATGCAGGACTTCTACTAACCCATTTTTTCATCAAGCACTCAAACCATACCTCATTACTGAATGCTTCAAACTCCTTCTGGATATACAGTAAAAAAAAAATCCAAAAAACAATCAATTCATCACTTAAAGGGATTGGGAATGAAGACTAATGATGCAGGAGTGACTAATTAGTAGTTGTTAGCCCTTTACAGATTTCTGTGGAATATAATTTGCATGCAATATGAAAAGTAAAGGAAGTAAAGTATGGGGGAGTGTGGTCATGCCAGAAGATAGGTTGCAGATACAGGCAGACCTGGACAGGCTGGAGAGTTGGGCGGACCAGAACCAGATGAATTTCAACACTGAGAAGTATAAGGTGCTCCATCTGGGGGCAAACAATCCCCAACATACCTACAGGCTCGGTGGTGACAATTTGACTAGCACCATGAAGGGGGCCTTTGTGATGGCTTGCATTGAAAGGGACCTAGGGGTAGTGATCGACCATGACATGGACATGAGCCAGTAGTGCGATGCTGTGGCCAGCATGCTGGCATGCATTAACTGTTGCATCTTATGAAAAGTGATACTCCCACTGTACTCTGCACTGGTGAGACCACAGCTGGAGTACTGCGTCCAGTTCTTGGGCGCTGCACTTCAACAAGGGTGTGGAAAAACTTGAGGGGGTCCAAAGAAGAACCATCCATCTGATCAGGGACTTGCAAGACAAGCCATATGAGGAGAGGCTGAGGAACTTGGGCATCTTCAGCCTACAGAAGAGAAGGCTGAGAGGAGACTTGGTAGTGGCTTATCGCTACATCAGGGGAGTACATCAAGAACTCAGTGAACAGCTGTTCACCAAGGCACCCCTGGGGAAGACCAGGAACCATGGATACAAATTCCTGGAAGTCTGCTTCAGGATCATTTCCAGGAAAAACTCCTTCACAGTCATGGTGTCCAGACTGTGGAATAAATTTCCTCCAGCAGTGTGCAATTACCTACCCTGGAAATCTTAAAAAAAGGAGACTGGATAGTCACCTTGCTGGGGTCACTTGACCTCAGTTGTCTTCTCCTGCCTACTGCAGGGGAACTGGACCTGATGATCTACTAGGTCCCTTCCAGCCCCTAACAACCTATGAATCTATGATTTTTTGATACTTATAATAAAAAAGATTACAAAAATTCCGAGCGCAAATTGTATGCACTGTGGCTCACTATATGAGAACTATATGATTATGCTTAATGTACAACTTCTTACTACAAAAATTCTGAGTGCTCACTGCATAAGAATGACAATATTATGGTGAAGTAAAATAATCAGTCTGCATTACTACATCCATCCACCATCAAAAAATAATATAATTTTGCAAAATGGATTGAGTGATCATAGAACCATAGAGAAGTAAGACTGGAAGGGACCTATATAGGTCATCCAAACCCCTGCCTGAGGCAGTATCATCCTTATCCAAACGACCCTATACAAATCCATAATTTAACCTCTTAGTAAAACTACCATCAACCCTGACACAAGACAAGACTTAACACTCTAACCTGCTACAGGTAAAGCAGGGGGACAATAGCAACCAACATCCTGCTTCAACAACAGCCTACAAAAGATAGTTAATATAGATTCAAGAGAGCCATGCCCCTTGCTACAGAGGAAGGCAAAAACCCCATATCTGATCATCACTGATCTTCTATGCCTTGTTGAGCCCAGATAAACTGAAGAGTATCTAGTGCTTTGCAAGGATTGGATGCCTTGACAAATGCGGTGAAGAACATAGGTCAGTTCTTTTCAAGCCAGCTGATTATCTGGATCAAATTCTATTGTGATTTCATATTTACATACATTAGGAAATGAATAATTGTTCTTTAACACATGACATGATGAATTAACCAAAGTGTTTTGTGTACAAATTAATGGGACCCTGATGACGATTCCACACACTGATTAACAGTCTTGGAGCTGAACTAGATGACTTTGTGAGGTCCCTTCAAGCCCTACTTTCCAATGATCCTCTGATATTTCTGAAAGTGCACTGGACACAATACTCCACTTGAGGCTTCATCAGCACTGAATAGAGCAGAAGAATCACTTCCTAGGACTGCTACTTACACTTGTCCAGTGTATGTTCCTTTTTTCTATTCCTGGGTTTTCCTTTCTTCCCTTTTTAAAGGTCCACACTGAATATGCCTTTTCCCAGCCTTCTGGTACTTCATGTAACTTTCATACATTCTCAAAGGTAACAGTCAATGGCTCTGAGATTATCTCAGCCAATTCCTTAGGTACTTAAGGATAAATCTCACCAGGCCCTGCTGATTAGAAAATATCCACCTTGTCCAAGTAATCTTTAATGGGATTTTCTCTACTTTCCTTATGTGCTTTTGCTCAAGATGCCAATAAAACCTTCCCCAGGATGGGGGAAGTTCAGACTTGTTACATTTAGCCTGACTCTGTTCCCTCAATCTGTTGTGCTCTCATCTGCTCATCATCAATAAGCAGAAAAGGCTGACTGATCACAACTGTAGCCATTCACATGCCCATTGCTCTGGTTCAGACATGGCCATCTGAGCCAGAGCAATGGGCATGGGAATGGCTATAGGTATGCGCATCTAAAGTGCAGGGTAGTGGGGAATCTAGCTCAATGTGCACATTCAATTATCAGAGCTCCAGCTACTGTTTGGCCACAGCTACCCTATGACAATTTATCCTAAACCTTCCTTACTTTTCCATGGACATTTTCCACATTTCCTTTGCTGTCCCAGGGAATTTCCAGTAAGAGTCTCCAGTCCTATCCCTCCCGTTACTCTGAGCCAGCACAAGCATCCAAACTGCCCATTGCACTCAATCTTGACATTTATTTTGATTCCCCCTTCCTGTATGGTGTTAGTAGGTGAAGTCAATTGACAAAATCAATAGAAGACTGTGGTGCTGGTGCCATCATGAAGGCTTCAGCTTCTTTGACGGTAGTCTGCTCTTCAGAGGTGGAGGCATCAGTCTGTTGGGAAGGGATGGTCTCCACCTCACCCCAGTGGGAAAGAAGCTCTTCTCAGCCATAATGGCTGACCTACTCAACAGGATTTTAAACTAAGCTTGCCTGGGGATGGGCAGACAACCACCAGTGCAAGCCCACCAAGCATCAACTGCAGAATCAGTTAGTCATGCAGAACAAGGGACACAAGTGAACTCCCAAGGAAATTCACTCCTACCCCAGGGACAGGACACTTCTAGGAGTGCTGGGAAGCCAAGGACCTCTGATGGCAGGCTTACTTGCCTGTACACAAATGCCAGGAGCCGGGGGAACAAACAGGAGGAACTGGCCCTCCTGCTAAGCAAAAACCAATATGATCTCATAGGAATAACAGAAACCTGGTGGGACTGTACCTATGACTGGACCACAGGTATTGATGGCTATACCTTGTACAGGAGGGGTCGTATTGCTAGAAAGGGCAGGGGTGTAGCTCTCCATGTCAAGGAGCAGTACACTTCCCTACAAGTGGAGTTTACCACCCAAGAAAGGTGACTCAAGACCATCTGGGTCAGATTTCAGGGGGAACATGGTGAAGGGGATATAATGGTAGGAGTCTACTATAAACCTCCTAACCAAGAGGATGATCTCAACCAAGAATTCACAAGGGAACTGGCAGAGGCTGCATGCTCTTGGTGCATGGTTGTCATGGGTAACTTCAACTACCCTGACATCTCCTAGGAGAAGCACTCTGCCAAATCTGATCAATGACGTAGCTCTGTCACCTGCATTGACGAACTCTATTTGTCTCAAGAAGTCTACAGGCCAACAAGAGGTAAGGCACCCCTGGATCTGATACTGTCCAAAGGAGATGATCCAGTGAGCGACCTGAGAATCAAAGGGAAGTTGAGAGACAGTTATCATGAGCTGATCACTTGCTCGATCCATCACAAAGCTGGCAAATCAGTCAGCAATGCAGTAATCCTTGCTTTTAGGAAAGCTGACCTTCATAAGCTCAGGAGACCGGTTGCCAAGGCCCTGAGAAACCATGATCTAATTGACTCCATAATGAGTGGTCTCTCCTTAAGGACGTGATCCCTGAAGCACAAGGGAAATCCATCCCAGACCATAAGAAAAGTAGCAAAAGGGCTGGGTGACCCTCTTGGCTAAATAGGGGACTCATGGACCTCCTGTATCTGAAAAGAGAAGCCTATATGGGTTGAAAGTCAGGAAACATCACCAAGGAGGATTATTCAGCACTGGCCCACACCTGTAAGGAGCAAACTAGGTAAGCTAAGACCGAAACAGAACTCAAATTGGGTACAGGAATAAAGGACAACAAAAAGTCCATCTTCAGATATAGATTCATGGATTCATAGATTCCAGGGTCGAGAGGGACCTCAGTGGGCCATCTAGTCTGACCCCCTGCCCCTAGCAGGCAAGAAAAGGGTCACCAAACCTGTGATCATGTGATCCCAGCCAGGTGCCTATCCAGTCTCCTCTTGAAGACTGCCAAGGATGCGGCAAGCGCCACCTCCCTTGGAAACCCATTCCAGATCCTGGCAACCCTGACCATGAAGAGTTTTTTTCTAATATCCAGTCTAAACCTACTGTCCAATAGCTTATGGCCATTGTTCCTTGTTGTTCTAGGAGGTGCCCTGGTAAACAGATCATCACCTCCGTAGATAGTGGCTAATCAGCTAAATACTGTTACGTTGCTCTCCCCTTATGAATTTGTACACTGCCACAACATCCCATTTCAGTCTTCTCTTGGAGAGGCTGAAGAGGTTAAGGTCCCTTAGCCTTTTCTCATAAGGCCTTTCCTGCAGGCCTCCAATCAGATGAATGGCTCTTCTTTGGACCCTCTCCAGGTTGTCCGCATCCTGCTTGAACTGCGGTGTCCAGAACTGGACACAGAACTCCAGCTGCAGCCTGACCAATGCCACGTACAGAGGGAGAATCACCTTCCTGGACCTGTTTGTGAAGCACTTCCAGATGCATGACAAGATGCAATTGGCTCTGCTGACTACTTCATCAAGGGAACTGGCAGGGGCTGCATGCTCTTGGTGCATGGTTGTCAGTGGTGCTGAAAAGCTAGGTGACTGTGGCATTGATGCCTACACAGTCAGATGGACTGCAAATTGGCTGAGGGATTGTACTCAGAGAGTGGTGGTGGATGGGTCATTTTCAACCTGGAGGGAAGTGGGCAGCGGGGTCCCCCAGGGCTCGGTCCTTGGGCCTGCGCTGTTCGATTTCTTCATTAGCGACTTGGACAACAGGGTGAAGAGCAGCCTGTTTAAATTTGCAGATGACACCAAGATTTGGGGTGAGGTGGGCATGCTAGAAGGGAAAGACAGATTACAGTGGGACCTGGACAGGTTACAGGGGTGGGCAAATGAAAATAGGATGGGATTCAATACTAACAAGTGCAGGGTGCTGCACTTAGGCAGTAGGAACCAGCAGCAGACCTATAGGCTGGGGAACTCCCTTCTCAAAAGCATGGTGGCAGAAAGAGATCTTGGAGTCATTATTGACTCCAAGATCAACATGGGCTGACAATGCGAGAACACAGTCAGTAGGGTTAACTGTACCTTCTCCTGCATCCACACATGCACCGCAAGCAGGGCCAAGGAGGTGATCCTCCCCCTCTATGTGACGCTGGTCAGGCCACAGTTGGAGTACTGCATCCAGTTCTGGGCGCTGCACTTCAGGAGTGATGTGGACAGCACTGAGAGGGTCCAAAGGAGGGCCACTCAGATGATCCAGGGACAGCAGGGAAGACCCTATAAAGAGAGGCTACGGGACCTTAACCTGTTCAGCTTTTGCAAGAAAAGGCTGAGGGGGGACCTGGTGGCCATCTATAAACTTACTAGGGGGGGACCAACAGGGTTTGGGAGAGACCTTGTTCCCCTGAGCACCTCCCGGAGTAACTAGGAATAACGGCTGTAAGTTGCTAGAGAGTAGGTTTAGACTAGACATCAGGAGGCACTACTTCACAGTCAGGGTGGCTAGGATCTGGAACCAACTTCCAAGGGAAATAGTGATAGCTCCTACCTTGGGGGTCTTTAAGAGGAGGCTTGACATTTACCTGGCTGGGGTCATTTGAGTCCAGTTTTCTCTCCTGCCCAGGGCAGGGAGTTGGATTAGAAGATCTACAAGGTCCCTTCCAACCCTACATCTATGAATCTATGAATCACGTTGATGACTCATGTTCATCCTGGAGTCAATAGTGACTCCGAGATCTCTTTCTGCCTCAGTGGTGCTGAGAAGATCACCACCCAGCCTATAGGTATGATGGAAGATTTTTCTCCTTAGATGCAGCATCTTGTACTTGTCCTTATTGACTTGCATCCTGTTGCTCTCTGCTCACTTCCCCAACCTGTCAAGGTCAGCCTGGATCTGGTTCCTCCTCTCCAGGGTGTTAGCTTAACCCCATATTTTTGTGTCATCCGCGAATTTGGACAGAGTGCTTCCCACCCCCTCAAGCAGATCATCGATGAAGATGTTGAACATCACCGGCCCCAGAACTGAGCCCTGAAGGACTCCACTGTACACATCTTTCCAGGTTGACACTGTCATCTAGTCCAGGGCAAGGGCCCCATTATGCTGGCCATACAGTGAAGATAGCCCCTTCCTTGAAGAGCTTAAAATCTAAATAGACAAGAAATAACTCAGGCAAAGAGGGAAAGTGCCTTGTCCACAGCTACAGCAGAGCTGGAATTAGTATTCTGGCTTCCTGAGAGCTAACGTTCTCTTCTAAACCACTTTTCCTAGTGGGATCTGCCCTCAGCATGGGCAGTAGTCAAACTAAGGTGGCATAAGCAGGGTGGTGATTTAGCAGTAACACCAGAATGGCGCCCCTGGGTGGTGGCAGCAGCATCAGCTGTTGCATCTAGGACTCCTTTTACCAGAGACCTCCAACGATTGAGACGACCCCTCGTCCGATTTGGTATCAAGTAAACTTTTAATAGTAAACCCTAATCTTATTACAAGTATTCTTCCTTGCAATACAACCTGGCAAGCAGTTCCTTCAGGCATTACAGCAGCAACCTTAGGTGGTACCAGCCTCAGATCCTCTGCTGGGTGTGTGGGATGTTGGTTTCTGGATTCCTTGTTCAAACAAGAAGTTCAAGGTTGCTCCTGTCTCGCCAGGGTGGCAACACAAAACACACATATTCCTTTGTTTCTCCATCACTTTTGTAACTTCTCTCATCCCAAATTGTCCAATCCTGTGGCTTTGTGCCAAGCATTCCTTATATGGTGCATTAATCATGCACCATATGATTGGCAGAGACCTTGGCCCGGCTGTATGAGCGTTCATGGTCATCTGGCTAGGTGCCAGAGGATTGGAAACCGGCTAATGTGGTCCCAATTTTCAAGAAAGGGAGGAGGGAGGACCCAGGTAACTATAGGCCTATAAGCTTCACCTTGGTGCTTGGGAAGATCTTGGAGAGAATCATCAAGAAGCACATCTGTGGGGGGCAGCAGGGGAGATCATGCTCAGGCAATCAGCATGGGTTCATCAAAGGCAGGTCCTGCCTGACCAACCTGGTTGCCTTTTATGACCCAGTAACTAAATCCTTGGATGATGGTGTCACCATGGACGTAGTCTTTCTAGACTTTAAGAAGGCCTTGGATGCTGTCTCTCACCCCATCTCCTCATCAATAAATTAAGCGACTGTGGTATTGATGCCTGCACAGTTGAATGGGTAAAAAATTGGCTGATGGGGCGCACCCAGAGAGTGGTGGTGGACAGGTCGTACTCAACCTGGCGAGATGTGAGCAGTGGGGTACCCCAGGACTCAGTCCTCAGGCCTGCACTGTTTAACATCTTCATCAGTGACTTGGATGAGGGGGTGGAAAGCATGCTGTCCAAGTTTGCTGAT
>NW_017728915.1:2988874-2990020 GCF_001723895.1 Crocodylus porosus | reverse complement strand
CTCCTGACCCCAGCTACTATGAAACTACGAATCCCCTGGCACTGTGCCAGCCACATTCCTTATAGGGAAACTGCTGTCCCTTGCTTGTCCAGTGCCCAGTCACAGCACCCACATCTCCCAGTGCCACAGAAGGCGCTTTGTTCAATGTTGTTGCTTAGTTCTGGGAAGGCCTGGGCTATAGCTAAGAGCCTTAACATACCTCAGTTTGCCCACTATACTCCCCTCCTTGGTGCCCCGAAATACAGCGGCATCACACAGACATTGGTTGACCTCTTGCCTGTGGCTCAAGGCATGTGGGTTGCTGCCACATCAAGACATGGATCTTCTTGCAAGCAGGCTGCCGTGTCTTGTGTGACTTTACAGGGAGTTTTGGAAGACAGCCTTCATCTCTTCCTACCTTGCTCTATCTTTCAACCTGGCCAAGAGCTTTTGTGTCTAGCAAATGAGGACACACTGGATGGTTGATACTAGGATTCCCAGAGCTAAAACCACCACAAAAGGGTGTAAAGCCAAATTAAGGATGTGAGTTGCAATAGGTAACAAGCCCAACAAAGTTTCCACTTTTTAGGGATTCAATTTTCCTGCATACTGATCTTGACTACACAGTAGTACCTTGTCCCAGCCCGGTTTAAAAATAATGCAGCAATTCCTGTGACACTTTTCAGTTAAATCAGTAGGGCTGACTTTGTTAATTATGTACACCGGGCCTTTCCATACAGGACAGAAAGCATCCTTAGCATCCCAGGCTTGATACGTTACTTGATCTCACACCTGCCACTTTTAGGTTTTAACAGAGGGCCCAATTGTTTGTCCATCTTAGCATAATTTCTTTTCAGGGTGGCTGCAACCTGACAGTGACTTTCAGAAATGGATGGGCAACTTGTTAGCAACCAAATGTCATTTAGAACATGAGGTTGCAACGAATCTGGAATGGCATCTCCCAACCACCGTTGTTCAGGAAGGCGCAGAAGGCATCCTGTCATAGCTTCATGTGAGGAAAATCCGTGCACTTCTTAAGTTCCTCTGATAGATATTGTTAGAAATATTATTAAAAATGTATTATCAATAAGTCTTGTTAAAACAGCGCAGCTGTCAGCCCTCCCTGGTGAGAGAACTGGGAGAGCTACTGAGAGCTCTTTGTATTAA
>NW_017728915.1:2903383-2988559 GCF_001723895.1 Crocodylus porosus | reverse complement strand
TAAAGCCAGCTGGGCAGTTTCCCTCGGGGGCAGCAGAGTGTTTGATCTTTTGTCTCTCTCTCTGACCCTATTTGCAAATATATACCTTTTGTGTTGCTAATAGAGTGTGTCTGTGGCTGAAGGTTTTTTTCGCCTCCCGAGAAACGAACCGCGATTTTTACATCACTATGAAGACCAGAAGTAACTTTTCATCCCAGTCTTTGCCTTGTTGCTCAGTAACTTTTTTCAAGGCCAGTTTCAAGGTGCGGTTAGTTCTTTCAACTTGGCCTGAGGATTGAGGGTGCCCTGCAATATGAAATCACTGTTTTATACCCAGGGCCTCAGAAAGTTCCTGCATTACCTTCCCCACAAAGTAAGGACCTTGATCAGAGTCCATTTCATCAGGGAGCCCAAATCGAGCAAACATTTCTGCCCTTAGGACTTTGTTAGTGGTAAGCGCATCATTTTTACAAGTGGGAATTGCTTCTACCCACTTGGTGAAGGCATCCACTATTACCAGACAGTACTTAAATCCTTTTCTGCTCCAGGGCAATTCAATATAGTCTACCTGGAGGTGGTTCCATGGTCCTAAAATGAGTTGGTGACCTAAAGATCCCTTTACAATTTGTGAGTCTGGGTTATTTACTGCACAAGGGATGCAACTGTAGATGTAATGTTCTATGTCTTCTCTCATGTTTGGCTACCAGCCAGCATTTGATAACTTTTCAAGGGTTTTAGCTACACTAAAATGGCCATCTCTGTAAGCTAGCCCCACCATTTCCCTTCTTACTCCCTGTGGAACTACCCATACAGGCAATCCATCTTCCCCCTGTTGTGCCAGCACCAATCAATGTTCATTTTTCCAAATTGTCCACTCTCCCCCTTTTTTCTTTTCTGCTAGCTTCTGGACTCGGGGGTCTGAGGCCTGCAATGCACATAGGTCGAGTTCCAGCTGATTGGATCCTGTTTTAGCTGCTGCTACTGGGGTAATCTTATCAGGCAGCATCCACAAATGGCCTTTTGGGGCTCCTTCCTTAGCTGTGGCATCTGCTTGATTATGTAACCTGGGCGGTACTCCAAGAGGTACCCCCTCTCCAAATGAAGGGATTGAAGCAGGTGCACACGCGCTGTGGGAGGTATTGGGACTCTCCTCCCCCTATAGAGCAGAGCCAAACCACCAATGGGGACTTAACCATATATCTTTTAATGAGAGAACAGTACTGGGAACATAACAAGCATAAACCAGGGGGCATAGGGGACACTACAATGACCCAAGGAGGCAGGATCCAACAACGGTTAGACACTTACAATCATTGCCAAAAGACAGGGTTAACAAAATATAAAACACAAACAGCAGAACAAACAATACTGGTTGGTGAAATATAAAAGGCACAAAATACAAAACGTCAAATAACAAGGAACATAGGGCCTAGGTACCTGGAGGTGGGGAAAGAGAGAAAACACAGTGGCCCCTTTCCACTGCAACAAGAGAGTCTTTCTTACTTCACTCATTGCAGCTGGGACTTGAACTCATATCACTCATGTGGTAGGTAGAAACTATACCACACAGCCACCAGTGCTGGCATTACTCCATCATGCAAGGGGTCTTGACTTTCCTGGAGCCCCGGCCTCATGTTGCGCTGCCAGGCCTGTCATTGGAGGATTGGAGGAGCTGGAACCAGAGCTGGAAACCTCTCAGGCCACTGCTCAGATCCTTGCTGGAGCTGGGGAGCCTCTCCTGCCGGCTGCAGCTTCTTGTAGGGGATCCTGGAGCCAAGTGGGGAGCCTCCTGCCAGCCTCACGTGGTGCTGCTGAGGGTCAACTGCTGCCTGCAGGTCCCACTCCTTCAGATACTTCTCGGGCAACTGCTCCCGCCCCGCTGGCCCAGCTCTTGCTAGCTCTTTGAAGCTCCTTCCTTGTGGTCCCTGCTAGTCTCTCCTGACTCAGCCGCTGCCCCTTCTATCCCCCTCCAGGTGACCCAAGGGGCCAATCAGGGGACACAGAGGGTGAGTCTCTGGAGCCTGATTGGTGAGTAAAGGGAATCCCAAGTCCTCCAATTATCTTTTACCCTTTCAAAACCCCTGGGCTAGCCTGTCACTACCAACTAGCCTGGCACAATTATTTAGATCAGCAGTCCATGACATCTTTCGGTGTGCCTTTGCTTTCCCTATGCTAATAGGCACCTTGAATTGTTCTGCTATGTTACACACACAGCGCAGTAGCTGTGCGTAGGTAATTTGTTTCCCATCTGAAGAGACCCATCCCCTCAATTCCCATAAGGGTAACCAGTCCAATAGTGCACACACTACCCAATCCGAATCAGAGAAAATGCAAACCCGACCAGTGGTGCCTCTGGAATTTTCCAGCGCCACCGCAACAGCCACCACTTCTGCGGCTTGAGCAGAATGGAGTTCACAGGATCCTTTATAAACCAGTAGGTGTTCCCGCTGATTCTGTCCAGGCTTGTGCTGGAATTTGTTTTCAGCCACTTTAATTGCTGCAAACCCAGTATGGGGTTTCCCTTCCTGATAGTAACTAGACCCATCAACAAACCACACTAAAATATCCTCCACACTTTCTAGAGCTGGATCACAAATGCAAAAAGCAAATGGACTCAGCTTTTCTGGTGTAATTTGTGGTAGTGAGCACACCTGAGTGGCTCCACTAGGTGTCTCCCCTCCTTCCACCGGCTGCGCTGTTAGGGTGTTAGAAATATTGTAAATGGAGTATTGTTAGAACTGCACAGTTTGCATCTCGTACCTGATAAGAAGAAACACTACCAAGGACCTTTTCTGCTAAGAATCACTCCCTTTTTCTCTCCCCCTGACTTTCACATGCAGATTACAGAAGCTGGAATTCAACTGACTGTGTCCTTGAAAGGGGGCGGGATTTCAACTCTTGGTAACCTAGAGAGCCTTCTGAGCGTGCGCAATTAGCTGATGCATATATGCCTATCCGCCCCGAATACTTAAGTAGTTAATTATAATATACATGCGACGGATGAAGTGACGTAATCACATATATGTTTGTATGAACCAGAAATGAGCTGTAAGAGTTCCTGTTTCTGCCCACGTGCCCAGGAGGGAAGAGATAAAAGCCAGCTAAGAATTTCCTCAGTGGGCGGAGTAATCTGAAGTCCTCTGACTCTGCTCCGACCCTATTTGCAAATACACCTTTTGTGCTGCTAATAGTGTGTGCCTGAGATTTATTTGCGAGCCTCCAAAAGAAACGAACCGCTTTTTGCATCAAGGGCATAAGGGACAAGGCACCAGTGGGGGACCTTTTCTACAGTCACATTTCAGTTTAATAGAGCCAGTTGAGGATTAGAAACCTTGGCTTCATTAATTTTGCCTGACAAAACATTTGACAGGAGTGTGGCTTGTTTGCAAGACCACTCAGGCTGTTGCCAATTAAGTACAGGCAACCCCTGCTTAGCACTCTTAATTGGTTCCTGAAAAACCAAGCATTAAGTGAAACCGGAAGTATTTGATGACCCAAGATGGGGATCGCAATTGTTTTTAATGACCCAAGATGGTGACCGTGAGCATTATAATGAAACTCATTGAGCGCTAAGTGAAATCAGGTATCAATTTAAAATGAGCATTATAGTGAAATAGCGCTAAGTGAAACAACATTAAGCGGGGGGTTACCTGTATTCCCAGTGATGTAAGGCTCAGACTAGAGCAAAGACTTCCTTTTCACAGGGAGTGAATGCTTGTTCAACTTAGTTCAGTATTCATGACGCATAGGCTATAGGCCTTAGCCAAGTGCCATGGTCCTGTAAAAGCATAGCACCTAACCTGTCTTCTGAGCCAGCTAAACATAACTCAAAAGGTAACTTTGGTCTAGGACAGGCCAATGCTGGGGCTTGCATCAGGACATGCCACAACTTATTAAAAGCACTTTGCTGAGCAGGGCCTCATGCCCATGGCTGACTCTTTTTTAGTAGCTGATGTAGTAAAGCAGCTTTTTCAGTGTAAAACTCAATAAATTCACATGAAAACCCTGCCAGGCCCAAAAATGAATGGAGGGTTGTTAAGTCGGTAGGAGCTGGAAGTTTGCACAGAAGTTCAATTCTTTGCTTATCATGGGTCCGGCCCTCTGTTCCTAATTCAATGCCCAGATACTTAACTTGTCGTTGTACCAGCTGTGCCTTCTGTGAGCTGATCTGAAATCCAAAGTCACATATCATGGCCAGAACTGTTTGAGTGCGTTCCAAACTCTGTTCTCTGGTGGCAGCAGTAATCAAAATATCATCTTCATACAAGATAACATGATCCCGGTCAGCAACTGGAAGCAGGTCCCACATTTTAATTACGTGCAAGCGGCAGATGGCTGGTGCATTATGAAACCACTGAGGGTCTCAGGTGAATGTGTACTGCCGACCCTTAAAGGTGAAGGCAAGTCGGGGTGCAAAGGGATGGCAAAAAAGACATTTGACAAATCCAGAACAGAAAACCATTTAGCACTCCGTGCTACGGAGGCTATAACCTCTAGATACTTAGCAACCACAGCAGCTTGTGGAGGAGTATATCAATTAAGCTCACGATAGTCAATAGTGAGTCACCAGGTTTTTCCACCTTCCTTTAAGACTGACCAAACTGGACTATTATTGGTACTGGGTTGTTCAGCTAGGACTTTTTATTGCATGAGGCTCTGAATGACTTGAAAAATACCAGGTTCAGCAGCCGCTGGGAATCTGTATTGTTTCTGTGGGGATGAATCAGGACCCTCTACCTTTTCAGAGGTGTCTATCCTGCCACATTCCAACTTATTGTGTGCCCAGACTGTAGGAACAGTGTTATCAATGCCCTGGACATTTGCAGGCCGCTGTGGCCACACCAAGTTTTAAAGCAACACAGCAGTGTGTGACTGAAATGACTTGCACATCTGGATCAGTTGCTGGGCAGTTATATCCTGACTAATCTAAAATTACATTATTGGCCAAATCCACTACTGCACAGAGCTGGCGCAGGACATCCGCCCCTGATTCCTTGCTCTTCTAGTGGTGTGAAAGCAAAGGCACAGGCAGGCAGACACATTTTCCCACCCAAAATCACAGGGAGTTGGTTAAAGGTGCCATGGCAACCTTCCCGTTAAATCCTTCTAAAGTTTGTGTCTTGGGGACTTTTAACTGGGAATTTTAGAGGCCCTCACAACTAATGATGGAGATGGAAGCACCTGTGTGCAATAGCATTGTTGGCTGCCTCAGTGTCCCCTGAGGTGTTGGCTCTTCCCAGAACACCTTAACCTCTGGTCTACCCCACTGATCAAAAGATACAGGCACCAATTCATTCAGGGGTCAGACCAAGAACACCAGGCAGTCCTATTATGACTGGCCACTATGGTTATATGCTTCCCTCTCATGAGACTTGTGGCCCTTCTCTTCCTCTTCCTGATGGCGTGCCAGCCGGCTAAGCAGCTCTGATGTGGAAACACCATCAGTTGCCTCCCAGGGCTCATATCTTAACAACTGCCTCCATACCTCCGATTGCCGCAGCAACTGATTGATGGGCCTCTCGCCCCTAAGTGGGGTTTGTATCCTTGGCCTCTGCCTCTGGGCGCTCCAGTAAAAGCTGCAATCCTTTTCTTTCTGGGAGCATCCCCCAGCCTTGCTTCAATCCTGGCCTATGTGGTAGTCTCAGTTAAGTCTCCTGCTGCTACCTTCATTTCACTATTAAGGGACTGCAACAATGAAACTTTGAAATCCCAGTTTGCATATCCCTGCTGTGGGATTGGCACCACTCCAGATAACAAAGCCAAAACCTTTTTTTGCCACAAATGGATTTGGGTGCTCTCCTGGTTTCTGTTTGACTGAGTAAAACAAACCTAACAAACTCACTCCAGGTAATATAAAATGCAAAATGCGTTGCAAGGTCTCCCTCTCGCCCCCTGCATATCCATACTTAAGATCAGGTGGGAGAGCTAAAAACATTGGAGGGCTTAATGAACACTGCAGTAGCATAGGGGTGTCTAGCTGACAGTGAAATGCTGGCAGGTTATGGACTCGGTAACCCAATCTATGAGCGTCTCTTTGTTAAGAGGTCCCAGAGTGGTTACAATAGCCTCAGCCTGAGTGGGTGAAAGGGGTGCTCAGTTCTTGTGTCAGTGCCAATTAACTCTTCATGGGCATTCATCCTTTGGATAGACTGTACAGTTACTGGTGCCATGGGGGCAGTAGGCGGGGACATGTAGGGGGTGCATGTGGGTGCATGTGCACCCCCAAAAAATGTCAGCAGCGCCTGTGAGTGGTCGCCATTCACCACCCTGCCACCTCCACTGCTGGCAGAGTCTGCAGGCAGTCCACGATCCCCGCAGGCCACCGCTGACCCTGCTGGCGGCAGCTGCAGGTAGTCACTGACCCTTGGCCGGTGCTGTGGTTGAATGATGTCTCTATCATGTGCCTGCTGTTATTGCAATATCTGTTGGGTATGAATGCATAAGGCCGTAATTTTGTCACAGTTGTTTTTAGTGGATGTCAGGTCTGAGGTGTATGTGGCAAGGGGAGTGGTATAAGCTGAAAGTTTAGCAAACAAATCAATACTTTTACTGAAAGCATCTCCTTACAGGTGCACTGTCTCATGGGAGTTCAGTGGTGGGTTAAGATTTATTGGGGCCCTGGGCAAACAGAAAATTGAAGACCCCCCACAGCCCATTATAAATATGAATGTATCAAGGCGAAGCATGGGAGTGCCCTGCATGTTTGGTGGGGGGAGGGAGAGGCCCTGTGGCCACAGCTCGGCTGGGGACTTACTGATGTCACGGTGCTTGGGAACCTGGGAGTAGTTGTTGTGAAGCATGTAGCTTTCCACTTGTAGCTCCGCAGACCCACAAGTGTCGGCGCTGTAGTGGGTCAGCCAGAGACACTGGGCCTGCTGGGCATGGGTAGCCTTTGCTAGGAACCCATGGCTCCCCACCTAGCCCTGCCCCAGGCTGGCCTGGAAAGCCGCGCCTGCCCGCAGAGCCTTGCCAGTAATGCAGAAAGTGAGCGGCCATGGACACCCAGCACAACGTAATGATGCTGCCTCTCCAGAACTGCTGCCCCAGTTGCAGGGCCGCCAGGTAGGGGTGTGTGTCAGGCAGCACCACCATGCCCCTGAACATGTGCTCGTGCTGTGACTGGCTCTTCCCATAGCACTGCCTGTAGCCCAGGGCAGAGCTCCCACTGACCCCCATGCATATTGGCTCCACCTCAGCCTTGGCCTGGTGTGTTGCATCCTCCGGCACCGTGGTACCTGCAGGAAGGCAGCCGGTCACACGCAGTTAGCCTCCCCTCTGAATTTTTCCCAGGGGCCCACACCCCATGGACCTGTGTGTTAATCTGCCCCGTGGCAGCTACAGTGTGGAGATCTACCGACCCCATTCTTTCCTATAGGCCAACATTTCTAGCTGAATGACATCCTGTGCGTCCTGCCCGGTATTGGGCAAGGCACCTTATGGGAGCCACAGAGGTTCTTTGATTTAATGGTTTAAGTGACCTCCCTGACAAAAATTGATCAAGTCCTCCCCTGTCATGAATGCCACATGCCCCCGGAGGCTGGGGGCGCAAGATGAGCTCCTACAGGCAGCAGCAGCGCTGTCAGCGGTGGGACCGTGGCAGTGGCAAGCAGGGAGCTCCTACAGGCAGCCACGGCATGGTTATCATTGCAGGGAGGCAGGTGGCAAGCAGTGACTGGCCGCTCGTGCCACTGGTAGTGTCAGTGGCGCTTTTCACAGGGGATGCACCACCACGCTCAAGGGGTGCACGTGCACCCATTATGCGTCTCCAATGTCCCCTGTCACCTTTTGCTAGACCTGCAAGCCAGGTGGTACAGCTGATGCAATGGTGCTGGGGGAAAGGATCTCCAGTAAGGACAGAAACCAGTTCACAACTTCTTTGCTTATGGCAACCATCCTTCCCAGCCTCACAAATTCAGACAAGCTAAAGCCCCTAGTCCCGGCTACTGCATTGCTTCAGACTGCAGCTTGCCAACCATGGCTTGTTCTTCAGTGTTTCAAGGCTGCTGTTATTGATGCTGCTTTTGTGGCAGATGTGACATGGGCAGGCACCAGGTGTACTCCCATTACCTAGGCCCTGTACCCAGTCTCTTCACCTTTTGAAAACCAGATCAGTAGTACAGCAACACTATTAATTCCACTAACACCTCTGCCATGGTGCAGCATCTGACAGCAGAGTCCCGATGCTGATGATGGAGCTAGCTAGTGCAACGAATCCCTCCCTGCAAGTTGATTCCACAGAGATGAGGAGTTGTCTCTGCTCTGGCCTACAGGCCCAGGCAGGTACCATTTCTAATCACTCTGACACCCACACCCACACCCACTTTTGCTGCATGTTCTTTCCTCTAGCCCTGCAGTACAACTGAGACAAAAGCAGCCCCATCATGAGCAGATCCAGCATGAACAGCCATATCACAAGATTCAAGACCAGTAGGCATACGTCAGTGTCTTTTAAAATACAAGTAAAACATTTTGTTCCCTTGTTTTTTCTCCAATAAATGTATTGATTAGATAGGAAGCCTCCCAGAGAAGGGACCATGATTTGCTGGCTCAGACACTCATTCCCAACTAAAGAGATTGTGCTCTGTCACAGGCAAGTCACGGGACCTAGGACAAGCCACTGAATCTCCCTGGGAGATGGTTCCTTTTCTTACAATGGTGATGATAATGATGATGCTGATCCACTTTAGGAGTGCGGGGAGTGCTCTTTCACACTTGCATTCTTGTCTCTATCTTCTGCCTACACACGTGGAGCAGCTTTGGGGTTTGAGCTTGAGAAGATTCTTTGGATTTGTACTCAGGCTATGCTTCTGAGTAGCTACCATGATGGAAAAGGTGACACCATCAGAGGAAACATTCTACAGCAAAGTGGGCTGCAGACCTCATGATGCTGTCTGTAGGGTCTGTACAATCACGACTATGGGAACACTAAATAGGGAACTGTTATTCACTGTGGGTTATAATGCAAGAACTTGGCAGCACCCAATGAAATTATTAGGCAGCAGGTTTAAAATAAAAAGAAATCCTTTTTTTTACACAGCACATAATTAACTTGTGGAACTCCTTTCCAGAGGATGTTTTGGAGATCAAAAACATAATGGGTTAAAAAAGGGTTAGACAAATTGTTAAGGCCTATTAAACACAATAGTTGAGGATGTAATTTCAGGCTCAAGACAGCCATAGACTTATGACTGCTGGTAACTGGAAGGGTCTGACAGGAAAGGGATCACTCTACACATGCGCTGTTTCTTATACTCTGCCTCTAAAGCATCTGCCACTTGCCTCTGTTAGGGGCATGGCACTGGACTTGGTGGGCCTTTGCTTTGACCCAGTAGGACAGTTCTTATATACCTGGCAAGTCTGACAATCAAGCTCACTCACACAGGCCTATAGCATTGGGGCTGTTTCTTCCATGTGCCATGCTTTCCACGTGCTTTCAGTTGCAGCACCCTTGATTACTGGCTGGAAGTTTGCAGCAAGTACTGTGGGCAGCACCAGGGACATGCTTCCCCCTGTGAGGGAAAGGAACAATGCAGGGAACAAAACCAGAACAGTAATATCCACTACCATAGACACTGCACTGCCAGGATCTGGGTGACTCTCCCAGGCAGGTACTATGAGTCAGTGGCCTCTCACTTCTCTCTGGGCCTGCCACACTCCACTCCTGCCATCTTCAGTGCCAGTCACTCACCCACAGCTGTTTCCACCACCTTTTTTCCACTGGCCTCCTATCCAAGCAGCTCTGAGCTGAGGTCACAAACAGAGGCATTTCCTAAGTAAAAATTCAATTTAGTATGCCCATCCTTGTGTTCCTCATGTCTCCTCCACTAGCAAACCAAACAGAGATGGCTGTGGGCTACAGCTTGTTTATTATTTTCAATAGTCTGAACCTAAATGAACTGGGAGGGCTAGGACTCAGTTGCTGGTGACCGATCCTGCCCCAAACACCTTCAGTCCAGCCACTGGTATGGTTCACAAAATCAATCCTGTCCTTCTGAGCTGATCTTGACTAAATAATGACAGGCCAATCCCGGAGCATCTTGTATCATGGGTGCTCTCAGCAGCCTGTTCCTCTGTTTCCCTCTCTCTAAAATATTAGTGATGATACCTTCCCCTCTTTCTAAAAGCTCCCTGTGAGCCTTTAGCAATCCTTGCTGCCAGGGGAGCTCACTTCCTTCCAACAGGAATGTCAGGCTACAAGCCCACAGTGCCATTCATTTCCATAGCTCGCTCCCAGAGAAGCCAACCTCCTTTCTCTTACAAATGCCATGTACCATGCTACACTCTCCTTGGAGACATCCCTAATGTCATTGTCTTTGCACTTCAGTAGAGACCTCCACCTCCCCCTCAGCTGCACGTTCCAGCTCTGTTCACTTCCTGCCAAGAGGATAGTTGAAAAGTCACTTCTTCCCATCAAAGTAGTCAGGATCTTCCTTAATTATGCCAGGCAGCAGGAGAACCCAGGAACTGCCATGGGAACAGTACTCTGGATAGCTCTGAAGGGAGCTAGAGAAAAGGAAATCGTAACAGCCCTTCCCAGCAGATTGCTGGTATCAGCCCTTCCCAGGAACTAGACAAAGGGATATCATAACAGCCCTTCCCAGCAAATTTGTAGTGTTTGGTGGCCTGGGAGTAGTTGTTGCAAAGCATGTAGCTTTTCCAGCAGATTTATGGAAGCACGAAGCATGTAGCTTTCTCCTTCTCAGCAGATTCGTGGTGCTTGGTGGCCTGGGAGTAGTTGTCCTAATACATCTCTGCCCAAGGGACATTACCAGAGCAACCAATTTTAAGCAAAGCTGCTCTGGATTAGAAACCTCAGTTAATGACGGGCCTGTGGCTTTGAATTTCAGCTTCATTTGGAATGGAAATGAAAGGAAACACAATTTTGTTTTTCAATGATCTCTGAAGGAAAATTAACAGATGCTTCTTGTTTAGTTTTTAATTTGGCAGAATATTATAGAATCAGCATCATGACTTAAACATTGTACAAGTGAAACATTCAAAATGAAAAGTTGTTTCACCCACCACCTGTTGGAATGGTGCATTCACACGAGGGAATGGGGCATTTTAACACTGCTAAGAGGTTTCTTTTTCTTGCTTTTCTTCCTAAATGAAATTCTCATGAAACTGAAATGATTTCACAAAGTCATTTGAGCTTCAGCGAACTAACTGTGCAATGGAATACAAATCCTTTGAAGAGAGGCATATTGGGATGCCTGGGCACCCTGGCAGTGCTGCCCGCAGCATGTTAGCAGCCAGTCCAGCAGTGCAACTGTTGCTAGTTTTGTGTCCCTCTTCCTCCAAGGTTAGCACCCAGAGCTGGTGCCTCAGTTGCCCCTCCCCTCCCAACTTTGTTACACCTGTACTGTTGCTGTTTCTCTGACCAGTTCTCTTACATATTAATATTGAGCGTTAGCAACATTAATGTCTATGTGGCGGAGCACCTTTGGGGGTGCTCACCACTTGAGTGCTTTCACAGGCTCTGAGGGGAGCCTGCTTTGGAGGAGCAGCTGGGGAAACTGTCCCCAGGAACTATATTAAGGAGGGAAGTGTGTGGCAGGGCACTGTTGGTGCCTGCCACTTTAAGAGTGAAGCCAAGCAGCCAGCAGGTGCTTGATTGCTGCGGCCACTTAGCTCTCTGGCTGCCCATATAAACAGAGCAGTTCCCTACTGGCAGGGGAGGTAGTAACATTGTCTGGCTGCAAGGCTGCATGCAACCTCCTGGTAGTAAGGCCAGGAGCTGTAGGGGATGGTTTAGAGGCTCCTGGTCCTGGGCATGACCTAAAACTGCACCCTGCTGGGAGTGGGTGGCCTGGCGAGGCTCTCAGTGGTGTGGGAGCCCCCAGGAAATGCCAAGCCAGTTACCACCCCGGTGAAAGGTGAGTCAGGGCGCCTTAACCCCAGCCCTCACCTTTGGTTGGGTCATTTATCATCGGAGGTAGCTGGGGCCAGGCACGGCTGCAGCCAGCTGAGGCCCATGGGGTGCAAGACCTGGAAGGGGTCAGGCATGGCTACGGCCACCTGAACTCCAATGGGGAGGGAAGCCCATGGTCCCAGGGAGTGGGGTGGCCCCAGGGAGGGGGCAGAGCCCAGGGAGGGGGCAGAGATGAGGAGCCCCAGTGAAAACCAGAGGTTCTGGGAGCCCAATATGCTTGAATGTAGAGAGTTGCCCTGGAAGAGGCCAGGGCAAGCTTAGACTTGGTCAGGTAATTGGCTGGCCACTACCCCAGGGAGGGTCATGGGAGAGGCCCAGAAGACGGTATGTCTGCCACCCAAGGTATGAGCTAGCTAAAGCCTATGGCCCAAGAGGGAGCAAGGCGATACAAGTTGTCGAGGTGTGAAAGAGACCCTGTGAGAGGGGGTGGAGCGTGAGAGGCCCTAGTGAGAGGAGGGCAGTATGAATGTGTGCGTGTCTGAGGCCTGACAATGAGGCCTAAGCTTGGTCTGGCTATAGGCCAGGAGCATTGAGCCATCTGGATGTCATCTGCGAGGCTTGGGCTGCGATGTAGAGGAGGAGTGGAGCAGCAGATAGCACCCCCTGGCATCGGGGCAAGAATGGGCAGCCTCCTGCCCTAATTAACAACTTAATTAATTAACAACAAGGCATGGCAGGAGAGACAGGTGGGTGGCGTGCCCAAAGGCAAGTGGGGAAACTAGCACTGTGGCTAGTCAGGGAGTCCCATGTTGCCAGTCTATTAGTACCAAAGGTCTGGTATCAGCTACCAACTTGGCAGACCACACAAAGTGACGTTGCTGGTGAGTGCAGTAGCAGTGGTGTTTTGGGTTGAGCAGATAATGGGAAAGCATGTTCTACTCATGTGATCCGAATGTCTCCTACCTCATGGTTTTGTTAATGGTCACCATAGAGCAGTTATTCTCAGTCCAGATACTGTGGCACCCTGAGGTGTTGCACGAAGATCCTTTTAAGGGTGTATGGGGTGCCACACAATGTTAGTGCTGTTAGCTGTGCAAATGCCTATAAGTGATTCACAAGATAACCCCAGAGATTTCAGACAGGAATCCATAGGTCCTGCGCCTCCCCACTTCCCCCTCCCTGCCCCCATGGCACCAGCTAGAGCACAGGTGGGCAAAATGGTGGATCCAGCCAGTGGCCGGACTTCATTTCCCAGAAGCCCCTGATTATGTCACTGCGGCTAATTTCCATGCAGACCCCAGGAGCAGTGGCTCTGTAACAGCAGGGAGCCAGAGTTTCCATGGGGACTGGCCCCAGCAACACTGGCAAGGCTTATGGCTAGGCGAGGAGCTGCTCCGGGGCACAAGAGATCTTGTGGTGGTGACAGTGTGGTGTAGAGCTGCAGTCCGCTACCTACTCACCCCTCCCGGGGGCATGCAGGTAGATTGCAGCTCTACCCTGTCTCTGGACCATGCTGCCACTGCTACAAGATCCCAGCCTCGGCCGTGGAGCAGCTCCCTGCTCAGCCATGGGCCCTGCCAGCACTGCTGGGGCCAGTCTCCATAGAAACCTGGCCCTGTGCTGTCATGGTGTTGCTGCTCCTAGGTCTCCATGGAAACCAGCTGCAGCGACATGGGTAGGGGCTGCTGGGAAATGGAGTCTGCTGTGGGCTAGACTTTACCTGCCCCTGAGCTAGAGTCTAGCTTCTTGGCTCAACCAGGGTGCCTTGAGGCTAAAAAGGTTGAGAACTACTGCAATAAGGCATTAGCTGTGAATGTCTATCTCTTGGCAACTATGGGAGATACTTACTGTCAAATGTCCTTCTTCCACATAGATCCTGTGGTACACAGCTGTGTAAATGCAGTGCCTTTGCTCTGGGTGTTCTGCATTGGTGTACTGCTAGGAATTTTCAGTGAGCAGAGCCAGCAGCCATTTTGTTCTTGGAGCGGCACACAGAGGAGATGCACACACTGTGCTCTCTCCAGGACACTTCCTTACATCTTCCTTCTATTTCCTTTCATCTAAAATTGAAGACCTTCAGGCAGTGACCAGTTGTATTTTGCATACTGATATACTGACCAGATCTAGGGAGAATGTGAGGTGACTTTTATTATTGCATTTATCATGTTTGATATGATAGGACTCAGAGACCAACTGAAAATGGGGCCCCATAAGTCTGGGCACCACACAGTAGCTCACAGCTCCAGCACAAAGACTTTACAATGTTTAGGACAAGACACTAGAGCACTTCACAAGCCCTAGAGTGTAAATCCACTAGTGTTTGTGACAGTCATTCAAACAACTTTTGGTGGAAGGACCCCAGTCTTCCATGCTAGGCCAAGCCATCTCTGTGGAAGGGCAATGTGGGGCTTAGATACCCCAGTGCTTACAAGTACCAATAGAAGGCAAAGTCTTCAGCATCCCCTCCTGCTGATATCTTGCAGCTCTAAAGAGCAGCCTCCACCCTCCCTCTGGACAGGGATCTCCAGCCCCTGGTGCAGGCCTGAGCTCAGGGAAGAGGATTAGCTAACATGCCCGTTGAGTGTGGGGTGGCAGGGGCAGGGGAGGGGGGCAGCAGACACATACTCAACCCTCACCCATAGCAAAATGGCACCTAGGCACCCCTCACCCTTCATTTGCCTTGTTCCAGCTGCATCCGCGCTGATTCAGATCTGCCTGCTCCTGCAGCTGAGTGCCATCCATCATGATGACAGTGACTGACAGGACTGAGTGTTCACTGACACGCCCCTCTGCTCTCTCTTCCTTGCATTGTTTTCTCTCCCCCAACCCCAAATTCTCTTCCTACTCCCTTTCTCTCCATTATCTTCCTATATCTCCTCTCCCTTTACTGCTAGACATATAGCAGCACCTGGATGTTCCTCTGTGCCCAGTGCTGCCCAGACCCAGTGAAGGAATACCTCTTCCCCTAACAGCTCACAGGCTAAACAAAGGGAACATCCTACAGCTTTGTTGTGGCTAATTCTCTGCTTTAAACCCTGTGCTTTCTTCCTTGACTCCTGATACTACCCATCAGGTCTTGACTCTCAGCTGTTGGGTTTTCCCTCAGTAGCATACAGATGCTCATTAAGGGTTTGGTAGCTGTAAAACTGGCCTGGTTAAAGTCTGTGGTTATTGTGACTGTAGATCAGTGGTACTCAACCTTTTTAATAAGCTGTGGACCACAGAAAAGCATTGCCACAGCAATGAATTCACCAGCAGGCAAAAAGAAAGGACAAGGAGTAGTTGAGTTCACGCCTGCACTCTGGAGTTGTACAAAACCACTGCCTCCACACCAACAACAGGTGAGCTCAGAGAGCTCGCTGTGCATGCAGAACTCCAACAGAAGCCACAGCGACATGCCAGTGTGCTCGTGCCAGTGATGGTTGTTGACACAGGGCTTCACAGGCCAAATGTTGAGCACCACTGCTCTAAATCAAACTGGCTCAGGTTACAACCATATAGTTATGGTTGGAGTGACCCCATAGTGCTGTTACAGAGTCTTACAAGGAACCTACAGAATATGGTGTTTGAAAAATGCCATGTTACTGTTAGCTGTGCAGTGTGGTACAGCTCGGTGGAACCATTGCAAACAGCCAGAGTTTGATTTCTCTCAATCTTGCAAAGTGGAGTCAATTTTTGGGTCAACATTGGATCCCAGCAACAAGGCAGTGAAGTTTGAGTGAGACTTCTCCATCTGTGTATGACCATCTCCACTCCAGGACCGGTGACTATAATTAAAAGTCACACAAGAAAAATTCCCAGACTCCATGTCTCTGATTTCTCCTCCGATGGGAAGCTGGCCATGACATGAGCACCCATTCAGCAAAGGTGAACAATAATACTTATAGGTACCTGATTGGTAAATGCAGCCTGATATTGGAAAAGCAAGCTGGGATCTTTCCTTGAGAT
Organism: Crocodylus porosus; assembly: GCF_001723895.1. Lineage (NCBI taxonomy): Eukaryota > Metazoa > Chordata > Crocodylia > Crocodylidae > Crocodylus > Crocodylus porosus. The sequence continues at coordinate 2,972,760 of NW_017728915.1, read as the reverse complement.
TCAGACACTTCTGCAGGGCAGATTTGGCCTTCAGTAACAACTGCAGTCACTGCCACCCCAACCTTTATTTGTACTCTCCATAACATATGCCAACTCATTCCTATCAATGGCTTTGCAGAGATGCACTGACTGAAATGCATTAAACAATTTGGCCAATGATGCACAAAATGGAACAGACTCCAGCTTTTCCCTCTCAGAGGCCATCAGGAAAAGCTTCCATCGTCTTACTGTGAGCTGGCTCAGGATCCCATGCAGGTCAAACAGGAATGAAAGGCAGTCGGGTAAGATTACATATCATAGAATCATAGAAAATTGGGGTTGGAAGGGACCTCAGGAGTTCATCTAGTCCAACCCTCTGCTCAAAACAGGACAGTCCCCAACTATATCATCCCAGCCAAACCTTTGTCTAGCTGCGTCTTAAAAAACCTCCAAGGATGAAGACTCCACCACCTCTCTGGGTAAACTGTTCCAGTACTTTACTACCCTCATGGGCTAGGGACAAACATTCAAAAAGCCTGAGCCTAAATTGATTCAATTTTTGCGGGTTAGTTTAACCTGGCTAGGCTCTATCACTTTGTAACTGCACAGACATGCCAGACATGCAGGCACATGCCTGTAGTAGCTCAGGCTAGAAGCCAGGGGGCAGTAGAGCAGCCCTCCCTGCCTTGGACAGAGCTGAGCTTGCAAGGGAGGGGAGCATGGCCAGGCCTGAGCAGGATGTTCTGATTAGGGAGGTCTGCCTGCAACATCCTAGGCTTTTCCCTGCTTGCTGCTCAAGAGGCAGATGTTGCTAGACCCCAGATCCCTGCTAGCACTCTGAGGCAATGGGGGAGAGGGGTTGCAGTGCATGCATCTGTTGATGCTACAGAGCTTTTCAATCGCCCTACCTGCTTCTTTATACTGTCTGCAGCACACTGACAGGCAGCAAGCCAGCAAAGGGCTGATAACAGCATTTTTCACCTCATTAGCAAAACAACAGCCTCTCTCCATTACTTCAACTCTTCTTAAACAGCTTACTGGCTGACCTGTTGATTAGCTCCAAACAGTCACTGTTCTGTCTGCCTATCCCAGTGAAATTGGAGAGACTTATTCACAGACACCTCTCAGCATTAGCTAGCATACCACATGCCTAAGGTCCATGGGGCTAGGGTCCGTGCTGTGGGGGATAGGAGAGGGGGAGCCCTGCTTGTCCCACAAGCAATGAGGGGGGAGGGGTGGAGCCAGACAGACTGCTGTGCCTGCAAGTCTCTGTCAGAGCAACAGGCAGGGAGCAGAGGGGAGGGGCCAACCCTGCTGTGGAGCAGAGAGCCCTACCCTTCCCAGAAAGCATTCTGGGATGCTGGGGGTCTCTGGTTTATCTTAAACCAGCAAGGGGTCTGGGACAGACATTGCATAAACTGATTTGAGTCAAATCAATTAAGTCTGATACTACATTCAACCAGTTTTATCTCAAACCAGTTTCAGCCATTTTCAAACTGGTTTATGTGCACTGAACATCTGTTCTGTTACAGGTTTAAATCAGTTCCTGATCATTTAAACCAGTTTACATGCAAGTCCCTAGCCACGGTGAGAAAATTTTTCCTAATATCTAACCTAAACTTCCCTGGCTGCAACTTGAGACCGTTGCTCCTTGTTCTGTCATCTGCCACCACTAAAAACAGTCTGCTTCATCCTTTTTGGAACCATCCTTTAGGTAGCTGAAGGCTACCAAACTAAACTAAACTAAATACACCCAGTTCCCTCAGCCTCTCCTCAGAAGTCATGTGCCCCAGCCCCCTAACCATTTTTGTTGCCTTCTACTAGACTCTCTCCAATTTGTCCACCTCCTTTATGTAGTGGGGGGGCCCAAAACTGGACACGGTACTCCAGATGTGTCTTCACCAGTGCTGAATAGAAAGGAAGAATCACTTCCCTCAATCTGCTGGCAGCATTCCTACTAATGCAGACCAGTATGCCTGCAGTCTTCTCTGTAACAAGGACACACTGTTGGCTCCTATTCATCTTACTGTCTACTGTAACCCCCAGTTCCTTTTTTGCAGAGCTACTGCCCAGCCAGTCAATCCCCAGCATGTACCGGCGCATGGGATTGTTCTGTCCTAAGTCCAGGACTTTGCACTTGTTCTTGTTGAATCTCATGAGAATTCTTTTGGCCCAATCTTCCAATTTGTCTAGGTCACTCTGAATTCAAGCCCTACCCTCCAGCATATCTACTACTCCCCCACCCCAGCTTGGTGTAATCAGCAAACTCGCTGAGGGTGCACTCCATCCCATCTTCCAGATCATTGATTTGCTATTTACACTAAATATACATAGGTTAGCTACTCTTAATTAAGAAAGAGCTTACTTTACAGGCTCCCACCCCCCCTTTTTTTAAAGAAATGTTTCGTGTTCCCAGCCAAATCAAGTCCAAATCCATGAGTCGGTCCAGAACTAGAAGTGGCCCTACCACTGGCAAACATCCTCCACCCCCACCAGGGGTTTTATATACTTCCAGAGTCTTTTGGCAGGCATCCTAACATGCAGGCCCAAGCTTGGAGGCTTGGGGTTCAGATGCCCCCATGTTCTGCCTACCCTCAACCATATGGCTGCAGGAGCAAGCTAGGGAGGAGCCTCCCATTTCCATAAAATAGGTATTAAGCCCCAACACATCAGTGGATACTAAACCAAGCCAGAAAAACAGCTATCCCTAAGAACACTTAAGGAAAACTGCTTTAATGGACCCAAACAAATGGCGCTTCCCCTGCCCTTCAAGGGGTGGGAGCAAAGAACAAACTGATCTGTGGACTGACTTGCAAATAGTTTGGAAACTGCTTGTCCTGTGTGCTGCCACTGTTTCACCACTTGGGGTCAATTTTCTGCAGAAGGTGGTAGTAAAACCATGCCCAATGCTGGGCACAGTATTTGGTAGACCCTGATGCCTTACAAGAAAAACGACATTTAAACAGGATAAAGGGAAGGATTTCTGGCTAGGTAGAGATGCCAGATTCACAGCTCCCAAATCAACCATGCTCTACTTAATGATTGGGCAACAGCAGTACCAACTCCTCTGTCATTGGCTGGCCCTAGCACTGCCCTTAGGAGCTCCTTTAGTGGTGAGAAGTGTACAGAACATCACTCTCTTTAGTAGCTATTCTGCTTGTGGACATTTCCTTTCCTGACTCTTTCTTTTAGGGCAGGGGTCAGCAACCCCCCGCACGCGTGCCAAGCATGGCACGCAAGGCCATTTTGCTTGGCACACCACTGCCAGCCTGGGCTCTAAGCAGCTGCTGCCAGTCACAGAGCCCAGGCTGCTCCCACCAGGTGGCTGGGAGGCTGCAAGCCCCGCTGCAAGCAGACTGGGCTTCATGGGCAGCTGCAGCCAGGAGACTGCAAACAGCTGTTCTGGGCTCTGGCATGTTGGCACTCTGGCACCTTCCAAGGTAGACATTGTGGTTTTTTCGGCACTCCAGCCAAAAAACGTTGCCTACCCCTGTTTTAGGGCAAGAGAATCACCATCCTTTCAGGGGCCCCTCTGCTTCCATTTTATGTTCCTCAGCTGGAGCTCAGTTCCTTTTATTTATGAAACTGCAAGTAGTTTCCATGGAAATACAGAGCTTGGATTGACCATCCTTTGTGCAGCACTTTCCACACTGTAATGCTCAAGATGTCAGGATTCAGGATCGATAGGTTCAGGAGCATGGCCTCAGTGCAAGTGGGCATAAGCAGTAGAGTTGATGCTTATCTGGATGTAGTGAGCTGAAGAGTGTCCTGGGCATGACAGAACACCCAAGAACTGTCCTGACTCCCAACTACAGCAGGTACCTGGATCCCAGCACTGCCCTTACTAGAAGCTGCCACACAGAGCAGCATCCTTACAGCAGAATCCCTCACAGTGTCACTCAGGCAATGAAATGGGATGAGATTTGACTTGTCCAGTGAGGTGACACCATTAGTTCCCGCAAAGGCCCTGCAGGAAAGCTTAAAACCTAGGCTTCTTTAGGGTGGAAGATGGCCTGACAGAAGCACTGGTGGCTTTTCACTTTCAAAATCTTGCTTCTTTCCCTACACTCTAAATAGTACATCCAGCTGTGTTAGCAGGCTGCTGGATGCTTTCAGGGAAATGCATTTGGTGAAGATGAATGTTTAACAAAAGTCCTTCCTCCAGAATATTTGCTAGGAAGTGGACTGCAATAGGCATGAGCAAGCACAGCTGCTTTAAATACTGTGCTTGTGAACCTGCTGGGGCAGGGCTGGTCTCTGCTGAGCACAATGGGTGGATTAAGGAGCAGGCAGGGGAAAGGGCCTGAGGAACAGGGTAAGACCCAGGCCTATTTGTGTTCTCCTTTTACCCACTCCTGAAGGAGCTTGTGTCCCAGGGGCAGCCATACTCCAAGAGAACTCCAGAGGCACCTTCCAAGACAGAAGCAAATCTTTATTAAACCATCCAAGGCTCTTACAGAGGGTGAGGTGTTAATGTCAGCCAGATAAATGTCCCAGCACCAGAGCAAACACCCTAGGACATAGGGCATGAGAACAGGCCTGAAGGAGAAAAAAGCCTAGTTTTCTAAGTCAGCCCTGCTAGAGAGCTGGGAGTCCCCGCCCCCTGAGATCATCTGGTTAGTACTGGAGCTAGACAGACATATATGGAAGCAGCTTGACTATTGCACAGTGGAAAAGCCATGGGACTGCAGGCCGTAGAGGTCACAGTGTGGGCCCTGCCTGCAGGGCACCTGCAGGACTCCCCTGTCTATGGAGCACCAGCTCCAAGGATGCTCCTTGCCTGCAATTCCCAATGCCTGGCAATACCTCTGTCATGCCCCTCCCTTCCCCCTCCCACTGCCCCCACCCAAATTCCTACAGCCACAGCCAAAAACCCAGGGATCCAGGAAGTCTAACAGTCCTAGTGTGCACCATTCCTCAACTCTCTGACTTGTACCCCCCATCAGAAATGCAGAGTCCACTAAGCTGGCATGTCTTTTGCCTCAGGGCTGCAACAGGAAACGTTCTGCCTGGGGATCTGGGGCAGAAGTTTAACAGGGAGAGACCCCATAGCACTTCCCTGCTGAATGCCAGGAGCATGGGGTCACCATCCCAAAGGAAGCAACAGCGACTGGAGACAGTCCCAGGACACGCCCAGGAGCACTGCCCCCAGTCAACGACAGGAAGCTCTAATCTTATTGCCAGAAGTCAACCCCAGCCCTCAGAGGTGAGGGTCTCTACTGAGTAGAGTCCCTTCTAGAGGAGCAAGGGGGCCTGTTCAGGGCCTGGGCACATGGGCCTGACCCCCCCTGCTCAGGATATCTTCTTCCCCCTGCCTCCCCCCACATGGCAGGGGCACAACTGTCTCACCTCAGCTCCTCTCCAGGTGGGAATGGGGGTGGGGGCAGAAGAGGCAATGAGTGTATACCCTCCAGCACCTTCCCCTTCTGGTCAGCACCTCAGAGCTCCCCCCTCTCTCTAGAGAAACCCTCATCCTACTAATTTAAGCCAGGGCTGTGTCCCTTTGCCACACAATGACCCCCTCTGCCCCTGGGCACTTCTGGGCTAGTTCATGTGGTCGGGGTGATGCCAGAGGGAGTCAGCACATGGTGTGTGATAAACCTGTGCTGAGCTGGCTACCACCTGCCTCAGGACAGCAGAACGGGTTTTGCCCTTTCAAATAGCTCCACTGCTCTTCAATGTCTTTGAGTCCCCTCAGACCAGAGCGAAGGTGGAGGGGCCTAGAAGGTGCTGTAGGGGACAACTCTTTCCCTAAGGAAAAGCCATAGGCCACACTGGGCTGTAAAGAGGTCTTCCTGGGATGGTGAGAGGCATGTCTTTGCTTGGGATTGGCCAAAGCTCCAGAGACACAACCTCACCCTGACCCAGCAGGGGTAAGGATCAATTGCCCCCTTGCACCTTTAACTTTCTATTCCCTCTCTGTGCTACTCTATGGTTTGGAATGTCAGTACAGGATGTGCCCTCCCCCCTCCTTCCCCTGTCCTCCCCTGAGCACTCAGCAGGTCCTGGTGCCACAGCTACCTCATGGCCCTCAGCCGACACACTCAGAAGTCAGCATGTCTGACACTAACCCAAGCACCCAGTTGCCTCTGAGTGAGCCCTGAAGTCCTGGGAGGAGCCATCAGGGGAGCAGCAGAGATGGGAGTCCTCTCTCAAGCTGTGTGCAGGATGAGGGTGACATTGCAGCCATGACTCAGCAGCTAGCACCGTGATCTGGAGCAGGGAGGTGATAGGAAGCTGCATGTTCTCAGGGCTCTGGCTGCCACAGGGAGATGTGTTCTTGAGCTGCAAATACAGACACCAGTGTTAGCAATGCCCAGCCCACCCTGGGCTGGGGAGCCAGGGGGGCAGATGCTGTAGCCCACTGCCTGGTACCCAACCTGCCCAGATCACCCCACACTGTAGCCAGTCAGTTAGTTTGAGCCCTGAACTCTCATCCTCTCATCATCAAATGGGAGGAGGCCATGGGCCTGCAGCAGGAGAAGGCAGTTATCCCCTATCTTGTCCAGCCACCAGAGGATGCCCCAATGCATGGAACACTTTGCTAACAGGGTAACAGGTCATTAGACAGGGTAAAAAGAGGGAGCAGATGAGGATGAAGAGGACAGCAAGAGCGGGTGGGGCTGGGCTGCATGCTACCATGCTAGATCCCTCAGTGCCAGTCTGAGCCCTGGGCTGCCGAGACCAGTTTTTAGTTCACAGATCTGATCCAAAAGAGTTTTTTATCCAGTGTTAGTGAATTCATTGCTGATAAGAGGCAGCAGACACCAACCCAGGGCCTCTGCTAACCCGCAGACTGGCCCAGGATGGGCAGCAGTACGCATTGTTCCCCCCCCTCAACCGAGTCATAGCACCTCACCCTCTGCTAGGTTGCAGCCTTCTGGGGTAAAGGACTACTCCTGCTCTGCTGAGCCTGATAACACAACTCTCTAAGCTAGGTCAAACATAAGGCAGAACCAGACCTGGACTCACAGGTAAGGACTGAGGGCACTGGCAGATTGGCAGGAAGCCAGGGCTGGAATAGTAGAGGGGCGGCATGAAGAGAATTGCCAGAACTGCATGCAAAGAGCCCAGAAGAGAAGCAAAGAAGTATGGGATGGGACTGCAGGCCATCAGCAGAGCTGGAGGCAGGAGAAGTTGGAGCTAAAAGCTGGGACAGCAGCAGGCTTCCAGCTGGGGTGCAGGACTTCAGCAAAGCTGTGTTTTTAGATAGATCGGCACTGGAATAGCAGAAGAGCAGTGGCTTGGCACTAGGGGGCATTAGCAACACCCCACTGCAGCCACAGCAGGGGATATGCTTGTACAGTACCTGTTAGCTTGTACAGCACCTCCAGGCCCTACACCCACACCAGTCAGTGCTATCCAGGGGCAGATGAATACCCCAAGCAGTCATCCCCTAATCGGAATGGGGACAGGGCATACCCAGCACAGCTGAGAGAGCAGGGCAGAACAAAGCTGTGCCACTCACCAAACTGGCAGATGTACCGGTTTCGGGTCTTGCAGCGCTGGTCATTCCAGTTGAAGGCAGCTGATGCCTGGAGCTCAACACAGTTCCCAAACCTGAGATGCGGAACAGAGTGGAGAAGACTCCGTGGATGGAGTAGGGGGAGGTGGGGAGATGTAGCAGCGAGTTTCAAAGCATGGGGCAGGGCTGCCACAGAAAGCTGTGAGGGGCACAAGTCTATGCTTGGAAGCCCAGAGCTGGAGGTGGCCTAGCAAGAACCCGGCACTATTGTCCCTGGGGACTGAGCTGGAGAGGCATCTTATGGTAGGCTGTCTGAGGAGCCCTGCACAGACACTCACCCCTGGTTGTTCGGCTGCCCAAAAGCAAAGCTGGTGAAGGAGTACTGCCCTCCGGTGTCCCAGCGGAATGAGTCCTTGGATGTTTTATAGGTGAGACCTAAATGAAAGTGGAGCAGTGACAGAGCTTTAGCACATGGGGCATCTGCACTCTGCCATGGCATCAGGCCTGTCGGGACATGCCACCAGTACCAGCAGCACAGCAACCACAGTGCCAGTGGTGTCACAAGCCCCTGTAGACATGTGCTTCTGCTGGCTAGAATCCTTCAGCACATCCAACAGAGCTGTGACTGCAGAGGGCTCCAGGGCTGTTCCCACTAGGGGCTGTCACTATTTGACACTCACTGAACTTGTCAGTGCTGAGAGCCCACACATGGACACACTATGATCTCCACTATAAACACATGCTTGCTCATGGGAGTGGCCTCCTGGCCCCTGGCAATATCCTGTAGTCTCTATGGCAGTGGGACACCACCTGGGTACTGACCTCACTTCTTTCCACCCTGAGCTCTGACTTCAGTTTGGATACAGCCCACCCAGTCATTCCAGGAGTAAAGCCGGCTGAAGCTGCATGGAGCTCTGCAGCCTCCCACAGGAGCCCTGCTCCTGCTCTGAATGTGGGGCTGTAGCTAGCGGTCTGAACCGTCCATACCCATGTGATCCATCATAGCTTATCCACAATCCCCCTAGGAGCCAACTGTAACAGAGAGTCAGAGGCTCCTGTTACTTGAAGGCAGAAGCAGCAATAGATATCCCCATGTGAGGGGGAGGCTGCATGTTACAGACCGGCTGCAGGGGAGTACTGGCTGGAGGGGCCATAGAATAAAAATGCCTATTGCAGAACTGGCAGCTCAGCAGTAGGACAATAGGGCAAAACCCTGCCTGAGCAATAAAGGCACTGTTACAGCAACCAGGGCAGTAACAGTAAAGCAGCCCATTAAAGCCAGAGGCAGCTGTGCCAAGGCTAGCACACCACCTGACTGGAAGGGGGCAGGGCTTGTGAGGCATATAAGTCCTGCGCCAGGCAAGGCAGTCAGTGTGGTGCTGCAAGCCATAGAGGGCTGCTGTGAGAGGCCTGTGGCTGAACTTAATGCCTGAGATCCTGCTGCACCTTGTGGTGAGCTGTGACCCAGAATGCAGATGGTTTCATTAGACAGCTGGTAGGCTTACAGCGTTGTTATAGCCTGTGGGCTTATGTGTTCATTTAAATTTTAAACCAGTGGTCTGGATGGGACTGTAGGGGCATGTGAGGAGACTGCAGTGGGGTGCCTGAGGAGTGTGTAACCCATGGAGATACACCAATGTTCCCAGGCTCAAACCAGGGGGTTGTAGACTGGAGAGGAGCTGAAACCCAACACGGGTGTAAGCCAGACTGCCCAAGTGGGGCAGCATGAGAGGGAGACCAGGGCTGCAACCCAGAAGCCAGGTCAGGCAGTGGCCTAGACTAAGGGAACCAGCGAGAGCAAAGGGGCAGAGGCCAAGAAGGCTGAGCCTCCAACAAGGACTAAAGTGGCCTAATATTGGCTTGGGCCAACCACCCCTTAAAATCACCAACTAGTAATGTCTGTGAGGCATGGGCCTAGCTGTAGGAGAGGTTGGAGGCCATAAATAGACCTAAGGCTACAGGTGCCTGGGGTGGGAGGTACAGACGAGCTGTGAGAGCCCAACTAGCAAGATCTGGAAGGGACCTGTTGGCAGCTAGAAGAACTGGGGCTTGCTCTAGGACCCATTAGGCAGCCTCCTTTTCATAGATTTCATAAACATTGGGACTGGAAGGGACCTCAAAAGATCGAATCCAGCCCCCTGCCCCAGGGGCAGGAAGTCAGCTGGGGTCAAAGGATCCCAGCAAGATAAACATCCAGACGTTTCTTAAAGGAGTCCATAGTAGGTGCCTGCACCGCCTCTGGAGGTAGTCTATTCCAGGCCTTGGGGGTTTGGACAGTAAAGAAGTTTTTCCTTGTGTCCAGCCTAAAATGGTCTTGGAGGAGTTTTGACCATTGGTTCTTGTTGTCCCTTGGGGCACTTCGGTGAACAGGCGTTCCCCCAGATCCTGATGTACTTAGGCAGCCACCAGGCCACCCCTGAACCTGCTCTTTTCCAGGCTGAAGGAGTCCCATGGCTCTCAGCATAAGGTCTATTCTCTTGCCCTCTGGTCATATTCATGGCTCTCCTATGGACTCTCTCAAGCCTCTCCACATCCTTGAATTGTGGAGCCCCGAATTGGATGCAGTACTCCAGCTGCAGCCTCACCAAGGCCAAGTACAGCAGGAGGATGACGTCCTGAGATTTATTTGAGAAGCATCGATGGAGGCAAGCCAGAGTTTGGTCACTTTACCAGCTGTGATATTGCATTGGTGGCTCATGTTCATCTGGTGGTCAATCACGACCCCCAAATCTGTTTCGACCATGGTGCTAGCAAGTGTAGCACTGCTGAGCCTTTTAAGTGTGCTGTGGGTCCCCCCCCCCCCCGAGGTTGAGTACCTTGCTTTTTTTGGTATTGAACGTCATCAGGTTTATGTCTGCCTACTTTCTGAGCCTATCCACGTCAGCCTAGATCACCAGTCTATCCTCAGATGTGAATGCTGTACCCAAAAGTTTAGTGTCATTGGTGAACTTGGCCAGTCCACTTCTGACACCAGTGTCCACATTGTTGATAAAGATGTTAAAGAGATCCAATCCAAGGACAGACACTGGGGGACACCACTGGTCACAAAGCGCCATGATGAATCACTTCCATCGACTGGTACTCTCTAGGTCTGACCTCAGAGCCAATTCCCCAGCCATCAGACTGTGATGTAGCCAAGGCCACAGTTGGCCAATTTTTCCATGAGGAGATCATGGGACACCAGATCAAAGGCTTTTTTTAAGTCCAGAGATATGATGTCAATCACTTCTCCCTTGTCCAGGTGATATGTCACCTGGTCATAGAAGGAGTTGAGACTGGTCAGGCGAGACTTACAGGTGAACCCATGCTGGCTGTCCCTCAGGATGCTACCATCAGCCAGCTTGTCAAGAATGGTCTCTTTGATATCTTTTTCCAGAGTCTTACCAGGGATTGAGGTCAAGCTGATTGGCCTGTAGTTCCCCAGATCTACTTTCCTTCCATTCTTAAAGATTAGCAACACACCGGCGTTCTTTCAATCTTCAGGCACTTCTCCTGAGTGCTACGAGTTTTCGAATATTTTTGCCAATGGTTGGGCTATGACATCTGCCTGCTCCTTAAGTACTCTAGGGTGTAATCTACAGGGCCAGCTGACTTGAAGGTGTCCAGCCTCTCAACGTGTTCCTTTACAAGGTCTACACTGATGCTTGGTATAAATTCTTCCTCACCCCAGCCATCCTGCATCATGCTAAGCAGGGCGGTTCCTTTGGGCTGATGGAAAAACTGATGTGAAGTACCCATTAAGTAGGTTTGTTTCAAGCAGATAAATACAGCAAGCCATAGCAGGCAAGTGAGAGGGTGAGGGGAGGGTACTTTAGAGCTGCAGCAGGGCAAAGGTTGCAGGGCCATCAGGAGGTGTCACAGCCACCCTGAAACCCAAACTTGCTACACCAACCCATCACTTTTCCTCAGACTCCTTAGCATGGAGGCAGAATTGTTCTTGGGCCAGATGTCAATAGGATCCAAAGTATACCACCAGCTCCCTGGGCAACCCCTAGCAAAACAAGTCACCTCTGTACCTTAGTGCCATCAGTGATAAAACACTGGTCCCTTCCACACTCTTGAGGAAGCCAGGGGGTAAGAACTTAAAATGCTCTGTGGAAGAGCTAAAGGTCATCAGAAAAGCAGTCAGAGGGGCAAGGGGAAGCTGGGCAGTGCCTTAATTAGCAAGTGGTGAAGAACCCCCATGCAGCATGCCACAAGCACAGCATGGCACAGCAGCAGTCATGCCCAGGCACCTGTGTAGCTGCATCCAAGCTTATTACCGCACTGGAAGGAGTGAGATCCCTGTGAATGCTTAGGGCTGGGATCTCCTGACATGGAAAGGAGTGATGTTTACTGTAATGCAAACAGATGACTTTCTACAGCTGGTGCCTTGGCTGCCCCAGGCTTCAGGTGCAGAACATAAGAGCTCTGCTTGCATTGTAGTAACCTAGAAATGGGGCATTGTAGCACTCTGTGCCTTCCAGGCTAGCAGCATCATGGAGAGACCCAGATTGGGAAATCCTCCATGCTAGGACTAGCTCCTCCTTCCCTTCAGTGCAATGTGTGCACGCCAAGGGCATCCAGCTGCCTCCAGGTACTCACCAATCCAGAAGTTGCGAGTCTCAAAATCAGTGTCTGTCACCTCATTGGTGGTTTCCAAACGGCCCAGGTAAAAGGCCAGAATGTCCTGGACTTTCTGATTCTTGATTTGAGCCAGTACTGCTCCTTTCTCCTGCAGAATATCAAACAAGGCAGCAATGCAGGGACAGCCCAGATCAACATGGGCAGAAAGAGGCAGGCAAAGCACTAGGGTGAACTCAGCTACATTTTAGAACTTTCTACCTAGAAAACCAGGTTCCCTTTCTGTGTGTTCCCACCAGATGTACCCAGAATCCACTCCAGACAAACAGGGAATCCCATCTGTACTCTCCTTAATCCCAGTGAAATGATGCAGAGGATCCCACCAGCACAGAGCCCATTATTGTATGGGAGTGAACACTACAGAGCTTATGTAGACCATGGAAACTAAAGTCCAGATCTCTCTGCTCGGATGAAATGGTCTCTCCCTCCATGGTGGCTTTTTTGTTTTTAATTGGTTCCATGGGCACTAATTATTGTGCCTTTGGGCTGATTAACTTTCCTGTATCCGGGGGTCAAATGGAGCCAGTGTTCTCACTGTCATTCATCACTGTGAAGTGAATAATAATCACGCATGACACTGAGATCAGAAGTAAAAACCAAAATCTTATTGCAGATGTAGCAGAAATTACTTTCCTAACAACATACGAGGTGACTTGCTCCTAATGAGCTGGGTTACATTTTCAGCTGAAACTTTTTTCTTGATCAGTGCAGGCTTTGCTTGAGTGAAATATTTGCAAACTCATGTCAATTTTGCTGACTGCTTCAGCAGGAATAAAAAAACCCCTGAAGACAATTCTGAAGACATCAAAACATTTTGCTTCAACATTTTCTCATAGAAACATTTTGATTTGAAATGGTTCCTTTCAACAGCTACTGGAATTAATTCAAAGTTTTCCAAGACTTGAAGCCTAAATGAAACTAGGTCAGACAAAACCCTTTGTTCCACCTCAGACGTGTTGCTTTTTTTTTTCAGTTGGCCACAAATTTCAGTTTTTATTGTTTATGTCGAGTCCCCTGGAAATCAATTGAATTTTTCCTTAATGTTTTGCATCCACAAGTGAACCAAAGAATCATTTATTCACACATGCCTATTCCCAACCTGGTGAAAGGAGCCTGCCTTGGCCCAGGGTGGGTGGGGTTACCTGACATTTGAGTTTGGCTCCGTAGTATGTGTCTGCCTCAGAGGAAACCATGAAGCAGTCCCCATCTATCCTCAAGTCACAGGCATGGAAGGGGAACTGGATTTTGGCTACAAAAAGAGAGAGGGGAAACTCAGTCCTTATTCTGGCTCTAGTGACTTGTAATCCCTGCATGTAGGAGAGAAATAGAGACTTCTTTATAGAGACAAGAGGGCTCTCGCTTTTAACAGTTCCCTGCCCAATAAATGAGAACCTGCATTTCTCCCATGGAGACACTGGGTGCTGCTATTATACCAGGCATTGCTCAGACAGAGCAGCATTTTCACTGGATATGTAAGTGACTCTTAAAGGAACCAGCATCACTATGCAAAAGCCGGAAGTTTGTTTAGACACCTGCATCTTTCCCTCTGGCCCAGTTGGTCAGATCCCCCCTCACTGACAGTGCCCTCTGCACAGAGATCAGGGGCTCCCACAGGAAAATGCCTTCTGCCCCTCTCCTTCCAAACATGCATTTAGTTACGCCATGATTTTCTTCTTTGAACCGGCCCAGCGATGGGCAGATACCCTGTTTTTTGGCTGTATTTCACATCTGGCTTCAAGCTGTCTCCCCAAAGCCATGCCCACAGGATGCAGAAGGGCAAACCATACAGCTGCCTCTGAAGTGTCTGCTATAGAGGCAGAAAAGCAACAGACTGAAAACCATCCCTTTCCCTGTTGCATAGGTTCGCTGGTAGGAAGAGCAATCTCACTTGCCTGTGTATTTATTAGGGGTGTGTGAAGTGGGCTGTATTTGATTTGGATTTGGCCCCAATCAGGGACAGTGATTCAATTTGTTGATTCAGATCACTGTCCCTGATTCGATTTGGCCAAATCCGAACATGAAGATTCAATGCTGATTTGGAGAATCAGCGATTCGGACATAGACACAGCATTTAAAAGCTTTTTCTACATACCTTGAGGTAGCAGCTGCAGCTCGTGATCACTGTGATACTGGGGCACGTGGAGCATCCCACAGGAGTGCGGGGGGTGCTTCTGGTTCACTTCCAGGTCTGCTGCCAAGCACACTGAGGAGCGCCCCATGCTTCTGTAAGATGCTTCATGTGCCCCAGCATCGCAGCACTCACGAGCCCTTGCTACCTAGAGGTATGTAGAAAAAACATTTAAAGCTGTCTCTTATGTCCAAGTCTCTGAATCGATTTGGAGGGTTCTGATTTGATTTTGAAAGATTAAAGAGTCCTCTGATTTAATTCAGAGATTCGGTCACCAAATCGGGCTGAATCTCCACCGAATCGAATCGGGGACTGAAGCTTTGCACAGTCCTAGTGTTTATACCCAGGAAAAATGAGTGAAGGATGTTTGCCGAGTTTTGGCTTCACTGGAGCGTAGCCTACAAAGGCCTGCCAAGGTATCGGCACCAAGGTATCCAGGGCTGCCTGACCCCATCTTAGATATGAGCACTGAACATTGCATGGCACAATTCTGGGTCCTTTTCCCCGTGCCCCAGCAATGACCAGCTCTGAACAATGTTCCCAGAGCTGATAGCTGTATCCTCTGCAGAACCTGCCCTAGAAGCACTGCCCAGCTGGTGGCAATCTACACGAGAGACCCCTGCAACTCCCCACATGCCACAGCAGATGTTGCCAAGTTTCAACTCCAGCTCTAGGAATTGGGAGCTCTTGGCTGGGGCTAAGCATAAACCAATGCAGTAAAAGGACATGGATTTGGGGGTAATATAATGGTTAAAAGACTTTGCACATAATTCCTGCAACTCCAACATGCTGGCAGCCTGAGGGAGGAAGGGTCTGCAGCCTGCAACCAAACAGAAGATGTAACAGACCCCGACAGCAGAAGTTAGGCTGCAGTGCAGGTGCGACCCCACACACTCTTGGGCAGCACATGAAACAGCATAAAGTCCTACCATGGGAACCATGTGAAGTGGTTCCCTGTGCCCACTGGCAGGGTAGCAACCTGCACTGGATCCCTGGGCTCTTTTGAAGGTCACCTGGGACCGTTCATGCACTTCCAGACCAGGCAGGGCCACTCGTTCTCGGGAGGATAAAGGGAAATGCCTGAACTTGGGAGCACCCACAGCAGAGGTTGCCAGGACAGGACTTACTGCCACATTCAGCTCCACCATAGCCGATGTCACAGAGGCAGGAGCATTCCTCCTCCTTGAACTTCCCATGGAAGCACTGGATACTGCACTTCACTGTAAGAAACTCGCATGTTAGTCTCTTTTCCTGGCCTGTCACTGGCTCTCCAGACCCTGGCAGGGTCCTCAGCAAAGCCAGCCCAGCCCCTGCACAGAAGTTGGGAGGTACTGGTACCCATTCCATAGCCACTGCTAAGCCTGGATTTCTTTCCTCAGCCTTATTTACTGTGGATAGGAGCAAGGCCAAACTGGGAAATCTCCAGCAGGGACTGGGCAGGATTGTCTCAGGGTGGGGGGGAGTTTGGAAAGTGCTGGGGTAAAGTGCTGTGCTCATGCACAGCAACCTGGGCTGCTGCACTTTCTCCCTCAGTGTGAGGCAGCATATTGGCTCACATGCCTTGCAATGGGAGCTCCTCAGATCCCAGGCCTTGCCCCAGAGGCAGCCCCTGGAAAGGGCAGTTCCACTTCTGGAGGCAGTTCCCCTGGGATGGCCATTTAAGAGCCTTCACCTGTACGGACTGGAGCCATAGAGAGGAGGAGAGGGTTGGGCTAGACAAGCCACTTCCATGATTCCTGGGGAGCACCGTGCCTGTTTGCTATTGGGTTCTTGGACAGTCACACCTCCTTTGTTAAGTTCTTATATGGCCTGATGAGTGCACCCCAGTGATTCTGTGTTTTGGATAAAAAGAGTTGCTTTCCCTCACCACAACCTCCCTGGAATCTCTCCAACTACCTGAGAGAGATGGCGGAGCTGTTCCAGATTTTTTTCTTCTTCTCCATTAATATTTCACCTTTCCCTTCATCCCATTCTGTCCTCTCAAGTACCCTCTAGCAAAGGGCGGGCATTTATTTCAGGTGGAGGGCCACTTACTGAGTTTTGGCAAGCCATCAAGGGCCGTAGGATGGGCAGCCAGGGGCAGGTAAATATTAATTTTCTAAATTTTTTAGGGGCCCCACGGGCCAGGTAGAATGACCTGGCAGGCCGCATCCGGCTCGCAGTATACAACTTATTGGGACGGCCTGGGATGAGTTGGGGGCATCCACTTATCACACTATGCAGCCCCTCAGCCCTGCATGGGGTCCTTGCCAGTAAGGGGTCCCAGATCCACCCTTGAGATCCTGGGCTCATTGTAGCCCAAGCAGTTTGGTCTCAGGGAGCAAGGACCCAGGGAACCTAGGAAACATAAATATTAAAAAGGAAACAAGGGAATTTCCAGACAAAGCCCTCTGTTACCTGGGGTTCATGCTGAACAGATCATTTTGGTGACTGAGAGGTAGAGAAACCAATGTCCGCAAACCCACGTGCTGGAACATTCAGGCAGTTTCAAAGAGAAGAGGAAACTTAAACCCCAAACATTTGAAAGACTGGAAATATCCAAGTGAAGCACCCAACCCCCCTGACTCTAACCTGCTGTCACAGCAGCCTCCAGTCTTCTCTCTTCTGCTGTCCCAAGCCTCTTAGCCTGATCCTGAACTCCCAACACACAGATGCAGACAGACAGAGAGACACTGCCCATAAGCACAGCACAAACAGCACATGATACACACACACAAGCACAATCCTCACACATCCACATGAACACTCATTGCAGAAATGCAGAGTACAGAACAACTGCTAGGCAGTGAAGACTTTCTGTGGCACAGATGTGTAAGACATAGACCCACTCCCAGACAATGCCCCTGGCTTGCTCTCTCACCTTGGCAGTACCTGCCTGTGTACCCTGGTAGACACTTGCAGTGGCAGGAACTCATGTTTAACTGCCCATTGTTCCTGCAGCTCATCCGACATGGGTTCCTGGGTACTTCTGAGCAGACAAAATGGACAAATGCAGCAGTCAGACCTGGGTGCCCAGTTGTGCAGCCAGTGCCCAGTGTTTCACTGGCACAGACAAGAAGCAGTCAGGGCAGGGGTGGCCTGGGGGATCATTAGCAGTGGTGAGGGAGAGCAGTGGGCACTCACCACAGAGCCCTCCACTGTGATCCCATGATTTGAAGCATCCAGAGAGTCCTGAAGTGCAGAGTGAACACCAGGCTCCCTTCTTATAAGGGACAATCGTCTTCCCATTCATCTCCCAGTTCCCTCTAGGATGGAACAAACAAGAAGCCTCAATGCCCATGCCCCAGCCCTACCTCCACCCTTCACTGGGGCTTTATGTCCTCTTTATTGTGGGCCAGCTTGGCACAGCTGCCAGCCACATCACTCCCAAACTACACAAGGATCTGTATTGCCCAGGTGCCCTGACTCCCTGCTTCCTCTGTGCCTCCTGCAGGAGACCAGCTATTTACAGCCCATGACCTAAAAAGCCTGTAGCAGGACCCAAAATACCTGGGGGCACTTGTTCTGGTTTTGCTTAAGGGCGGGAGGCCTACTTCTAAAGCAAGGGGATCAAGTCTGCTCACTGGTAAGCCCCATCTCCTTTTTAATTCCTGCAATCAAGCTGCACCTACTTCCATTAAAGTCCCACCCACTTTATATTTCCCTGCTGTCGACCCCAATCTACTTTCATTTCAGACCCACCTAGTTCATACTTCTGTGCTACCAACTCCCCCCGCCCCCCCAAATGATCTAATAGGCCATGCCCACTGTACTATAAGCCGCACCCACCTTCTAAGACTTCCCCCTAACTTCTGCGTGTGTCTTGCAGTCCCCAGTGGGCACAGGCTGGTGGAAGATATAGGTTTCCCCTCAGACAAAGTTGGGGAAGATGTGGGTCCAGCTGCCCTCCCAGCAGCCCCACTGGACAGCTGTGAGGACCCAGAGTGGGCACACAGCCCAGATGCCTTACCCTGGGGAGTAGGCGCAGACAAAAGCCTCTCTCCTCTCTTGGCCCTTGGCGCAGATGTGCTTTCCACAGCCCAGCCTGCTGGAGGTAGCCCAGACCAACTGCAAGAGAGACCCCAGCCTCAGTGTGCTGCGCAGCCTCATGATACCTGGGATGCAGGGGGCTCCTTTCCAGGCAGTAGGTGCTGGGCTGGCTGGGCAGTATGTATCTGGGAGAGAGTGCTGTTTGGTTGCATTTCTAGTCCCTGCTGGCATCAGAGCCAGTGATCACAACTTCCCAAGCCATGCTGAGCATAGGGAGGGCCAAAGAGAGCCAGAAGCCATTCCTTACAGGGGCAGAACATGCCCAACCCCATGCCCAGGCTTAAGTGGGCAGACAGGTCAGAGGATCCTAGGGTGAAGATCTGCAGGGAGCTTGTGTGAAAACTGAATCTTACATCATGTGTGCATCTGCCCCATCCCTCCAGCTTGTTCTACAGCTCACAGCATGCATCCTACTTCCCATGACTGCTGCAGCCTCTCTGGAGCCTGGGAAAACCCCTCCCTGTCAGCTTGGAGGTGGAGGAGGAAGACATTCCTTCCCACTCCCTAGCCCTGTGAAATATGGCTTACCCTCTTCTCCAGCTCCTACTGGGGGGCAGGTGCTGCGTGGGAGCTGACTCAGCCCAGGGCCCAGCCCTCCCATTGCAACAGCTGCTCACACGGTGGTGGGGGCGGGGGGTGAGGTGACTCCCTTCCCCTTTATGCCCCCATGCATGGGAGCCAGCCCAGGCCCTCCAGCTACTGGGAGCGGTGGGCAAGGCCTCCATCTGGCCCTTCACACAGGGGTCTCAGAAGAAGAGCAGCTGGGCAGTTTGGCACCCTGGCCAGTGGCAGAGCAAGGGCCAGCAGCAGCAGCTGGGTTGGCAGCAATGACAGCTACTATTTTTGCAACCCCCACTAAGTTAGAGCCTGAGTCTGCCTGGTGCCTCTGCCCACCTCTTCGGCTACTGGTTTCATCAGTGGGCCCAACTACATCAAATGACCCTGGGAAAGGCCTGTCCTGGTTCAGTGACGTTAGGGCATGCCCTAGCTCCCTTTGCAGCTGGCCTGGCTCTAGTTAGCTGGAGCCTATCTAGGCGCTGCTGGGATCTTTTAATTCAGAATTGCAGTCCAGGATGCTTATGTGGTGATCAATAAGGATTCAGGCACATGTAGATCCTCCCCTCCCCAGAGCCCTGCAGCCCTTTACAGACCATGGACCAGTGTCCCAGATGGGGCAATGAATGTCAGTGAAGTCTGTGCCAACTGAAGGTGGGCACCAGCAAGATGCTGACTGTGATGTTCCTTCGATCAATGCCTGTCAGCCTCTCCCACAGGCAGTACCAGACCTACTACCAACCAAGATCTTCAGCTCCCGCAAGGTAAGCTGCCACCTGCCTCCTCCCCTTTCTCAGTCCAACACAGCTTTGTGTCTAGAAGATTACTGTCCCCAGTCCCTGGCATGGGGGTAAGACAGATTCCAATATTGCAGGCCCCTTGCTACCATGCCCTGACACTTCCTGTTACATGCTGAGTGTTATGTATATATATCTCGTACTGCTGCCAGAAAATGGCACTATTCCATGTTGTGTTAATTTCCCATTGATTTCTCTAATTTTGCTTGAAGAGCATTAGGTGAAGCTCTTATTTTGGACAATAAAGATGGGTGCCATATTGTCCCTGTCTGATCTCATTGGGACAATGCTGACCCACTGCTCTCCATCTGTCCCAGATATGGGCTTTCCCCAGAGCTCTGCTTATGTCCCTCAGCCCCATCCCAAAGCCCCCAGCAATCCCAGTCCTCAGATCCTTTCCCTCAACACAGGACTTGGATGATGCTCCTCAGACCTGCTTCATGGCCCTCCTGTTATCCCAACCCTGGACAACCCACAGACAGCCTAGTCATAGAGAGTTGTTGGTATGCACAGATGGCTCCCCCCTGCTCTCTCTATTCACTCACCATTGGAGGATACTGGGATGTTAATGTTAACCCTTGGGCTCTGGCTGGGAGAGGCCTGTTCACTGCCCCCTACTGTTTGCAAAACCAGCAGGGTCAGGTGTGTCCCTGTTCCTCGAGGGAGTGTTACCTGGGTGTAGTGGCTGCAGGTAGCATTCTCCAGGCACTGTGCTGCATGGTAGTCATAGCTCTGCCCTTCTCTGAACCACAGCTCCACCACATCTGTAAAGGTGGCCACCCCCTCGGGGAGCAAGAGAGCATTCCAGCTGATGTGCTGGGCCTGGTGTGCTGGTGGTGGCAAGGCCTTCCCAAGGCAGCTGGCTGCTCGATCCTGTGCCAAATGTGCCAGCTTGTCACTCCAGTCCTGTTGAGGGGAAAGACAAGTATCAGCACATGACCTGCTGAGGGACTGTCGGGGCAGTTCGGGGGCAGGGGCATGTTGGTGGAATGGCATGGACTCCAAAGAGGCTTTCTGAGGCTGTATCTTTGATACTGATAGGAATAGCTGTCACCCTGCCTCATTCCCTGAGAATGATCCAAGGAGCACAGGGAAGGCTTCTCAGGTCTACGGTGATGGGAAAAGCTCAGGTCCCTAATCACTGCCCACCCCTGCCTGGCCCAGAGAGTGCTCAAATAAGCCTAACTGAAGGGCTGCATTTCAGGATCCCCCTGACAGACATGAACAGACCCCCAGAGCCATGAGGTGATGGGGGAGCCCAAGTGTACATTGCTCAAGGCCAGGCTGACCCAGACAGTCAGAGGTCTGGGCTGGGGGCACTGCCCCTCCTTTGAACTGAGACTCCCTGCCTTCCACCTCAATGCACCTGGCCAGTTAAAGAGGTCAAGGAGAGCGAAGGGGTCTGATCCTCTTCTTCCCCACCCCTGCAGTGTGGACTGTGCTCCTGGGGGTAGCCAAAATGAGCGGTGCCCTTGACTGTGCCCTGAACTGGGTGGGATGAGGGCTCCTTGTGCCCCCTCCTTGCCTGTGCACCAGGGGACAATTTAATGCTTTGTTTCCTGCAGCCTGAAGCAAGCAGCCTACGCAAAGCCAAGCAGGTCATCCAAGACTGTTGTTCGTTCTGTGCCAGGCTGAGCAGGAATACCCAGAGCAGGGACCCTTTGTCCTTGGGCCCTTTGTTGTGCTGGGGCTGTGGCACAGACAGTGTTGCTGCTGTGGAAGTCTGGCCCTAGCCTCTGTCTCCAGCACAACTCCAAAGTGGGCAGAAAGAGAAGAACTGCAACTGGGTTTTCAAAAGGTGACACTGATTCGAGGAGCCTGGCTGAACACTCCCATCCCCACTCCCAACTATGAGAGCAGCTGGGATCTCATCCAGTGTCCCAGACCCACAACCAGCGTCTGCTTCAGCAGAAGCCTTTCTGGGAAGCAGGATATCCCCATTCCCTCTGCTGTGGGGAGCAAGGTCTTGTCATCAGCAGTGCCCAGTGGTCCCTCAACTGGCCCCATGGCCACACCCCCTCCCTAGCAGATTGTCTCAGTGCCCCTCTCATAGGGCTGATGCCCTTAGGAATTGCTGGTTCCATGCCAAATCCATGGGAGCAATATTGCAGAAGGTAATCAGCCTGCAGGTGGGGACTTAAGTAGGAAAAGAAGGTGCATGTCATGGCTTTTAAGAGGCTGCTATGGACAGGGAGGATGAAGACAGGGGAAGGCAACCTGAGCAACAGGATGGGGCTTTGAAATCTGGCTTAGGTGAATTCAGTGCCCCAGCCCCTCTCTGCTTGATCCAGCACATGGACTATATGTGGGAAGAGAAGGAGGGAGTGTTGGGGCAGTGGAAGGATGAAGCAATTGTTTGTTACTGAGCAGAAAAACAACTTGTTCCAGGAAGCTAAAATTGCAATTTTTATGGCTGTTAGGAGAGCCAAAGGGAAGATGAACTAATGAAGTGTTCTCACAGGTCAGGAGCCAAGGGCAAATCTGTGCTGCCTGGGAGTCACACTGCTGCTTGGCTCCAAAAGAAGCAATGCCAGTGCCCTGCTCCCTCTGCTATGAGTGCCATGAGGCTCTACAGCAGGGACAGGCAACCCGTGGCATGGGTGCCAGAACATGGCATGCAAAGACATTTTGCTTGGCACATGTGCCTTGGTGTAGATAGTGGGGAAAGGACCAAGGCACTGCCACAGCAAGGATCAGCTCCCCTGTGGCTCCCCTGCCAGCCACCCCTGGCACTCCAATATCTTACAAATCGAGGTCATAGGTGTTTTTGACACTGTCTAAAAACATTCCCACCCCTGCTGTAAAGCAGGATGAGATTTAAAGGGCCAGGATCATAATGAATCCCATGTAACCTTCATTGTCCTCTCTCTATGCCCCTGTCTTGGGAGCCATGAAATCACTATTTGTGAAACACCTGGCCATTCATTTTCCATCTAACAAATGCTACCATTTGTTCCCCTGCCCAGGACCTCAGATTTGTAACACAGAAAAAATCTAACGTTGCCAGTTCTTGCACTGCTATAATGGCTTCCTTATATCTAGTACTTTTTCTTAGGGACCCAGTTTCTGGACTCATGGGATTTAATCAAATATTTCTGCTTTCAAGAAAAGAAAATTAAAATTTCAGCCCTCAGATTTGTAGAGGAGAGGTGGAAAATATGCCTCAAATGCCCCCCAAAAGCTTGGGAACTACATGGCAAAGAAAAAACAAAAATACATGTTTTTAAGGACCCACTTGGACCCTGCTGCCGCTCCTTCTCTCCACCACCCAGCAGCAGTGTGGGATGGGAGAAGCTCCTGTGTCACTGAAGCCCCTTCCCACCAAAAACCACCAAAGTCCAACCAGCTCTGTGGGCCATAGGTTGTCAACCCCTGTCCTAGGTAATGAAGGGTTCAGGCACAACAGCCCACTATGGTTTGCTACACAGATATGCAGCCAGAAGGGGGAGCCGCTCACAGCTTTGTTATTGGAGACCCCACAAAAATGTTGACACTTTTCATTTGTTAGTTGCGGTTCAGTCCTTTATATCAATGATTAACAGGTAACCAAGCTGTTTTCTGGTTTGCTAAGTTCCTGCTTCTGCTAACATGCAGGTTAATGGCAAACCTCTCAGCAAGGTCAATGCAGACAGGATCAGGCCTGAAATGTGTTGTTTATTAATCTGCCCAGTCCCTATAAGCCTGTTGCTTAAATGGATAATGCCAATGGTTCCCTTGCTGCCTTCCTTCCAATTGTCCCACAACTGGACACCAGCGCTCATGCACAATAATTATGAGTGACCTGTTAGTACCAAGCTACCCTGGAACTACACGGTTCATTTTTGGTGAGTCTTTCATAAGAAAGCCAATAAACTGGCCTGTTTCAGAAACTGCAGAGCAGCAGCGGATGCTTTGTGGAGGTCTGAAATGCCTTCAAGCACTAGGCTGGGAGGTCAGTGCCTGGGCCACTGGTAGGGTTGCCAACTGACTGAAGCTATTCCGGGAGATTTTTTTTTCCCCAGCATGAATGTCATTAATTTCATTTTCTTAAAATATCCTATTAAAATCTCCTGGAATGCTTTCAGTAGTCACCAGGAAACCAGTGCTGATTCCGGTAGACTCCCAGCCAATCCAGGAGGGTTGGCAACCCTAGCCAAGGAGTTTATGGGCCATTTCTTCCGCAGAGCTGTTGTGGGGTCACAGCCATGGCAGAGCTTGGAGGAGTGCTTTATCCTTGAGGAAAACAACCAGAAGCACATCCCCCGCCTTCTTGTACCTTCACAATAAAACACCAACCTTCCCACTCAAGTTAAACCCACTCAAGTAATTATTGTTAGCAACATGCCAGGCTGACAGAACAAGGAGCTTAATGGCCTTTCATGCAGAATGCTGTCCCAGACCATCCCACCATGGCCAGCTCTGTCACTCCCACTGCCCACAGCCTCATTGCCAGCAGTGCCAAACACCTCATGCTCTATGCCCACAGCTCACCCACTCCCTGCTGCCCCAGTCCTTCCCTAGCTTCATTTACAAACCATCATCTACTCCAGTGTTTCCCAACCTTTTCCAGCCAAAGGCACACTTACATTAATAAAAATTTTCCGTGGCACACCTGTTAAGGCATTCCCCATCCTCATACCTACTGTAGCTCATTGTAGCTCATTGCCATGGCAAAATTCTGCGGCACACCTGTTCATTTCTGATGGCACACTTTTGTGCCACAGCACACTGGTTGGGAAACATTGGACTACTAGTGCTCTCAGGGGATGGCTTCCTCTGGCTAAAAGAGGCCTGTGAGAGCCTGCTGTTTTAGAGGTCACTACAGCCCATGGGTGCAATGCAGCACTGTTATAAAGGACCCAAGATGGACCCAAGTCACAGAACAGGGGCATGCATCTATATTGTAACTCCCTGCCCCATAGATCAGCTTCCCAGAGCCAGGGAGTTATTTTAACCCCATCAGAAACTGAGGGGTCCAGTTCTCAATTGCTCAGCACTCAACAGGCTGCACTGGGCAAAAAATTGGGTCCTACTGGCCACTGACAAAATAAAGACCCAGAGCCATACTGGATCAGGGGTCCACAACCCCAGGAGGAGTCTGGCACAGCCCTACAGCCCTCCCAGGGGTGCAGGAGGGCCCCCAGTCTGCCTGCCAGATGACCAAGGGCTGCTGCTGCCAGCTGGGACCAGCACTAGGCACAGCCCATGCCAAGCGCTGGAAAGATCAGTGCTGCTGCTGGCCCCAGCCAGCAGCAACAGCATACTATTATCCAGCGTGCAGATCCAGGGGCCCGCAGCCCCACAAGGGCTGGCTGATTGACAGGAGGCTGCTGCTGCTGGGTGAGACCTGCACTGATGCCAAGTAAGCCCGGCTTCGAAACGCGAAACATTTCAAAACTTTTGAAACGTTTTGAGTGCCCCTGTTTCATTTCAAAGCTGTTTTGAAGGCTTTTGTTTCACTTCAGTTTTGCTGTTTTGAGCTCAAAACACATCAAAACAGCTTCAAAATTAAACCCCTGATGAAATTTTGCACAGCCCTTGTAGCCAGGCTGAGAAGGAAGGCAAAAGGAAGCTATTTTCCCTTGGTCAGCAGGCATTCTGGGGGCTCCCAACATAACACCATGCAGAATGGGAATCCCTACGTTGCTCTGCCTCCCCCAGCCAAAGAGCCAGGGCCTGCCAGACTTCACGGTTCCCTTCCCTTCCCCTTCTTGCCCTGGCAGGCTCAGGGCCCAGGACTGCCCTTCACCTGCCATGGGGTCAACAGCATCAGCTAGCATGAGGTCATGCCCACTGGGGGCAGGAGGGAAGGGGCCTGGCCTTTCTGGTTAGGGGCCCAGAAGCCTCATTTTACAGAGGGGCTTGAGAGAGAGAGCAAGCTAGGCCACAGTCAAACCTCACAATCCCCACAATGTCCAGGGGCCTGTTCAAGCCATATTGCTAGAACAGGCTACACCCATCCCTCAGGTCAAACCCCTCCCAAACAGTCAGTCTCAATTCACCATATGTGATCAGGCTCTGTCCTCACCATCAGTTCTTCCTGCCCAGCAAGGAGACTCCCAGGTTCATAGAGCCAAGTTTGTCTATTTTATCCTTTCCTATTGGGAATCCCTTCCCCACAGATTGCAGCTCAACCTAGTCCCCCCTTTCCTAACACCACTTGAAAAGTGAGCAATAACAATGATAATGCCTCCTATTTCTGATGTCTGCACCTTCTCAGAACTGAGAGGAAGTGGGCCAAGGCCCTTGTCCCAGCAGTTTGCCAATCCCATTCTGAAGCTGGGGTTGCCAGACTGGTAGGATGTTTCTTTTCAGCTCCAAGTGCAGCTACTGCAATTGGAACCTAGGCTGGTGTCATCCCCTCTCCACCCCTCGCCCCCCAAACCTCTGAAAGTATAGCCTTTGGTTGCTTGCAGCTGGGCCTACCTGTCACAGCACCATTTACATCCAGCTGGCAGAGGTGGGTGGAAACTCACAGCAAAGCCAAGGGTCCAGGCAGAGCATGGTGCAATGAACTGAAACCTTAGGTACCCTTGTGCCTTGGTTTCCAAAATGTCTTTGCAGAACAGCTTGCAATATCATTTAAAACCAGCCTAAATGAGTTCAGTTCAGAGATGGTTCAGCTAGCCTGTGTGAACAGAACCAAACTGCCCTTAAATTACAGCTGGGCTCAAGCAAAAGTGTCCCTGAACTTTGGAAATGGGCTTGGCTTTAGTTTAAGCTTAAAGTTTTTTCTGTTGGGTGACTGTTAAACGCACTGGTTTGTCAGAACCCTTACACCCATAGATGGGGCCAACTTTTTAAAACTGCTTGGCAAGTAGGAAACATGTTGGGTTCAGAGCACTTGAAAATCCAGCCTTTTTGAGACACTTAAATGGGAACTGGGCCCTTGTGAAAATATGACCCTGGGCACTAAGCACTTAACAGCTGGCTCTCTATATGTCTGAATCATGGCACCAAAGAAAGCCACATGCTGTGGCTGACCTGAAGTGTTTGCCCTCAACAGCTGGCCCATGCATGCCTCTACTCCAAGCAAGGTCAAGTAACTTCACAGACCTATGTGGCTATTAGGAGTTGTCTGGCTAGAAAAAGAAAAATCCTGGGACTTGGATCTTCAAAGAGGGATTGGTATGGCACACAGGATCCATGTCTAGATCAGTCATCATGGTCCCATGCCCCAGCAGCCCCATGCCCACAGCAACACATTTCCTAATTAGCTGTGCCATTTGTGGAGCATCTTCGATCCATAGAGCCCGAAGCACTTGGCAGACTAAATAATCAGTCCAGATCCAGGAAGCCTGTCACCCTTCACTGGGATGCAGCCAACTGCACCGAGTCTTCCAAGAAACCAACAGTAACCGTGTTTCCAGTGCCTGGAATTAATGCAGGAGTCCTGCCCACCCTAGCTAAATCACTCCCTCCCCATTAAAAGCCATTGCAAGGTGGAGCTCTGAAAGAAGGTACTCACCCAAATTATCCTGTTGGCTGGGGGGAAGGCAGCCTCATGAGGGAAAAGTCAGCCCAAACTCGATAGCTTTGCTCAGGACTCATGGCAAACATGAGGCTACCATGCAGCATCCTGGCTTCTCTAACGGTGGCTGTCTCTGGCTATACGAATTTGGGGGGCAAGGTTTGGGAGCACAGAGGAAGATATCAGAATTGCACAGTGTGAGGCTGTATTGCATTCTTCGTGTTAGTGCTATGGCACTATGCAAAGGACAGTGTGCACTCTCCAGGCAATCTCAGTGCCTTCCTTCCCCTGTGTGAACCCCAGCACACACCAAACCCTCCACAAGGGCCCGGGAGGGAGGAGTGAGCCCTGGAGATTCCCAGGCCCCATAGCTATGAGGAAGAGAGACTGTCTGCAGGGGACCCATTCTGCCTTTAGCTTCAAACCAATCTGATAAACCCTAGTTAAATGAGAGTGGGTTTGCTCAGAGAAATGACTGAAACTCGTCCTTTTGTACTCATCTAGTCAGGTTCCCTTGGTGGGTGCTGGCTTGCAAGACCTACACATGTGCTTGATACTTTAAATTCCTATGAGCTTGGGGGAGTCAGCCCAGCCAAGAAGAGGAACCTAGAGTCTGTTTCTGGTTTACAGAATTGTTAATTAACTTATATTTGCTGAATCTTCATAGTTGCTGATGGGTGAAGAGGACTGTACCCAGGTGGACTCTGGGGCCTGGGCTGTGGCTGCAAGGCCACCAGCTGGAAATAAAAAACACCTGAACTGCTCCCTGAGCATGTTTTCTCTGGAGTCGCTGTGCTGATGACAATGAACATGGGGCTCCCCACTGCCAGGGGCCACTTTGACGTACGCTATGCTGCAATGGTTAGCAGCAAAGCACCTGCAGTGTGCGGCTGATGGTTAAGTCAATAGGAAAAACACAGGCTGATTCCTTGTAAGTTCTTAAAGATCAGAGGACTGCTTCAAGGTGCCCAGGACAAGAATATTGGTTGGCTGTTACTGAGGTGACAGCCTGCATTGGGGTGATTAATACTGTTGGTAGTTATATGCTAATTTAATTGCCTAAACAACCCCACAGAGCTGAATGGGAAAAATCCATTTATGTTGTTGTTCTCTGGCTGGACTCCAGAGGGTACTACTGAGCAAGGGCACCAAGGGGCAGTTCACAGCCTAAGAGTATTAAATGAAGTCAGCAGGAGCAGAGAGAGGGACAGTACTGTGCAAACACCCTCTCATTTCCTGATAGTCCTTATTTTTTTCTCCTGCCCAGCAACTGTGGGCTTGATCATGCTCCTAGGGAAACCTGGAGGCTGATTCTTCTTTGCTGACTTTGACAAGACTGTTTTCATGTGCCTATGCATTACACATGGAGGAGCTGGCAGACTGCACCCATCTCCACTCCCCGCCCCCCAACCCCTCCTCTCCCCATCACTGGTCTGGGAACTATAAACTCTGGGTCCACGATACACCAGATCTGGGCTGTCACCTGGTGTCCTAGATCCACTGTGCAGCCTCTCTGTTCTCCAGCAGTATCCCCTGAAATGGCATCACATCCCACCCTCAGTTCAGGAGTGCCACCTTTATCATGAGAGCATCTCCACCCTGCGGCTGGGCCAAGACCTGATGCACTCCACACCCCCTAGCTAAGAGCCTCAGAGCTGCCCCAGCAACAGGTCCTAGAGGTGAGACAGGGCAGAAAGCAGGTCACTCACCATCCTCTGCATGTTGGCCGCAGGTGGGTGGACTCTACTGCGCAGTTTGTTGTGCAGGGAAAGCAACAGGAAACTTTCCTTCAGACCTAGAGCTGGGGAGAGAGAATAAAAACAGGGAGTCAGGGAATAGGAGCTGGACCATACCCCAAGTCCCCCCTCTCTTCCCAGCCCTACACCGCATGGCTGAGCTGGGGGCTGGGTGGGATTGCTTCTGCCCAGCCCGTCTCTGCTAGCAGGTCACAGATCCCAAGCCAGGCAACGCCAGACACTCACTGTAAGGAACAGGGCCAGCAGGGAAAGGAGACCTGTCACCATGGTGACAGCAGGGCAAGAAAGCCTGGCTTTGGAAGTGAAATACAAAGAGGCAGGGGCTGCAAACTCCAGCGCCGCACTGGCTGAGCCACTGGCTCAGGCCCAAACAAGGTTAGACCCCAGGGACTCCACTAGGCTACAGCCCTCTGGTCTCAGTGCAAACTGATGGTGACACATTGAGGCCCCACAGCCAGACAGACAAGGTGATGGGGGTTTTCAGGAGAGCAACAAGCTATGGTAAAAAATCAAGGTGAACTATCTCAGAGTCCCTGTCCATTCTTGCAATAGCTTAACAAGGGCAGCAATTGGGGCTGTAGCTCCGGACACTCGCTTAAAGAGGAAGCAAGAAGCAAGAACAGCCCCTGCCACCACCCAGGCTGCCACTGCCACATAAGGCAGAGACCCTGGCTCTTATGCCTTTGCCTTCTCATGTGTTTGCTCTCCACTGTGATAATCACACACAAAGTGCATGAGGGCATGATGATGGCAAAGGCAGGATCCTGAGTTCCCATCCCTGTTTCAGGCACACTACAGAGCCCTTGTAGGACAGCATCTTCATCCTTGGCTTGTAGCTGCTGCAGGTTCCTGGCATGGCCTTCCTCTCAGCACATGATGGGTAAAAAAAGCAAGTCCCCAGGACAGCTGGCCAGGACACAGGCAGCAAAACAGCTGCAAAAAATAATCCTGGAATAAATGATATTTTATAATCTCTCTTGGGGATCAGACAGGCAGGGAACCCCGTGTCCTCCCTAATCACCCTATGCCAGATAAACCGTGTCTGCTGCCGTGCAGCCAGTAATGCCTCCAGAGCGGGCATGGACTACTTCCACAGTCTGTTTGCCTGTGGTTTGCGTTACTGTTAGTTAAAGATGTTACAATGGTCTGCTCCCCTTGTTCAGCAGCTCCCAGCCCTTCCCTCCCACCACTGTTGTCACATTCCACAAGTTAAGCTCACTGGAGCTGCACCAAGTTACACCCGCTGAGAATCTGACCCAGCCTTGGTCTGCATAAATAGGGTCTGATCCTGCAAGATACTGGATATTCCCATTGACTTGCATAGAGGTTGTGAGTGCAGACTATTGGGGTTTCCGGAGGTCAGCACCGGCTCCAAGGATTAGTAAACATGGGCTCCCCCCTCCCAGGTCAGAGACAGTCAGAGCCAAGTGCCCCTGGCACCCAGCTTTGCTGGTGCTGGAAAATCTCCACAACACTTCCATTGATTACCCCTGTGGAATTTGCCAATTACCTCGCTGCAACGGAGCCACGGGGGACAGCTTCTCATGTTGTTGGTGTATCCTGATCTCCCCCAAACTTGAGCCAAGAAAGCTGAAAGCCAGTGCCAGGACCTGACATGCCAGCATCTGTTTAACCTTCATGAAGGTGGTTCTGTGTTCAATCTTCCAAGGTTAAGTTCTGTGCAAAAGACCAGTCCAGCTGAATCAGAGGTGTTGAGCTACGCAGTTATCCCTGTCTCGTACAGCCCTGGCTCTGCGATGCACACGTGTGTGTGCACGTCTGTGTGTGGGTACGTACGTCTCTCTCGCTGAATGTTTCCAAGTTGTGATCCTATTCAAACCTTCAGACAAGCACTGCCAGGCAGCTTAACAAAAGGGGGACTGGTGAGTAATAGCTCTGTCAAAACCGTCTTCTGCCAACAGCTTGCTGGCATGAAAAAAGAGACAGCTCCTGTGGAATCCTTACAATCCTCCGCCCCCTGCTCCCCCGGGACCAAGCGCGACACCACATGAGCCCTGCTAATCATTGAAGGATTATTATTATTCACACGGAGCGGTAGAGGGGCCGTGCTGATTGGGCAGTGAAACATTCCAAAGGGGCGGCTTAATGAATGAGAAGCTCAGATGGCCTTAGACTGTGCAGTTCTCAGCTACTGAGACACACACTTCGCTAACTCCAAATGCACTCCCCCACATACGCATGCACGCAGACACTTGCTCCCCTCCTACTCTGTTAAGATTAGCAGCAAGGCAATTACAACCGATGGGGTTAATTGTAAAAGAGATGCTCTGAGGGCCTAAGGCTCCAAGGTGTTCCTGGCCCCTGATTCCTAGCACCTGGAAGGATCCTGGAGATGAGAAACATAAAGAGTTTATTTCTTTGCTGGGAATCTCACCACTTCTCTTGTTCTGCCCTATGAATTAAACATGCTGGTGATGTAACATACACCATCATGAAAGTGGTACATGGCAGGAAGCCAAGTTGCTGTATGGGGGAGTGAGGCAGAAGGGTAACTGGGGAAGAAAGCTTGCTAGGAGCAAGGAGTGGCTTTGCAGGTTGCCTGCGTGCAAATGAGACCCTATAGTAGGCAGGGAGGAATCTCTTAAAATAATGCTGTGATTGTACAGATTCCTTGGGGATGTATCACAGGAAAGCAAGTGACCTGCAGTCTATAAGTGCACCACCCACAGTGGGGGATTCAGCACTGTCCTTGGGAGCAAGAGCTCTCACTCCACCACAGCCTGCTCCCGTGGAGGCTGCTTCTGCCACTCTGCTGGACCCTGAGTCCCTCAGTGATGTTAATACACAGGCTGTCCTGAGCACTGTGCCTAGCAGCCATGGGAAGGAATTCCCCCCACATCATGAGCCTTTGTACTTCAGCAGTGCTTAGAGACGCTGTTGTGATCATTTCAATGGAATGAATGAGCCCAGAGATTCAAAGGTATTAAAGTGACCCTGTCCCTGCATAATGCTGAACAGCTAAACAAGGCTCAGGATTTGAGTTCAGAGACTGCAGTCTGCTCAGTGTCATGGCAACAGCCACCATGATAAAAAAATTCCAACTTTTTATTAAAGATGCAAGAAAAGAAGGGAAAAGGGCTAACGGATTGGCATGCAAAGTATTAAGTGAGGCTTTCATGGTAATAATAGCCATCATTCCCTTTCCTTTAGCTGTAAAGTATCATTATAAGGAGAACTGCTGTCTCCTCCCTGTTTGACTGTCCTTAGGCTGCTGCTAAACAAGGCAATACTTCTCCTTTTTGCAAAAAATAGATTCAGTTAGTCAAGATGGGCTGGAGCTGTTCTTGTCCCTGGGGTTTGGTTCTGATTCAATTTCCTTGAAGACAAAATGCCCACAAAAGAAGATCAGGTAGGGTGGAGGACAGGATTAGGATTCAAAACAGCTTGGATACTTTGGAAAAATCAGATGAAATTCACTCTGGACAAGTGCAAAATCCTGGATTTAGTAGAACGATGGGTACTGCAGTACTGCAGAAATGGACTTAAAGGTTATAGCGATTGCAAGATGAATTATGAAAGAGAAGTGTAAAAAAAGGAGAATAACAACAATGATGAGAGACCAAGCAAAAAATGACACAGGAAAAATTTGAAAGAATTGGGATTATCTAACCTGTAGAAGACTGGGTGGGTGGGGTTGGATTACAGTCTTCAAATACAAAAGAGGCTATTTCAGAGAGGATGTTGACACATTGTTTTCAGTGTCCAAAGGAGATGGGACAAAAAGTAATGGGCTGAAATTGCAACAAGGAAGATTTAAGTTAGCTATTAGGAAGAATTTTAACTTTGTGGGTGATTAAGCATTGAAACAGATTACCTAGAGAGGCCGTGGAATCTCTGTTGCTGGATGTTTTAAGTGTAAGTCAAACAAACATTTATCTGGGATGGTTTAGACAGGGATGATCCTGCCTGAGTAGGGATTTGAGCTAGGTCACTTCCTGAGGTCCCTTCCAGCCCCCTTTATCTATGATTCTGTAAAACCACATCAAATGAATCATATGCCTCTGGTATTTAGTTTCCTCTGATCAGCCCCTTTGAAATCTGGCAAGCTTGAACCAGCTTTGGGGTGTTAACATCAACGTTTTTAGCTGTATTTTGGTCAGGTTCTTACAGCAGTTCTGGAAAAAAATCATCTTGGCCAGTTAAGGCAGACTCATTAAAAACATAGCAAAGAAAGAAAGACTTTTGACTTTTTAATTACTTTATTCAGGGGTTCAGGGATACAACAATGGTGACCGCTTGCAAAGCGAAAGCACAAACAATCCCCGGAACAACCAAACCACCAACACATCACACCGTGACACACCCCTTCACTGCATTTCCAGTCGTGTCTCACATGCTACGCGGTCGGCGTGCCGGCCACACAGTCCTAAACAATTCCGACCCTGCTCCATCCCATCATACATGTCACACAACCTTCAACTTCCACACAACAGAGAGCAAAGAAGCAGCCTGGCGAGGGCCCAGGACGCAGCAGAGAAAGAAAGAAAGAAAGAAAGAAAGAAATATGATGGGATGCGAAAAGTGACTCCTGAGGGAGGGGGAGACTGCAGGATCTCAAGTCTCATGTTCCAGAGGGATTCAGGATTTAGCCAAAGCTGGAGGTGGGGAGAGGAGGATAGATGTCATTGTTCCTCTCTTTCTGGTTCAGTCTGCTCAGGAGATCCTTCAGGATCAGAGTGATGGGTAGCACCCCAGGAAATACTCAGTGGCACCATGGAAACACCATGGTCTGAGAAACTGATACAGTGGCAGCTTCTGTGGTAAAAGTTCATTCCTCCCAGTCTGGCTGCCCCAGACAAAAGTGT
The DNA here is from genome assembly GCF_001723895.1 of Crocodylus porosus. Lineage (NCBI taxonomy): Eukaryota > Metazoa > Chordata > Crocodylia > Crocodylidae > Crocodylus > Crocodylus porosus. The sequence continues at coordinate 2,939,151 of NW_017728915.1, read as the reverse complement.
CAAATTAAGAACCCAGGAAAGGGTAAATGGGATGAGTTGCCCATTGTCTCATTATTTTCTCCACCAATTAGGACTTATTTCCAACACAACAGTTTTAGTCCATTGCTTTCTGGTCCCATGCTCCTTTTGTATATCACACATAATCTCAGCCTTTATATCAGTGTTTCTTTGGACTCATTCTGGTGCCTATCTTTAACTTTTGCTGACTTTTATAAACATTTTTATGCAACAGGCTGGGGTGGACTTTTGTTATCTTAGAGTCTGGGCCTCTGCCAATCACAGCAGTCAAGACCAGGGCTTCACAGTGCCGGGCGCTGCACATGGACCCAGTAGGAGAGAAGCCCTGCCCATCTAAACTAGGGGGGGCCAACCTATAGCACATGTGCCACAAGTGGCCCAGATGGCCTTTATGTGGCATGTTGCCAACTAGGGAGCGGAGAGGCAGCACAGTGACAGATAGGGCAGTGTTGTTTTTGTAGAGTGGTGCTTGGGGGGGCACAGAGCTAATTTGTGGCACCTCTGACAAAAAGTTTGGACCCCACTGATCTAAACATATAGGGCAAAGACTGCTGTTGGGGGGGGAAGGAGGGGCCAGAAGAACAAAACCCCAGAGTGGGAGATGACTTGCCCACCCCTGGCAGAGGCAGGACTCCTACTGCTTTGCCCAGTACCCCATGCACAACACCTCAGCACTGTTGCTCTCAAAATGAGAAGTAACTGTTTCTTTGTCGCTAGTGGGCTCAGCTGATCTCCCAAGAGTTAATGAATATAGTCTCACAGCCACCACAGGGGGCGGCAACCTGATGTGGAAGTCAAGATAGGAAGTTAATGGGTCAGACCCTGACCCCAGGTCTGGTGCAGCCCTCCCCTAAGGTTCTTTAATTACTTCTTATTCACCCCAACAGAAATGCAGGATTGGGCCCATTTTCAAAAGCAGCCAGCAGCAGCTGGGTGCAAAAATAAAGGAGCTTGAGCCCTGGTATATGAAGCCCTGGCAGAGATGGGTGTAAAAGAACCAGGGGCTCTTGGCGCCCACAGCTGTGCCTTCATGACAGGAAGGCTCTTCTGTCCTTAGGTACTATGGCTAAAAAGTAGGGCTGTGCAAAGCTTCAGTCCCTGATTTGATTCGGCAGAGATTCAGCCCAATTTGGTGGCCAGATCTCCGAATCTGAATCAAATCAGAGGACCCTTTAATCTCTCTGAATCGAATGGGAACCCTCCAAATCAATTCGGAGAGATTCAGAAAAATTCAGAGATTCAGACATAAGAGACAGCTCTATATGCTTTTTTCTACATACCTCTAGGTAGCAGGGGCTCATGAGTGCTGCGATGCTGGGGCGCATGAAGTGTCCCACAGAAGCATGGTGGGCTCACCAGCATGCTCAGCAGCAGACCTGGAAGTGGACCACAAGCACTTCTGGTCAACTTCCAGGTCCACTGGGGAGCGTGCTGAGGGGCCCCTCTGCACCGCCCCCCCAGCTCGGTCTGGGGGGGACACCCGGGATCCCCCTGCAGCCAATCCCTGAGCCAGAGAGGCATGGGGGGGAGTAGGGGGGAAGGGGAGGGCAGTGCATTCTCCAGCAGACCCAGAAGTGGACCAGAAATACTTCCAATCCACTTCCAGGTTCACCGCTGAGCACATGGAGAGCCCCCCTCCCCACCCCCACACCCCTGTGGGATGCTACATGCGCCCCAGCATCACAGTGATCATGAGCCGCACCTGCTACCTCAAGATAAGTAGAAAAAACTTTTAAAGCTGTATCTATGTCTGAATCGCTGATTCTCCAAATCAGCATTGAATCTTCAGATTCAGATCTGGGCAAATCAAACCAGGGACAGTGATCCAAATCGACGAATCGAATCACTGTCCCTGATTAGGGCCAAATCCGAATCTGAATCAAAAAGGGCCCGCTTCGCCCTTACTAAAAAGGGTGGTCTGTGAAAAGTGCTGGACCCCTCAGTACTCACCTGCTGGCAGCAGGACACTGGGCCATTGGTGACCCAGCACTGGGAAGCATCTCAGATATTGAACCTGACCTTGACTAATTAGCTGAAGCCTGAAGGCTCCCAGTACTTTTCTCCATCCCCACTGCCTCTTTGAGCTGGACAGGTCTGTGGAGAGACAAGCTGGAGGAGAAGTGGACAATATAAGATAGTACTGCATAGAGGTTGCAGTTGGGCTGGGGACTGACACAGGGAAGGTGAGAAGCAGAAATGCCTTGAGGGTCCCTCCAGTGAATGCGGGGGGGGGAAGGGAAGGGGCTGAGAAAGCAAATAAACCCTCACAAGGTAGGCCAAGACTCTAACAGCACACAGAGATGCAGTTACCTGAGGAAGACGTGCAACAGTGAGGGAGGGATGGTGGGGAGAACAGGGCTGTAAATGCAGCATCCCAAGGGATGAGTTGCCCATCTGGAAGGTCAGCTCGGTGCGGTGCAGGCAGGGCAGACAAGGGAGCTGGAGGATTCCAAGCTGATGACAAGCATCATCTACTTGAAATGAATCAACTCCGTGGGGGTGGGGGAGAGGCTTAAATAAAAGCACAATCGCTGTAGAAGTTTTCCTGCCTCCAGGACAGTAGGGAGGAGCAGCAAAATAGCAGCTTTAAGGCTAAGAAACAACAGCACTAGCTACAGTGGAGAAAACTTCCCCTGCACAACCCCACAGTGCAAGGCTGATGCAACTCTGGCTTGAGGGAATCAGTATCAGCCAAGTATCAACTGTATCAACTGAGCCAGATCCTGGGAGAAGCAGAAAGACCGCCACAGCACTGCAAAACTGGGAATCCCATGCCATGGTTGTGGTTGTAGGATAGGCATAACAGCATCCTTAGACCCAGCTTCTCCCTCAGCCCATTTTTAACCCATTAGATACTTTAGGTTCACCTGATCCCATTGCCAGGAGGCTACACTGCCCAAGGAATGCTGTCTAATCATTATAATTAGAAGACCAGGACTCTCACCCTAGCTGCTCCATAGGGCTAAAGTTACAGTATATTATTCAATATACAAGGTTCTGAGATGTCTGTGACTTTGGGCTGTATCCTAGACTCATGTCTGCTCCCAAATTGCCAGGCAGAAGGAGAGGCCATAAATGCAGTTTTCATCCTTGGCCAACTTGTAATGTGCTGAGTAGTCCTTCCTCCACTGCTTGATCCAGAAGTTAGGGAGGCTCTGTGGGGTGAGCAGGAATCACAAGCTGTGTTTTGTTGGCCAGAGAATATCACAGGGTCTTTTTGCGTCTAGTAGTCTCAAAACCAAACCCCTTCATATTCTGTATAGCCAAGCCCTGCCCATACCAGGAGGGCTACTCATCCCTTGGGATGCTGCATTTACAGCCCTGTTCTCCCCACCATCCCTCCCTCACTGTTGCACGTCTTCCTCTGAGGTGCAGGCCACGCTGGGATCATCTGCAGACTGGTTAATCCAGGCAAAACTAAGAGCCTGAACTCCACCAGAGCTGGACTGGAATGGAAGGGAAGGATTCATAGTTCATAGCAGCGTTGCCTGGTACCCTGCACCCACAGAATTGCAGAACCTTTCAGGTGATGAGTACAAAACATATCTCACCATTTTTTCAGATGGAGAAACTCAGGCACAGAGAAAGCAGTGAATTTCCAGAGGCCCTGCAGTCCAGCCCATGCCACAGCCAGGAACTGAACACAGGCATCCTGAGGCCTAGCCCTGGGTTCTAAAACCCAAGAGAAAACACAAGCTTTTTACACACCCTTCTTGCTGCTTTTATTAGCAGCTCCTTTCCTTTGCTATGCTGCAGCTCCAAGCAGCAGACATGGGTAAAGGGAATGCCTACAGGGACCATACACATTTTACTTTTGTGCCCAGTAGCAAGGAGCCAGAGGCTCCTGTTACTTTATGGGGATACTGCAGTAGGCTAAGCCAGCGAGGCATGGCAGGCAAGAGGGCAAAATGGAGGGTGCCTAGAGAGCTGGAGCAGGGCGGGTATCATGAAGCCACCAGAGGATGTCACAGCTCTCCCTGGGGCTCAGTCCTGCTACATGCCCCATGGCTTACACAGTCCCAGGGCTTGGCAAGGAATACACAACTGAGAATTATGTTCCAGAATCTGAAGGCTCATTTAAAAGAAGCTATAGGGCAGCTCCTCAGCCAGTGAAAACTGGCACAACCCCATTGAAGTCAAAGCTAGGCTGATTTATACCTGCTGAGGACATGGTTCTATGTTTCTAGCTTTCATGGTTAAAAAGACATTCTTTTGAAAATGACCTAGTGATCTATTTGGTGCCTCACTCCTGAGGCAGCATGAGAGGAACCTAAGGACACTAGTTGACATGCAGACACTCTTAACAGCTCTACCTCAATCCTCTATCCATCTATGGTGCCAATTGTGACACCTATGGCACACTATGTAATCAGCTGACTCCACTAGCAGGTGAAGTGGCTGAAGGACCTTCATTTGCAAACTCAACTCAGACAATTTCTCTCTTTCTTCATAATTTTGAAGCTGCTGCATGAGCTCTTGAACTCTGCAGCACAGCAGAGGGCTGCAGTGCAACTGAGGTCAGGCCCACTGCACAGCACGGGGGTCTTGATCATTGCTAGGAGGGTTAAGCAGTAGAAACCAAATCCTATGAACAGAAACCTGAAAGCAGCATTTGGACCTGAAAGCAGCATTTGTGTAAGTCCAATATGTATTAACTGCTATACTGTCTGCAGAGGGCGTCCTTCTCTTGCTTATACTACAGGCAGCTCTAGGGAGCTGACATGCAAGGACAGGCTGAACATCCCACGTGAATGGAGCGGTTATTTCCTGTTGAATAGACATAGTGTCCAGTGCCCTGAGGACGGTTGGCAAAAACACTCTGGCTGAAGGCCTCTCATCCTGTGCTCTTTTCCAGAGCCTCTGGCATTGACATGAAGGCAGAATGTTTTCTCCAATAACCCTGGGCAGGGAATGGTACAGCTGGAAACCCCCTCTAACAATCCCCTCTGCTTTGGTGTGCTAGGATCCCCCAGCCTGGCTTAAGAGGGTCACAGTCTCCCAGAAGGCCTTTGGTGAATGCCCACACGTAGCAGATGCTCCCTTATTTCCCATCCATGCTGTCTAGGTGCCTTTTAACTCAGAGCTGACATGGGTTTTTTAATGAATAGCATATGCGAGCATGGAAAAGGAACATGGTGAAGAGGAGTTTGGCTGATTCCAGTCTCTTGACAAACCTACCCTTCCATTAGACTTCATCACAGGAGTGCAGCTAAACAGGTTCATGCTTGATCAACACCTGGGACACACCAGGAATGTTCAAAGTGTCCCAGATCTTTCACAGTCTGTACTGAAGCCCCTCCAAGGATTGCTGGGATGCTGGTCCTGACTCCGTCGTGGTTAAGGGTACCAAAGCCTGTCTGCAGGTGTTAATTCCAGGGCATGGGCAGTCACTCCCTTGTGCCACTGCTGTGTAAAGTAGGTTTGGGACTTCCTGTCTGCCTAGAAAGTTGGAGTGATTTAGAGGTCACCAGCTACAGTGGTGCAGGAATCTTTGGTGTCCCAACACAGTGAAGGGGGACTTTGTGGCTGGGAAACATAGCTGCATAGATAGCTAACCCTTGGCTGACCTGCTCTGTGCTTTGTGAATTAAAATGCCAGTGGCTGGCAAGGACCCCCCAAAACACACTGAGAACCCTGCACAGCATCTCCTGGGGACCAAGATGCCATTCCCACTGAAAGTGACTCCTACTCTTCCCTCCCCACCATGAGAGCTGCCCAGTAAGAAACCTGCCTGCAGGCATTTTCACCAACACCTGAACTAGTAAATGCAGACTTTTCTAATACTATATGAAACCTCAAGTTTAAGTCGGTGTTGACACAGCTTTAGCAGGGTGTCCATGTTGAATAGGGTGAGACAGAGAGGCATAGCCAGCTCTTTCAGCACATGGGGTAGGGGCGAGCAGTGGAATTAATCTGACCACTGGGTGAGAGGGAAGGGAGAGGGAAGAGGAGTCCTGCTGAGGCTGTCCTTACTTGTGTGGCAGTTTCTACTGCTGCTGCTGTAGCAGCACAAGGTTGGGCTGCTCCTACTGTGGGACAAGCAGTGGTGCAGACTAGTCAGGGAGCTCCTCTTGGTGCCCCATTTGCACCCCCACCCCTGGGGCAGGCCTGTGCCTCCCATGGCGTCATTCCACACCCCCGATACATTGCTGGGCATGGGGCTCCACCTACCTAGCTGCACCTGCCCAGTTCCTACGGCAGGGCTGCACCGTTATAAACTAACTAAATAAGAGACACAGAGAAAGCACACATTTTCCTGAACCTAAGTTCACTTCATCAAGTGCTCTCTGTTTCTCTCTTAGTTAGTCTCTAAAGATGCATATTTACCCTGCCTTCTGAGCTGCGCCTGCCATGGCAAAGACTCCTGGGGAGTACCCCTTTAAGTTGGGATCCAGGGCTGGGTGAAGGCCTCTCACCCTACTCTAGTTACATTACATAAAGGGCTTAGAGAGATGGCCCATGCCACAGGCACTGCCCCTTTCTGAGGGTATGAGTGGCCAGGATCCCATGTGATAAGGAAAGGCAGCCACCCAGGAAGTCCCTGCCAGCCCCATGTCCCTACACCCCATGATGATACTGCCATGCATAATGAGTATGTGTTGCAGCTTCTCCCATAGCTACTGTTCATCTACCACAGTCGGAGCAGGACTTCCCCTCATTATCTCCGTTGTCTCTAATCCTCATTGTCTCTCCTTTCCCAGCAAATGAAAGTCTGTTGGTATCATTCTGTAAGAGGGTAATCTAGTCGCAGTTCTGTGGGTGAAAACCTGCCTGATTCTGACATGAAGGGAGGGAAGTGAGTTCCAGCGGGAACTTGGGGAGCACTTACAGAGCCAGGCTGAGCTTGGAGAGCAGGTCAGAGTTTGAGTTTCTTTCTGGCCAGCTGAAGATTGCCACTGAACTTGGCATGGAGATGCTTCCAAAGCAGCTCAGCTCAACACCTGCCCTACAGCCAGGCAGAGGGAACTCCCAGCTCAGCCTGGCCTAGCTGGGCCAAGAAGAAGGTAGGAGTAATGGCATCCAGACACATTCCTCCCTCAGGAGCAGGTTGGCACTCCCGGAAGTCATCTCCATGGGCAACTTGCTGCAGTGGTAAACACAGGCACACACATGAAAGGCTCAGGAGATTTTTTCCCCTTCTGGCATGACTGCAATGCAGTCTTCTGCAAAGACAAAGCCCCCAGTGCCAGGGACTTTCCCAGGGCATGTTTCAGGCTCCCACAGCCACATTTAATGGGCTATTTAGCACACTTCAGTACATATACACTGTATTTATACTCCTGGAAGGCAGTGTGACCTCCAGACCAACTGGGTCTTGTTCCAGACAGCTCAGGTTGGTTGAGTCACTCTTGGTGTTTAAGATCAGATGAGACAATTAGATTATCTAGCCTGGACTTCTGTAAAACCCTCAAATGTCTGCATAGAACCTAGTGACTTGTGCTTGGCTACCGTTCATCTCTGAGAAAGGCAGCTGGTCATTATTTGAAGACATCAAAAGATGGGAGAATTTGTTGCTTCCTTTGGGAGTTAATTTCAGGGGCTAAGTATCCTCACTGCTAAAACTCTTGTGTTTGATTTTCCTTCTAAATGCATTTGGGAGCAGCAGACCCTGACTATGCAGTTCCAGCACAACCTCACCTGAGGATTGAACTGGCCCAGAGTTTCTTTTTGCATTCATTGTTTTGGGGTTTTTTTCTATAGCTAGACCACTGGTGTTCCAGGATAAGCAAAGGTATGATGTCAAGTGAAACTTCTCCCCACCACAACATGTTTTGGCATTGTGAGGATGGGATGCCTCATAGGAGGAGAATGCTGGAGGGGAGAAGATAATGACAGGATCTAGTAGAAAGGCCACTCAAGACATTAAGTGGTAAGGGCATTGGTGTCATCTTACACAAAGGCCACTGCTGTGATCTAATGGATGGGCCATTGGTATGAGCCCACGGAGAGGCTACTGGTATGACCTAGTATAGCAATTTCTATGTTTCTACTACTTCATCATAATCTGACATAAAAAGGTAGCCTAGAAGTATTTGAAAGCCATCACAAGGCAATGAGGCCACAAGTTCTGGGCCAAAAATCAGGCATTTTGTCTTCCGGGGCCCTTTTTCATATTTGTGAGCAATTCCTTACCCAAGTCATTCCACTGAGGTGCACAAGGTCACCCAGGTAAGGCACAACTCACCAAAGGGAGTAAGGTGTTCACAACATGGTCCCTATGAAGCACCCAAATCAAAGCATCTAGAGACAGAGAGTTTCTTAGATGTCACTTAGCCCAGCTCCCTGGCTAGCAGGACCATCCTTTATTGTGCATTTAACAGGGTTCTCTCTAAACCAGCTGTAAATTCATCCAGCTTTCCACATCTCTCAGTGATGGGGTTTTGTCCCTGCCCTTGGGAGGATATTCCATAGGCTAGGGACAGACATTACACACAGACTGGTTTAAGTGATCAGAAACTGGTTTAAACCTGGAACATAACAGATGTTCAGTGCACATAAACCAGTTTGAAAATGGCTGAAAACCAGTTTGAGATAAATCTGGTTGAATGTAGTAAAAACATCTACTAATAAAAGTCAAACTTAACTGATTTGGCTCAACCAGTTTATGCAATGGCTGTCCCAGACCCCTTCCTGATTTAAATTAAAACATTCCCCCAGCATCCTGGCATGCTCTCTGTACTTGGCAAGGCTCTCTGCTCCAGACAGCTGGGGTGGCCCCTCCCCTCTGCTCCCTGGCTGCAGCTCCAGCTCCAGCAGAGACTGCATGTACAGGGCATCTGCCTGGTCTCCTCCTGCTCCCCCACTCCCCTTCACCACTCCCTGCTGAAGCAGGGATTCTCCTCTCTCCTCTGCCTTACATAGACACCTCTTAGCATTAGCTAGCATACCGCATGCTGGTTATGGTCTGTGCTGTGGGAGACAGGAAAAAGGCAGACAGGACAGTGTTGGCTTAGGGCTTTTGAGAACTAATCAACAGGTAGTTAGTAACGTTTCTCTGTCCCTCCATTTCTCCCTTGGAAAAAAATTGTTTAAGAAGAGCTTAAACTAATGAGAGAAGCTCTTGTTTTCATAATGGGCTGATAAACACTGAGTTAGGGGTGATAAACACTGTGTTATCAACTCCCTGCTGGGCTGCTGGGGGGACCCCTCCCTAATCAGAGCATCTTGCCAGGGCCTGAACATGCCCCCCCCGCACCCAACTCAGCACTGTGAAAAGGACACGAGGGCTGATCTAGCGCCTCCCAGCTTCTAGCCTGAGCTACTGCAGGCATGTGCCTGCATTTCTGGAATGAAAAGGGAATGTCCATCCACCTCCAAATCAGTCCTAGCTTTGGAGGTTAGACTAACCTGCAACAACTGAATCTATTCAGGCTCAGGTTTTTTGAATGTCTGTCCCTAGCCATAGAGTTCCCTGGGAGGGTGTTGTCCCTGCCATTAAGCCTAAATTGCTTTGATCTATGCAAGCCCTTTTTAGAGTAACTCTCCCTGTTTACACCCTTGAAATATTTATAGACCAACATTAGTGCCCCCTCATTCATTTCTTGGCAAACTGCAGCTCTTCTGAGCTCCCCACATCAGGCAGCCCCTCCACACCCTAAGCATTTTTACTGCTCATCTCTGAACTCCCTCTAATTTATCAGTATATTTTGGGCAATGCGGATCCAACACCAGCTGTTTAGATGTTCTAGATGTGGTCACTCCAAAGCCATAGACAGAAGACTTATTTATTCTATGTCCCACCCAGAAGTACACTTGGCCTTTTTGCTATCAGGTCTCACTGCAAACTCTCCTGCTTCTGAATCTCCTTGTTGTTTCTCAGGAATCTCCATGCCACACATACCGCCCCCCGCCCCGAACAGGTGTTCTTGCTTATTTTCCTTCCCTTGAATATGTTGATGTGCATTTTTAAGTTGAATCTTATCCTTTTGCCCTGCTGGGGTTTCCAATCTCTCTCATGAATTTCATTCATCCTCCTCCAGACCATTTATAACATCTTTAAATAAGACAACATTTCCCTGTGGTTTCTCCCTAGAGACATCCCAGCAGCCCAGTGCTTAGTCTCCTTCCATAACTTTTCCTTAGAGAAAAATGTTATGGTCCATCAATCAGTTTCCAGCCCATGCCACTCACAGCCCAGTTAACCCTAATTAAATAAGAATAAAATCCTGTGAAGCACTGAATCAAAAGCCCTACCTCTACCATCCCCTGTCATCCGAGGCTCTAACCAGCACTGATACTGCCCAGGAGTGCTTTTATATATTGAGGAATACAAAATGAGAGGCTTGGTATGGGTAGGTGGGGACAACTCTTCTGAAAAGCTAAACATAACCATCACAATGGGGATTGTAGGCACTTCTGACAAATGAGCATTTATTTAGATGCCTAAAAGGAAGCTGAGACCATTTCAAAATCTGGCCTGGATTATGGGTTCTGAGCACTTTGAAATCTGGGCCTTCTTGTTCAAACTTCTCTTTATCTCCATTGCTGAACAGACTTAAACTGGAGCTTGATGCCTCAGTCACTTCCAAGTTATTTCATCCTATTTCATTTACTGAAGTATTTATTGTTTTTTCCCCTATCTCTGCCCTTTCTCAGTGCATTTGTAACAACATTTGTATAAATTAACTTTTGGGCTACCTGTTCTTTTTTCCACAGACCTCCAACAATCTTCCCAGAGACTGCCAGCCTGTGGCAGGCACCAGTTTACCCTGGTAGTGCTTAGATGTGATTAAACACATTTTCATGGCATAGTACAGACAAATGCCTTGAAGAAGCTGTGGCCTCTGGCCTGCTCCAAAGGTGGATGAAGTCAGTGACAGCCTGGGCAGGGGCGATACATAGGGGGTGCACATGGATGCACATGCACCCCCTGAGTGTAGTGGTGCACACCCTATACAAAGGCACCGCTGACAGTGTTGGCAGTGCCTGTGGACGGTCAACACTCACCACCTCGGTTGTCTGCTTGTCTACAGGCAGTCCGCAATCCCCCTGGCTACCATGGACACTGCCGGCAGCATCTGTGGGTGGTTGCCGAATCCTGGTCAGCACTCCCCACCCCTCCCCACCCCCCGGCCCCAACACTGCTGGACGCGTCTGCGGGAGCTTGCCCACTTACCGCTGCTGCACTCCTGCCACCGCGGTGCCCCCAGCTGCTGGGCCCACGTGTCGTTCATGAGTCTGGGAGTGGGTTAGAAGGGGCTTTGGATCAGGCCCTGATTAGGATCATGCCACAGACTCCCATGTGCTGCAGGGATGCAGCAGCTTGGTCCAGTGAGACAGCAACAGGCTCCAGGGGTAGAGTGGCTATGTAGTAAGAGGGTGAACTAGAGAACAAAGATGACACAGGAACTGCTAATGAAAACAGGGGTGGAGGAGAGGGGAGGGGGCATCCCCTGCTTCTGCCATGGGGTAACACCATCTCCCCCCCGTCACTTCATGGGCCATCACAGGACACTGTCCCTCAGGGGGAAGCTGCTCTCTGGTTGTGGGAGCAGCATTTGCAAGGGATTCAACAGATGAAAGGCCTGTAACCTTCTGATCTAGAGGGAGAGAGGGAGAGGAGAGGCTGGTGCTGGTGCCAAGGGAAAAGTTTCCTACCGCTCGCTGCCCTCCCTCCGCCTTAGCCAGGGGAAAAACCAACAAACACACACGCATTCGGAGAGGATAAATCCCAGCGAGCGGTGGGGAGGGCGGGAGGCAGGAAGGGAAGGGACGCCAGCAGCGAGGAGTCTGCATCTTACCAACAAACTGACTGCCTCTCCCTCCTTCACGCACCAGGGAGAGGCCCCTGGGAGCTCGGCTACGGGGTGGTTATTCCTCTCATCCCAGACCTCCCAGAGGCTGCAGGAGCTGAGCAGGACCTGAGGAGACTCCACAGGAGCCGTCTAGGTCTGTGTGCCTTTCTTTTTTGTTCTCAGTGCCGGGATCCTCTCCCCCTCCCTCCCATTCTCCAGCAACAAGGGAAGGGAGGGGAGCAGCATTGCCCAGGGCTGCTCTGAGGGCAGATCTTTGGCAGGTCTCTTTGTTTGGCCCCTGCCCAGGGGAAGAAGATTCAACCTCTTGCCTTTCTGGGACTAGGAGGGGAAATGCAATCAAATTCCCCTGGACAGAGGGTGGGATGGGAGGAAAAAGAATCTCCCCAACGTAAGGCCCTTCTAAGGATGGGCTTGTTTTGACGCAGGCCCTAAGATGAGGACACCTCTGAAATGAGCAGGGCTGAGCTGTCCTTCAACACCAGCCTTGGAGATGCAGAGCAGCCTCTGTACCCTGGGACAGTAGCCCAGCCCACCCTGGGTCTGCCCAAGGCAGGTGGGGAAAGGCATCCCCCCAAAGCTTCATCTTTGTCTAGGCACAGAAAAACTGAGCCTTGTTTACCAGGGCAGTGTCATGGTGAGGGACGGGGAAGAAAAGGGTGAGTGGGGTCCAGGACAGCCCTCTTAGGGGGTGGAAAATGTTGTGCCAACTTTTATACCAAAATGTGGGGAGTTCTGCAGTTTCTTAGCATCCCCATAGTGTCTGTGTGAAGCTCCTCTGGTAGGTAGGTGATGAGGCCCCTGTAAGCTGCCATGGCTGCAGAGAAGGTGAATAACATACTATCTGCTACTCACTACTCACAGGTGAGAATACAAAGCACAGGAAAATATTGGGAGGGAAAGCCCAGGACCTGTCTTGCCCTCTCTTGCCTCCAGGACGTGTCTTGCCCACACACACGCAGGTGCAGATAGAGCCAAGGGGATGGGGCTGCTGGAGCCAGTCCCCACCAGCAAGTTACTGTCTCCCTCCTGTAGCAGCCACAGGGGAGGCAGCAGTAGAGGGAGTCAGCTTCTGGATCCAGCTCCTGCATGATGCTGTTCCTCACGGTGCCAGCCTTGGCAGCCCTGTGCTTCCTGCAGCTGCCCCTCAGCAGTGCCCAGGTAAAGAGGCTGAGGGAACCTGCAGGGCCCACTAGAAGGGAATACCAGGGGCTGTGGCACAAAGTCCAGTCACAGGGGGAGGAGCCAAAGCCCACACACATCCCCCCACACCTGAACACAAAAACACCCCCTGCACTATGCAGACTCCTCATTACAGGCACAAATGTGCACACACTCCCCCCTTCATTGCACTGTTATACAGACCCTTCCCTTCCTTTATTGCACACACACAGTCACACTCCCCTCACTACCCAGGTGCTAATGCCTTCCCTGCACCACCTCACACTTCCCCTTCATGCTGCCCACACACTGCACACTCCCCACTCCACACAACACACACAGACACTGCCCACCCTCCCCTGACCTGCACCTCATCTTTGTGCTGTGTGGTGGCTGAATGGTCAGTTTGTCCTGCTACAGCTCAAGCTTGACTGGAGTTGTACCCAGGGGCAGCACCCATTGAGCGAGCTGTGAACAGAAATCTTCTCATCAGGGTTGTGGGGGTCAAAGTTAGGCACATGCGATATTAGGCACTTGCAATGTTAGCCACATCCCACCTTTGTATGCCATTGGCTACAGAAATGGGTATGCTTTATCCACACTAGCCTGAGGGGCCCTTGTGCTTAGCTGGCCTGCACACCGCACAAACCTTCCTACACAGACACCTCTTTGCTCTCCTTCCTTGTGCTCCACATCACACAGCCCCTGCCCTGAACAGCATGAACTCCGCCTCAGCACACATCACAGCATAAGCACACTCCCTCCCTCCCTCCCTTTCTGGACACCTCACACCACACACATCCCTGACACACCTACGTGGGCCACATGTATTGCCACACCCTGGCCCAATATCATACCACATCACAATCCCCTCTATACCCCATAACAAACACACATACATGCCATCACCAGACATCACATCACAAACATGCCCTGCCTCACAGAGCACCACATCACAGGCACATCTTCACTTTCCCTGGACACCACATGAGAGGTCTGCCCCATACCACAAACCCTGCACTCTTCTCCCACCCCTCGCCACACACATTCCCACACCCTACTCCAATACCACACTATGTCACAGACCCCACAATACTTCTCAACAGTTATGCATACATATGCTCTCCTCACAGCCTCTAGGAGCCAGCTGTGTGCCATATTTAGCTACTTGTGCCAGTGGAGCACATCTAGCCAGAATCTGTCCCTTTTGGGCTTCTAAGGAAACCTGATCTAATTAGCAGGGATTTCCATAGGGTGTGTGTAGGGGGCTGGGGGGAAAGAGTACCTCCCAGGTCACAACAGGAAGCACTGTCACCTGGGGGACTTCTACAGACTCTGCTGAAAACTGCCCCTTTCCGGATACATGGGCTTTCTCCCAGGGCTGTCTGAGTAAGCGCCAAGTGCTGAGCACCATTCGGCAGATGCAGAAGCTGCTGTCTACCCAGGAGGCTGCCCAGCTGCAGGGGATGAGAAACCTCAAGAAGCAACTCACTGTCCTGCAGAACAGCGTCCACAAACAAGCCACCAAACACAACGGTAACATCAGGCAGCACATGTGCCTCCCAGTCATTGGCACCACTTGGGACCTGTAAAAACCAGCCACTGGCACCCTGTGGAACCAGTCACTACCAGTCACTGGTGTCACAGGAAACCGGTGACTACTGGCACCCAGTGCCAGCCTAGTCTAGTCTCTACCAACCACAAGTGCCATGCAGAACTGACAACTACCAGCTACAAGTGCCACCTGGGTCGGTAACCAGTAGCCAGCTATGCTATGCTGGTGCCCAGCTGTTACTGGCAACAAACACCACCTGGGACTGTCACTGTGCAATGCTCACCTGACTCCCAGAGTGCTGTGCCAGCAGAGAATTGTGTAGAGTCCTCCCTCAGAGTGAGTGGCATTGGATGCAGTCACTGCAAGGACCAGCAGGGTTACCAGTGAGTGACTTGAGGTCCTGAATGATCTGCCCTGCAGGGAGCTCAGGGGAGCTTAGAGATGGCCTTCATTGCCCTGCCAATATGACTGTCAGGCTTTAAGATAGCAGGCCAGGGCATGGATATTGGAGTCTAGTTGGGTTTTTTCATAGTTTCATAGTTGTTAGGGGATGAAAGGGACCTTAGAGATTATCAGGTCCAGCCCCCCTGCACTTGGGCAGGAAATACTGCTGGGGTCAGATGACCCCAGAAAGATGGGCATCAAGCCATTTTTTGAAGATCGCCAGCGTGGGCGGCTGTACCACTTCTGGGAAGAGCCTGTTCCAAACCCTTGGCACTTGGCTTGTAAACAAGCTTTTCCTTATGTCTAGCCTGAAGTGCTCTTCAATCAATTTTGTTTGTTTGTTTAAATTTTGTCTCAGGCCAAATCGGCCAAATCAGTTCCAAATTCTGTCGCCTGAGCAGAATTCAGTCATTTAAGTCTGTGTAGCACTACCACCGGCAAGTATCCTCCCTCCCAGACTTTTCAGCTTGGGGCTTCAGATACTCTCAAATCCATGGCAGACATCCTACATGCATGCCCCAAGCCTGGAGGCCTAGTTCAGATGTTCCTGAGTCTCAGCTGCCTTTAGCCAAAAGACCAAAGGAGCAAGCTAAGGGAAAGTCCCCCATCTCCATAAATGTAAAGCATGTAGCCAAGATCCTCCCATTGGGAGGCTATAGTAGACTGTCATGGGGGGGCTGCCTGCAGTCCACCCTTAACTACAAAATACCATTCAAGGTGATCTCAGCCTGGTGATCATAGTATTTCTCCTTGATCTCAGTCAAAAGGCTGAGAAGCAATTGGAGTCTAGGTGTAAGGACTACTGACAAGGGATCCTGGGGAGCCTTCTGCCCCTCTGACTTGGCCGGCCTCTGCATGTGCTGCCCTGACAGCTAGGGCAAGCTTCAAGGCTATGGCAGGAGGGACTCTAGAGCAGGAGCCGCAGGTGTTCTTAGGAAGGATCCTGGTTCTGCTGGGTCTGCAGTATTTGCATTAGTGGTGGGAGAGTGGCACTGTATGGCAGCAGAGGGAGGAGGGGAGGAGGTTTTCTGTGGTCCCTAGCCCAGCTGCCACAGTATCACCCAGGGTGGGTCAGATCTCCTCACAGTAAGCAGGGGAACTCAGATGCCAGGAGGGGCAGCTATTCCAGAAGAGCCTGAGAAGAAATTACCACCAAGCCACCAAAAACCAGGGACCAGTGGAGCCAAGGAAGAGAGCAGCTCATTCACATGGATAAATAAGGCAGCATCAGATCACTTCCACAGGAGATAATTTCATAGTTAGTAGGGTCGGAAAGGACTTGAGCATACCATCAAGTCTGACCCCCTGCCATGGCAAGAAAGAGTACTGGGGTCAAACGACCCTAGCAAGGTGATTGTCAAGCCTGGTCTTAAAGACCGCCAGGGTAGGAGCCAGCACCACTTCGCTTGGAAGTTGGTTCCAGGTCCTAGCCGCCCTGACAGTGAAGTAGCGCCTCCTGATATCTAACCTAAACCTACCCTCTGCCAGCTTGTGACCGTTATTCCTGGTCACTCCTAGCAGTGCTCGGGGGAACAGTGACTCCCCCAATGCCTGGTGGTCCCCTCTGACTAGTTTGTTTCAGGCCACTAGATCCCCCCTCAGCCTTCTCTTGTGAAGGCTGAACAGGTTCAGGTCCCATAGCTTCTCCTCATAGGGCCTGCCCTGCTGCCTCCTGATCATGCGAGTGATCTTAAATGCATAAAATATTTAAGTGCATACCAATTTTCAGCTGAATACATCCAGTCCCTCCAGAAGTTCCCTGACTAGATCCTCCCTGACCCTTGGCCTAGGTGCACCTCCCTGGGGCCTGAGGGGGGCCCGGTGTGGGGGCTGATCTGATCCCTGCTCAGGAAAATGGAGGCAAAGAAATCGTTAAATAGGTTAGCTTTGCTGTCTGGTGTGACGACCAGATTTCCTAGCGTGTCTTGCAGGGGCCCCACATTACCCGGTACCTTCTTTTTGCCCCTATGTATTTAAAAAAGGACTTCTTGTTGTCCTTAATCAGGGAAGCTAGTCCCAGTCGCATCTTCGCCTTGGCCTTCTTGACTGCCCCCCTGCAGCCCTGAGCAACCGCAGTATAGTCCTCCCTGGTGATGGCCCCTCCCTGCCATTGGGTGTGTGCCTCCCTTTTAGCTAGGAGACATTCCCAGATGCTTTTGGTGAGCCATGGGGGCTTGTGTGCCCACCTGCTCCCTTTGATCCATGTTGGGATTACCTCCCTTTGGGCTTGGAGGATCGTCTCCTTAAGGAGCGACCGTTCTTCTTGGACACCTGGCTCCCCTCCCCTCCAGGACCTCAGTGCCTCCCCGACTATTCTCCTTAGCTCATTGAAGTCTGCCCTCCTGAAATCTAGGGCCACTGCTTTACTGCATGCCTTTGCCACCCTGCACTGGATGGTGAATTCCAGCAGGCGATGATCGCTGTCGCCCAGGTGGTCGAGCACCCACAGCCCCCTCACCAGGTAGTCACCCGTGGCCAGCACCAGGTCCATCAAGGCGTCTCCCCTGGTGGGGCTGGGCACCTTCTGGGTTAGATGGAGGTCCTGTATTTGGGCTAGGAACCTACGTGAGCAGTCAGACCTCCTCTGACTCTGTGCTACCTGATGAGGATGTGTATTCCTCCTTAATGTAGAGCGCCACACCCCCGCCTTTCCTCCCTGTCCTGTCCCTGCTGTACAGCCTATAGCCCTTGATATTCACCGCCCAGCCATGCGTTGGGTCCCCCTATGGCTCTGCTGCTCCCCATTCAGAGACGGGGGTGGGGGCTCAGGCAGTGACGCCCAAGGTGAGCAGGGCCTGGGTCTTTTCTAACCTACCCCCTTTCTGTGTCTCATCAGACAGCTGCCCTCACCTGGCAGTGCCCATGAATGGCAGGAAGCTGGGCAGGAAAGCCCTGGTGGGGCATGAGGTGCACTTCCTGTGCGATGCTGGCTTTCACCTGGTGGGCTCGGAGACGCGCACCTGCCTGGACAACCGGACCTGGAGTGGGCAGCAGCCCTTCTGCAAAAGTGAAGTGCTGGCCCATGAAGCAGGAGCCACTCAGGGCTTCATGTCTGGGCAGACCTGAGATGGGAGGGGGGCAGACTGGGCTGGGCTCCCTGGTGGGAGTTGTCACAGGGGACAGGCAGGTCCAGGGGCTGGGAACTGATGCCCTTTGTTCAAACTTCCCATCAACCCTGAACCTTCACCCCAAAATGGATTTCACCCTGGCCTGGGCACAGGGCTTTGCCACCTCACAGCATCCCTGAGCCTTCAACTCAAAGCAGATCCCATGCCATCTTGGGTGCCAAGACTTCCTTCTAAACCAGCTTCACCTCACACTGACTGCAAGGCATCACTCCAAAGCAGATTCCGTCTCAAATGAGACCTGAGCCTTCACCCTGCCACAAATTCTCACCAACCCTGCCAAAGGCCTGCGCCCAGACCCATGGCTCCCCTGCAGGGTGGCACACAGCTCAGAGCCAGCTTGGGGGAGGGGTTCAGATCAAGATGTTTACAGGGACCAGTATTTGGAGAGACTGAATAGGAGGGGAGAGGTATCTGCAGTGCTGATCAGACATCACGGTAATAGTACATCAGGTGTTTATAGACTGGATCAGAAGGGGAGGCATCAAAGAGGGCACTAAAAAAACACATTGCCCCTGTCACCTCTTTTTCTGTATGTTAACATTTCCCCCAGACTCAAAATTGTTGACTGTCTGTAGAAAGTCTCTCTCTCCCCATCAGGTATCAATGACTGTGCTAGCAACCCCTGTGCCAATGGCGGGACCTGTGTAGATGGCATTGAGCGCTACACCTGCCTGTGCCCCAGCGGCTGGTCAGGCAGCAACTGCCAGAGCCCAGTGTATTCCTGTAAGTCTTCAGCAGTCATCCCAGACAGTTCCTGACAGGGCAGCACAGGCCTGGATATTCCCATAGTGTTGCGTTGCTGGATAACCAAGGCGACATCCTGGAAGAGGTGAAGTTGACAGGGCCCAAGGCATCTTCCCAAGCTCTGTCAATCCCAGCCAAGATCTTTGTCACCCCTTGCCATGTCAGGCTTAGCTCTTCATCTAGCTCTGCTCCCACATTGCCATCCTGACCCATTGCTGCTCCAGCCATACTCTCCCATAACCTTGACCCCAACCTAGCTTTCACTGAAGCTGTCTTCCCATCCTCCTAAGTGGTGGCATCATGTTAGGGACAGACATCTTGGTCCACCCTGGGGAGAGCAGGGCAGAAGGTTTCTGCCCTTGGCCCTCACTAAGGTACCAGAGCAGGAGGCAGGAGGCCATTTGTCTCTGACAACCATGCCTGGGACAATCAGTGTGTTTGGCAAGGCATGTGTTGTGGCTCATGCTGGGACTCTGCACCTCTGAACTCCTCCCCTGACCTGGGCATGGGCTGCAGAGTCCAGTTCAGCCTATGCCCCAACCCTCTAGCATGACGTCAGCCAGGCAAACTCACCACCATCTTTCTCCTGCTGCCGCAGACTGGGTGACGCTCAGCAACTCCTCCTTCAGTCGGCAGCCCCGCTGTGCTGACAACATGCTGGGCTCCCGCCAGTGCAGCTGTGACACAGGCTTCCAGATGAAGGCTGGTGACGTGTGCCAAGGTAAAGAGGCTTCCCCTGTAGCTGCCTGAGCACCCACCTCTCTTACAAGACCCTCTCCCTCATCAACCCTGGCCTGCAAGGCCTCCTCGCTCTGTGGCCTCCTTGCAGGTCCACTCCCTACTGAGGCCCATGAATACTGCTGCAGGCTTTTTGCGTTCATGTGATCTGTGTGACTCTGAAAGCTGGTGTCCCTTGTGCTGAGGGAGGCACCATTGCTCTGGGGCCACCAAGGTGAGCAGCTCCAGTGGTGGCAGGCCCCTGCTGAGTCATGAGGACTGTTTTCCCTGCAAAAAATATCAGCGGTGGGGCAAAGGTTGGGGTGGTCAGAATAGGGAATGTCCAGTTTGTGTGGAGAAAGGAGGAGCCTGAGCCCCATGAAACAATGAGAGACACTGAAGACAGGAGGGTAACCAGGGGGAAATGCCCACCCAATCCCTGCCTCGATCCAGAGAGCAGGATCCCCAGCACCAGTGGGGCCCTGGGGCTCACCTTACCTGCACAGGAAGTGGGATCAGCACTCATGGGTGCCCAAAGGAGTTGGTTTGTCAGAGTCAGGAGGAGCATAGTCATTGTGAGAGAATGCCGGAAGGGAGCCTATTGTGTGGCACTGGGATATGCCAGGGGACCTGGCTGTGGGGCAAAGGCAGAGGGACATTTTTGACACTACGCAGGCCAGGCTATGAATGCCTGAGCTGGGAGCTGTCCTATTGAAAGTGGTCATTGTGCCATGAGCTGCCATCACTTCTAGCCATCTCCATGCCCTAGTGGTCAGCATTTCTGCTTTGCTTCCAGATGTTGATGAGTGCCAGTTGTTCCAGTCCAGGTGGCAGACCCGTATCTGTGTTCATGACTGTGTCAACCTGCCAGGCTCCTACCGCTGCATCTGCCCCCAGGGCTACCTGCTCAACACAGACTTGAATACCTGCAATGGTAAGAAACCTCCTCTGTGTGTTTGTAGGGAATCTGTCACCCACCAGGAGTGTTTGGGATTTGGCAGAAGAACAGAACTGTCTTCTGTTGTGGCCCCTTGTTGCATGTCAGTGCAAGGTACTCTGACCACCCGGGGCAACAACTGGTTTGACAACTCTGAGAAGGGGAACCCCCAAAGCTCCTAGTGGTTTGGTGCCTCTGACATCAGCCCTGACATAGGCAAGAGTTTCCTCCTGAATCATGGTTACCGTTGCCCACAGCACAGCACCTCCTACTGCCCTGCTGCAACTTGGTGCCGAGGGGAACACCGAGATTCCCAAGGGTCCAGCCCCAGGGAGCCTTCTGACTCTCAGTCCTAGGCCATGGCCTCCTCCTAAGCACTTAGCTCAGCATCATGTTCATTGTGAAGCCTCCGTTGGTGCCCATGTGCCCTGACTTAGCACCACACTTAATCCTGGTGCCATCCTGCTCACAGCCCCTCAGGGACCCAAAATATGCCAGGGTCTGGCAGGATCAAATGACCAATCATGCTCCCCTGCAGGGACTGAACTGACCTGTATGTAACAGCTTGGCCCAACAGGGACTATCCAGATACCCGTGAGGAGCAGCTCCAGGCAGAGCACAGGTGCGACTGGGCCCTGGCTCTGCTGTGTAAAGTTTTTGTTTTTTCAAGGAAAATGTTCCAAGCCAAATCAATTCCAAATCTGTAAGTCATTCACAACCCATAAGTGGCCCTACTACCAGCAAACATCCTCCACCCCCACCTGGGGCTTCAGAAGCTTCCAAATCATTTGGCAGGCATCCTACATGCAGGCCCAAGCCTGGAGGTTTGGGGTTCGGATGCCTTGGAGTTTCGCTTGCCCTCAGCCATATGACCACAGAAGCAAGCTACACAGGAGTCTCCCATTTCCATAAAGTGGGCATAAAGCCAGGATCTTCCCACTGGAAATGAAAATGGGAGGTTAACTATAGATTACTTCTGAGAGTACTACCCCATACCAGAAAAGCAGTTACCCCCAGTAACTAGGAAAACCGCCTTAGTAGTCACGGTATTTCCCCTGCCAGTAAAGTCCCCACCATGCTCAGTCCAGGCTCTGGGTTCTGTTTGCTTTGCCAGATGTGGATGAATGCACCAACAGCCAGCACAACTGCAGCCGCGGTGAGATCTGCGTGAATGTCTTTGGAGGGTTCCGATGTGTGCGCCCTGAGTGCCCCAAGCCTCGGCACAACACCAGCTACATCAAGACCTCTGCCTTGTAAGTGCTTCTCTGCATGCAGCCAGTGATCACCCACAGAAGCACCCAGCCTTCACACGCTCTGTGTTGCAGGCTGAGGGGGGGCTCAGAGCTCCCCTGCATCACTCCCTACAGCCTGCCCGGCTTGTAGAACCTGGAACAGGTGCAGCAGTGCTCTCCTGAGGGGTCTCTACAGTGCCTCCTGCTGGGAAAGGCCAGGTGCTCCCAGCCATCTCTCCTACCCTGGACTGCCTGCAAGTGGCAGACATAAGCAGTATTGGTGCTGGTACAGCTGGCTTACCTCTTAAACATGGCAGACCCCCTATATTTATCACCTCTGGGGACAAAGAGAAGAATCCCAGCTACTCCCTGCACAAAGCTCTCACACACAGGGCAGCCAGGTACCTTCAGCCACAGCAACTTGTACCAAAGTACAGAGCAATGTAAAGTCTCTCAGGCTGCAGCAGAAAGTGCCTGAGGCACCGACAGCCAGCCAGCCCAAAGTCCACATGGTTCTATGCCACCCGTGTTGCCTCCATCCCATGGTCCTGCACCAGGATCCCTCAATGCCTTGCTGTAACACTGAAATAGCCTTGAAGCAGGGGAAAGCATTTCCTACTGAATTGACCCCAGTATGGCAGCAACCCTCGTGTCCTGCTACAGCATTGGTTCAACACCAGCTTTAGGAAAAGAGTGTCCTCAAGAGGGCAAAGACAGACAAGGTTCTTTGGGTAAATCTGATATCTTTTATTAGACCAACTCAAATAGCTGGAAAAATTCTTCTTAGCAAGCCTTTTAGGTATACCCTTCGTCAGGCTGAGGAAGCATCTGCAGTTGGTGTGTGTGCTCTTCCTGAATGGAATGAATAGTAAAGAAACCAGAGGCTGGTATGCATGCAAGAAAGGCAGTCAGTGAAGATGTAAACTGAAGAGTCAGTGGGTAGGAGACAGGCCCGGGGCTGGAGGGAGTGGGGGTGGGAAAGGAGGATCAATGCAGCTGGTAAATAGTTGAGAGGAACCTGGGGAATCAGATGTTAGGCAGGTTATAATGTGCCATAAATCCAATGCCAGCTTGTATCAGAATAAGTCCAACCAGTACAGAGAGAAGCTTGAGGGTCCTGGGGCATACCTTCCGCTGATGCTACTAGAGGTGGGCCCTGCCCAGCCAGTCATCCACGGCTCTGCTTTCCTTTGCCAATAAACCCTCTGCTTCCATTCTGCCTCCATCTTTGGCCTGCCTGGCAGACAAGGGCCCCTGAAGTAAAGTCATGTAGCAGGCCTGGTAGCTGCATTGTGTAACCCATCAATGGATCAATCATAGTACAAGAGTCTATATGTTTGCACTTTCTAGCCCACCGAGAACACTCAGTCATGCTCCGGCAAGGGCATCTAGCTAATGGGGCTATGCCAAGCAAAGCCCCACTGTAAGCACTGGTCAGGCAGTAGTGTTTTCACCTCAGCTTTCCTGAGTCTTTATCAAATGTCAATAAGCCACTGAGCCCCCGGGGTGCAGCCACCTGACAACTCAGACTGCAAAGCAGGACGAGGTGCTGGCATTTCCTAAACATCCAGTCTGTTTGTGCAGCTCCTTCAGCTGAAATTCAATATCAAAACCAAACAGCCCTTCATTTTACTGTCCTTAGGCAGCCTAGCTGTAAGTGGGAAGCTGGGGAGTCAAAGCAGCTGGACTTTGTCCCACTGGTGAGCTTTAACCATGTTCGCTCAATGGGCTGTTAGTCTGAGAAGCCCTCTGGCCTATCTGTAGTCCCAGATTATTTAGCACTCACCAAAGCTGCCCCAGAGGAGTGCTATTGGGCTACTGTCACCCCACTGATTAGCTTAGGGAAGGGAAAGAATAACATCAGCTCCTCTCTGTGATAGATGAATTCTCTCCATCTGTAGACCCAGGACAAGCCCTCTTTTAACTGCATCAGGGAGCTCTTTCCCTTTCTTACTGAGTTCTGACCTTGTGTCTAGATGGAGTTTATTCCTCTGTTGCAGCTGAAGTGGGAGATGAGCACAGATCACAGTTTCTGGCAACAAGCTGCCTCTGGTCCCTACATGTGAACCCTCTTGTCATCTTCTCAGCAGGGATGAAGGGAAAAAGCAGGTCGTCATTCCAGGATCTCTTTGGGCTCCATATTTTGTCATTTGAGACCAAATTCTGCTCTCCGTTGTATCAGTGTAATTCTAGAGTCATGGCACTCATAGGAATGGGGTTCTGCTGGGAGCGTGCTACTAGCCTAGCTGAGAGTGGGATGTGCCAACAATGCCAGAAATCTTTGGATGATTTTTAAAATGGCCAGTGCCTTTGGGTTCCATGCTTTGTGGGACCCTAATTTGAGAGAGTAGGTCTGGGTTATCACCAGTGCCCAGTTCCCTTTTATGTAACTAAAAAAGCAGCTGGACTTTCACAAGAGCTGGTGAAGCTGGGAGGACTGGAAATCTGGCTCTGAGCTCTTGGGAAAACTCAGTCCCCAGAACATGATTTTCAGGTTTTCTGAGCACCATTGCCTGCAGCTGCAGCTGAGAGAAACTCTGCACCTCTATGAGTCAGATTAGTCACCCACAGAACAGAGGCACCCAAAACAACAGACACTGGGAAGATACAAGGGTACTGGGTTCAGGTGCTGTTCTGCATATGTGAAGGAGAGTGGGAGTCCTGCTAAAAGGCACCATGTTGTGGCAGAGATGCATCCTTGAAATCTGTTGGGATTTTCCTAGGCCAGCTTTGTTCAGAGCATGTCTCTTAGGCTTTCAGCTCAGCCGGGTTACTCGGGGTGTGAGAAGAATTCAGCTGAAAAGAAAGGTAGCTGGATGTCCATTCATTGCACTGTAAGACTTGGCTGAGTGACTTGAACATAAGACCCCCAGGAGGCCGGTGACTTTGTTATAGAACCTCACGTCCTTAAGAAGTGACAGACAGTCCCTGCTCAGGGCAGCCAATAACTGGAGCAGGAGGGAGCTCAGCAGACCAGCACAGGAGAGCTGGCTGGAGCCATGTGTGTATTTGTGCAAATGGGGGTAGAAAGGGGGAGCTCAGGGCTGGGATAACAGGAGGATCGCAAGTCAGGATTGTGGAGCACTGACATAAATTCTGTGAGAGAAGCCCGGGGCTGGGGTAGCAAGGAGATGTGGGCATTGACCTAGTTGTGGGCATTTTAGACCTGGGCTAGAATAGCAGGTGACTGCAGCTTGGGATTGAAGGGCCCCAACAGTGCTAGATGTCATGGGGTACAGTGAAGGCTCTAGTTTGAGACTGGGGTGCTTTAGCAAGGCTGTGGGGGAGGTTTGTCCAGCCCTGGCTCATGCTGTTAACGCTTTAATGAGCTCAAGTACTAAATAATTGTACTTTTCAAGTAAAACTCTCCTGGAGAGAGAACTGAGCCCACCTGCCCCCTCTGCCATGCCCCGTCTCACCAGGCTCTCCCTGCTGTCCTTTCCCAGCCAGTGTGAGCGGAACCCCTGCCCCATGGACAGCAAGGCCTGCCGCACTGCCGCCAACTCCATCTCCTTCCACTACCTGCCTCTCCAGTCCAACCGCACTGTGCCCAGGGTCCTCTTCAAGATGTCCACCACTCGCTTTGTGGGCGACAGCCTGAGATTTGCCATCACAGGTGGGAGAGGCCACAGCACCTTTGCCGTACAGCGGTCTGACCGGCAGACTGGTGAGCTCATCCTGACCAGCCCAGTGGCAGGGCCAGCTGTCCTGGAAGTGGAGCTAGAAATGAGTGAGTTTGCCCGGAGGGTCCTTCTTGGGAAGCACATCTTCAGGGTCATGACCTTCATCTCCCAGTATGAGTTCTGAGCCCTCCTGCCCGACTAGCTAGTGAGGGTAGGAGGAGGACTGGACATCCACCTCAGAGCACAGATGGGGGCCTCGCTGCTATCCACCCAAGCTGGCAGCTCCAGCCCGACATCGGTAGAGGGGATGCTAACTTTCTACCACATTTCTCGGTAGGACACAACTCACTGGAGATCCTGGTTCTTTGCCTGCCAAAGACCTCACTCTAAAGCTTGCTAACTTCCTGCTCATGTCTAGTGGTAATGTTTACATGTAATTGCTTTGTGGAACAGTTCATGGGGGCTGACGGAAACAGCCCCGTCTGTTTTTGAGAGAGAAATGGGAACAGCCAGGGACAAAGAAAGTGAAAAAGGGCCCTACTTGGGCAACCATACTGGCCCAGAGGTAAACCTGCTGCTGACATCTGAACCTGCAGGGTCATCACATTTCAGACAGGAGCTGCCCTTACATACCAATGCTCCAGGTATTCGCCTGCACTTACTTACACACACACACACGCACACGCACACGCACACGCACACGCACACACGCACACAGCATTTAGGTAAAAAAGCACCTACCCAGCAGGAGCACATGGAGGGTACAGGGACAGCGACAGCAGGATGCATATGGAGCATGGTTTTTGCTTTGTATCCATAGAAACAAGTAATAAAATGAGCGTGTCTTCAAGAAGCCCATTCTAGTAATTTCTTCCCAGCCCCTGGCCAGGAACCAGAGCTACTTCCTACCAGACTGGAAGGGAGGAAGAGAGCATCCATCTGAGGTAACACATTTCAGCGGTGGGGACTGCCCAGGAGTGCTTCCTCTCTACCCGTTGACTGACAGCCTAGGGTGCTGCTAGGCTCAGCACACTGTAATGGGCCATTTCCCTGTGCCAGGGAGTTCTCATTAACACCAGCCCAGCCCCTCCCAGGTAGCTCAGTGGACCAGGCAAAGCAATTCTAAGCCAGGCTTTGGTACCAATTTGGGGTTCCCGTCCCTGCACCTTGATTTCCTAGTGGCAATCATGAGTCTGACCTGCTTTGCTAAGTGCCTTGAGATCCTTAAAGTGCTTGAGGAGATCTGGCTGAGACTATCCTAAAGAATCCTGCCTGCCAAACTCCCTCAGACATTACGACTGATAGGAACACAGTGTCCTCGAGGTGGCATGCCAGAAATGCCCAGACTTTCCTCTCCCTGTCAATCAGGCAAATATTTCTTGCCTGCAGAACCTGCAGCAGAAGGAAAATAACAGGAGAGCGGGCTCAGAAGGCCTGACTGTGAGTGTGTATGAGTGAGATAGACAGACAGAGAGAATGGGTTTTGTGTCACATGCATGTGTGTTTGCATCTCCTCCATTGAAGCAGCTTCTGCAGTCTCAGGAACCCTTGCAAAGGGGAATCCTTTCCTGCCCTGGTATTTGCTCATCAACAGAGAATCTGGTGTGATTGGCAAGCCTGGACCCACCAGATGCACAATATCATCAATCACAATTTTCCAACTTTACCAGCTGCTCTGGTTGAGTCTGGCCTGGAAGGGATGGCTGAAGAGACTAAGCTATGATTCTCAACCAAGGTGCCATCGCACTCTGGAGTGCCTTCAGATCCACTGTGGAGTTAATTGTTTACTCCAGCCTAATTGCTCTGCAGGTTTAGAGGCTGAGAGATATTTACTGCAGAGCTAATTAGTCTACTCCATAGTAAACATCTCAAATCAGTCTGTGAACCAGAGGGAAGGTAGCATCTGGCTATGTCTAGCAGCCTTCCTCCTACTGCTGGCAGTTTAGCTGCAGGCCCCTTTCCCAGTGCTCCCTACTGGACTGGTCCCTTGGGGGACTGGCTTCTTACCCCAAACAGCTCAAGGTCCCTGATTCAAATTCTGGTGCAGACCAAAAGGGCAACCATGGGGCCTGCCCCGCAGCAGGGCTGGATCACTCAAAGTGAATCACTCTGGCTTCACAAGCCCTACAACTGTGAGACTTAGATGATGTGCAGTGCCCCCAGCCAGGTGATCCCTCAGAAGAGGGCATGATCCCACAAGATGAGGAAGGGGGAGCCACCCTTGTGCTTTCTGTTGCTTCCCAGTCCCCTGCTGAGTGCTGAGCTTCTCTCACCACATTCTCCCACCCATCGTGGGGACTCCATCCCTGCCCACCCCCCAACCACCATCACACAGCAGCCTTGCTAAGGCATACAGGGGTCTGGTGTGGGCTGAGG
This sequence comes from Crocodylus porosus, assembly GCF_001723895.1. NCBI lineage: Eukaryota > Metazoa > Chordata > Crocodylia > Crocodylidae > Crocodylus > Crocodylus porosus. The sequence continues at coordinate 2,911,463 of NW_017728915.1, read as the reverse complement.
CAAGCAGTGCTAAGGAGCAGGGAGCTGCAGCCAGAAGGGCCTGCCCTGGGAGCCCTCTACCCAGGGACTATGTCTTACTCTGGAAAGAGAGTGTAGCTCCTGCAGATCCTCAGTTTCTGAGCACTGACTGCCACCCTGGAAAAGCTCTGGGGCCTACACCCACCCAGATGGCTGGGAGCATAAAGGGTCTTGCAAGTGGATTTCTCAGCACAGACTCCAGACATTCCAGCTCCGTGAATGGGAGGTGACTGTGTGCCCTCCCCTCATTCCTCAGGAGAGCTGGGAGCTGCAGGGGGTGACTGTGAGCAGATGAGTAATGGCAAAGCTCTTTGCAGAGAACAAGAAGCCTGGGGCATTGCACCAGTGCAGGAATGCAGCCCAGCCCCCAGCTCCCTGCTCAAAGGAGGGCTAATTCCCTCTGAGCCAAGGCTGCTCCTTGCATCTGGAGGGTGAGAGCTCCTAATGACACCAAGAATCCCCTCTGCCTCCCAAACGTGTGCACAAGCCCCTTAATCCAGCTCTCCTCAGCCAAGCTATAGGCCAAGCCCCAGAAGAGCTGGCCATACTCCACACAAGGCCCAAGCAGGGCCTGGCCCATCTTGCACTTGGATCTCATTTGTAGGCTGTGCCAAGGAGAGACGAGATGACCCACCTGCTCTCTGTGACGGGTCCTGCTGGGCTGAGCGCACACTGATGTAGGAGGGGAGCAGAGGCAGTGACCAGTGCATGGCCAGGGCCAGCAGCTCCCCTCCAGAACCACTCCAGCTAGAGCAGTTTGTTTCAGGAGTCTTACATCTCTGTCCGAGGAGTTTTCTCTCATCCCCTCTCTGTCCTTCTCTTCAGGGTCAGAAGACCAAGAGCTTCAGGGTGCCAGCAGACTCCATATGAAGCATATTTTGGACATTACAGATGTTTTTGTCCCTCTCCCAGGACTCAGTACAACCCATGAATTGTCCTTACATCACTCTTCTGAAAAGGAAGGGTATATGGTTCCCATTGTACAGATGGGAAAACTAAAGCACTGGGATGAGAGGAAGTCATTTCCCTGAGACTGGAGGGAAAATCAGTGGCAGAGCTGGGCTTGATAATAACTCCTGGCTCTTAGCCCTGGGCTTAGTTCACTGGGATGGGGACTTTAGGAAGTAGCCCAGGCCCTGGCAGCAAGTAGTATGTTGGCAAACAGCTAATGCCCTGCTGGGATGCACAGAGAACTCCTCTCTGCCCTGGGTAAGAGGCATGATCAGCCAGAAGCCACTTCCTCATAGTGGGGAGCTCTCCCAGCAATGGCTCATGTCACTGGCAGAAACCAACTGCTCTGGTGGGCCAAACCACAGCTCCGCTACTTTGGAGATGAAAGCCAAAAAGCAGCCATTTCATTCATACCCCTGCTGCAAACAGGTGGGAGGATGCCAAGGGAGCCCAGGGCCAGTGACAGCTCAGTGCCAAGTGAGAACCCAGTGCTAGGGAGAAATCTGATGTCCATAGCCCCTTACCCCAGCCCCACAATCTGGCCCGTATGAATGCTCCTCAGGTTCTGTTTGCTCCCAGATTGCCCATGAGTCAGACACCCTGAGCAGAGTACTAGAGAAAGTGCTGGGACCTCCAAGGTCCAGGTACTGGCAGCACAAGTAGGAATGTACTCCCATGTGCCAGAGCCCCACTCTGCCCCACTCTGGGACAGAGCTCACAGTAGTGCATGTGGGTTTGGGAGAATCTCAGCTCACATTGTTCTTAAAAAAGGAAGTTTCCAGGCCTTCCGGAAAGACACTGCAAAATGGGAAGCAAGCAGGACCTGAAAGTTTGGATCACAAATGCTAAGGCAGAGAGGAAGATCTCCCCTCATCCAGTCTTGATATTTAACATTTTTGAGCATTTGGATAAATACAGCCCAGATCCTACTTCCTCCCTGCTCCATATGAACCTCCTCTTCCCCCCTTCCTCTCTGTTCTCCCTCCTCAGAGCTTTTCAACCTTCCTCCATGCCCATCTTCTGAAGGTAAAACCCTAGGACTCTGGACAGGAGGTCCAAGGCTCCCTCCCTGCAGCAATAGCCATAGCATTTCTCTTGCACTAGCTCATCCCCAAGGGACACTGTTGTGAAGGAGGAGGTTGAAGCCCAGTCCAAGGGGTTCTTGTAGCACAGGAAGAACTAATGCAGTGATTCTTAAGCAGGGAGCTGTGGCACCCTGGGATGCCTTGAGATCCTTTTAAGGGTGCTGTGGGGTGCTACACAATGTCAGCACTGTTAGGCATGCAAACACAATACACAAGGTAAACCCTGAGATTTCCAAAAGTAATCCACAGTGTTAAAAACATTTCAACTTGTGGCTTTTCTGACTTCTTTGCAAGAAAAAATTGTTCTACTATTTTCCCATAGTCAAAAAAATGAGTGAAAAACAAAGAGCTGGCATTTTCCAAGGGGGTCTTGAATCTAACAAGGGGTGTCTCGCGTCTAAAAACGTGGAGAACCACTGATCTAGTGGCATCCAACTTCTAGGGACAACAGTGAAGCTTCTTTTAAGGTTTCTTTCATCCTGCTCTGACACTGCCACCCTCATGCTGGAACAGCCCTGCCCTTGCTGGCGAGTCACTGTTATTAACTGCTCTGATGGGGAGCAGAGCCAGCTCCCCCATGCAGGCCCTGCGATAAAGTGATCACCCACAAGGGCAATGAGCGAGGAGGTGGCATGTGTCAGAGTCACAGTAGATCTGTCTGCTGCCATCAGCCCCTTCTGACAGGAGGATGGAGAAACCAGGATCGTTGAGGTGTCCCCTGGGGACACTGTAGGTGCCCCACAGCACACAGGCCCTGAGAAAAGCTGAAGGTGAAGGGGTGAGGAAGGCTTCTGGGGACAGAGGTAAAAGCCAGATTCATTGAGAAACTGCCCCAGCCCTCCTCCCCCTCACCTACACTTCTAGCTACTCTGCACTTGGCTCCAGCTTCTCCCAGGGCTCGTTGTCTTTTCTCCATGCCCTCCACTCCTGGCTGGAGCCCCGTCAGCAGCCTCACTTGCACCCACGCTGACCTTGTTCATTCCTGCGCCCTGCACACAAAGCAGCTCCTGTGCACAGAGAGACAAGATGCCCACCGGGGGGGAGCCAGCCACAAAAGCCTCCTTATGTCATACAGCAGCCAGGTGCCCGGGGTAAGCAAGCTGAGCCAGTGCTCCCTTGCCAGGGGCTGAGTGCCGCCTCCAGGGCTTAGCACAGTTTATTTGCTGAAGGAGACCAGCAAAGCCAGAGGAACGGATGCTCTGTTTGCAGTCAAGGTCCACACCAGCAGAGCCAGCAGCTCCCCTCTCTACATGGCTCACAGTGACCTACAGCATAATGCTGCAGCCTCTACAGCTCCTTCACTTTGCACAAAACTAGCCAGGTCGACTTCGCTTTCTGTTCCTTGTCCTCTCACTTCCTGTGACTGGGACACAGTTACATCCCCCGCTACCAGCCCCAGAGAGAAAGGAGTGCTGGCAAGCACTGCCATTTTGACCAAAGTGCATTCCAGGATTCAACCCCCAACGTTATTAGATTCCCTGAAACATCCCCACTTTTATGTCATATTAAGTTCTTTCTATTGGGTTCCTGGATTGTGAGACTCTAAGGTTCATGTTTTCCAGCTTCTTTTACAAGGGTGGGAGTTAAAAACACTCCCTTTTAATAATGGAAGCTGAAATTCTCCGATGATCACAGGACCCCAGGAGCTGAGGCTTTACCAAATCAGCAAATACCATGAGACTCACAACAAAACAGCAGGAGGCTTCAAGATGATGAGTTGAGTGAGAACAATTTTGCCTCATTCAGTGCATCTAGTTCATTAACTTGCACATCTACACATTCAGTAGCTTACACTACTGCGCAGTAGTGCTGTTGCCAAGTTTTTTTGTGGTGCTTACTGTGCTGTAGCCTAATAACACTGTACAACAGCATATTATTACAGTTTTTAACCAGCACGCTATTGTGCAGTGTTATTAGGTTATTGCGTAGCGTTTCATGTAGTCATGCCCATTTGGGCTTAAAATCTGATTTAAATCTGCCCTATATTCCTAGTTCTGAACTGACACCTTGTGGTTGGTTTTTCCCAGTGACCCCTTTCAAGAAGAACTATCCTGCCCACATGTATCATAAAATCATAGGGTTGAAAGGGACCTCTAAGGTCATCTGGTCCAGCCCCCTGCACGAATGCAGGAGAACCCTGCTCGTGGCACTTTTGCTCACAAGTACATAAAACTGCTGTATGGAGACCAAGGGGCACGGCTACCCTTGTGGCCCTCAACGGTTCACCAAAACTCGTTAAGCGACCTTCCACTGGAAATAATCACCTTCCCCTCCGTTAGGAGCCAAAGGTAGGAAGGAAAGGACACAGCCCAGGCTGGTGTAGGACAAGAAGAAACTGCGGTATCACTGGCTGACAAGCTGTCCCATTCCCCTGGGGGCTCTGACATCTTCAGCTACCTTAAGAGCAAGAATTTTGAACAGACCTAGGCCTCCCCAGGGGGTAAAGTTACCGCCTTCTCCAGGGAGGTCAGGCAATATATACAAGGCAATGGAAGGGCCAAGCCCTGGTTCCTGCAGAAGTCTGGATTCTCAGCCGTTCTAGAGCAATCATACGGCTGCATCCCAGCACTGTCATGGCTAAAGGACCGCTCCCAAGGAGGGATGTCATGTGGCAATACTGATGATGCCCACCCTCCAGCTCTTACCCTCCAAAGGTCTCACTTTGCTAGCAGCTGAGAAGTGGGAGGCCCAGCACTCTGGGATGCTGCTCAGTATCAGCCACCTTGTTCTACCAACAGGTGGAAGTCTTCTCAGGGCTTAAAAAGTATAGGCAGGAAGAGGCCTCTGCTCTCTGAGCTCCAATCCTGTAACTAGCCATTGCAAGCAGGGTGAGTGGAAGGAGGTCTGGTTTCAGAACAGACCTCTTTTGGGGTACAGCTGGAGCTGGGCTGCAAATGCGGACTACAGAGCCTCAGCACAGAACATGCACCTTGCAGCAGGCACAGTAAAGCTTTCTTGCCTACAGCTCTGCCTACCTGCAGCATCACTTCCTGCTGCTGCATTAACCAAGGGGCCTTGTTTCTGGTCCTACCCAGGCACTGCTTTTGCTGGTGCATGTTCAGGGATTAGCTTATGTCCCTGCCACTGTACTGCCAGGGCAGTTTCTTCCATGTAGCTGTGCAAGGCCTTTGCTTTCAAATTGAAAAACCCATTAGAAAACCGACCATTTCCTTGGGGTCCCACAGATCTAAGGATGTGATGCACCCCTGAGACATGCTCTCCATTCCTATGTGGCTGCGATAGGTTCTTATCACATTCCTTGCTTTGTTGGACCTGAGGCCCTGATTTTTAAATATGGCACCCACCTGTGACTTTGCAAAAAGCACAATTGGCTGAGTAGGGGCATGGGAGTCATGATGGGTTCCTGCCAAGCACACTCTGTGTGTGCATGTGCTTTCCTTTGCTCTACACAAACAGGGCATCCATGCCCACCCCAAATCGTGCTTAGCTTTTCCTCTGTCATGGTGCCTGTGTCATGATCTGTGAGGACTGAACAAAGAACCACCACATCTAGAATTAGGACTCACTATAGGTAGAGATACAGGATCAGAGTTACTGGGTTAGTGCCAAGAGCAGACACATTACACATAGACTAGCATATCAATATCACCATGCTATGGAGGTTGAAAGCCATACGGCGTTGGTGTGGGGTGCACAGTCCAGAAAGCAGACATGCAGCTGAGCATGTGATAAATCTGACTGTGAAATCCATCTTGGGCTGGTCCATTGTGGCCTTGAAGACTCTACAGGTAGCCAAAGAAGTCTGCAAAAGTACCTTTGCAACTTGCTTGTAAATTATTTTACACACTTCCCTTTAACGGCTGAGCCACTTAAAAGCCAAGCTGCTACCAGTGCCAGGGAATGAACAACCCAGACAGCACAAAGAGAAATAAACTGATTGGGCAAAGAATAATGTCTTCTCTAGTCTCCTCTCCTCTCTCAGTCGGCATCTTCTTGTAACAACAGGAAACAAAGTGCTTTCAGACAAGAGGGTGATATGGAAGCTGATGTTCTCCCTTCAGACAGAGCCCAACAGCTGAGAAATACTACATCAAAGTGACTCCAGCTTGTGACCAGTCCCCAGGAATTGTCCAGCACACACATCCTTAAGGCTCTTACAAGACTGGGAATTATAGCATATGCCCCAGGGACAGTCTTTAAAGGGGTGCAAGCAAAAGTAGTGTCAAAGGGTTGCCCTGTCTCTTAATCTCTCCACTGCATGGAGGTTTGGTCCTGTCTTCACTGGCATAGCCCAGCCACTCCACCCTTTGCTGCTTGTGTCTCAGGGCTTTGTCCCTTCATCCCCTCTGCTCTGCCCCTTCTACCAGCTGTTTTGCTCTACCCAGCTCTGCTGTTTCTCTCCCCTTGCTTGTCATGTGCCATCTCTGACTTGATCCAGAAGGACTCACCCTGTCACCAGGTACTGACCCTATTGCTAGGTGGCATCTGGGAATGGTGCACTTACTCCTCGTATCTGTTCTTTAAAATCTGCACGCTGTATGCATGTGACAGCTCCTAGCTCTCCTGCCTGGGGACTGTGTCCTGGGATGAGTCTTTGCAGCAGCCCTAAAACCTGCAGTGCGCTTATAGGTTCAAAGGTGCTACACTCACTAGCACCAGGGCTGAAAGAGAATTGGGGGTCATGATTGACCACAAGATGAACATGAGCCATCAATGTGATGTTGCAGCTGGTAAAGCAAACCAAACTCTGGCTTGCACCCGTAGATGCTTCTCAAGTAAATCTCAGGATGTCATCCTTTCACTGTACTCAGCCTTGGTGAGGCCACAGCTGGAGTACCGCATCCAATTCTGGGCTCCACAATTCAAGAAGGATGTGGAGAAGCTTGAGAGAGTCCAGAGGAGAGCCACACACATAATCAGAGAGCAGGAGAATAGGCCTTATGAAGAGAGGCTGAGAGTCATGGGGCTCTTCACCCTGGAAAAGTGCAGATTCAGGGGTGACCTGGTGGCTGCCTAAGTACATCTGGGGTGCTCTTCAGGGTCTGGGGGAACGCCTGTTCACCAAAGTGCCCCAAGGGATGACATAGGTCCAACAGTCACAAACTCCTCCAAAACTGTTTTAGGCTTGACATAAGAAAAAACTTCTTTACTGTCCAAGCCTACAAGGCCTGGAATAGACTCCGTCCAGAGGTGGTGCAAGGACCTACTCTGGACTCCTTTAAGAAGCATTTGGACGCTTATATTGCTGGGATCCTTTGACCCCAGCTGACTTCCTGCACTTGCGGCAGGCTTCCAAGGTCCCTTCCAGCCCTAATGTCTATGAATCTATGAATCTATGATGCCCTAGTGCTGTTAGAGGTCTCCTAGCTATTCTGTAACATATGCTGTTATTAATAACAGCAGTCCCTGGAGAATTCACTCCCCTCCCCACCTACACACACACACACACACACACACCCCTTCTAGCCTTCTTTGCATCCTGGTTTGTGATTCTGTCCCCTAAGAAATCCATAGCTTAGTGCGTCGAAGAAGGAATGTCGATGGAGAAATCCATTTTTCACAGCTGGCAAATGCTGACAGTAAGTAACAAGCAGATCAGGTAGGCTGGACCCTTGCAGCAGCCTATGGGGGATGCGGCAAAGAGCAAGTGGAGCAGATGTGCAGGCAAGAGCTGTTAGGCAGGCAGGAACAGAAGCAGTCAGTCCTGAGTGCACATCACATGGATTCCTCTTCTAGCTCCAGAATGTGCCACCCGCCCACTGCCCGGCACCATTGTGACAAAACAGGAAGCATCACTCAGGACACAATACCTATCATGCCCCACCGGCTTTTGCAGCTGCCCAGGAAGGAGGCACTTAAGTTTCATAGATTTCATAGACATCAGGGCTGGAAGGGACCTCGAGAGATCATCGAGTCCAGCCCCCTGCCCAAACGGCAGGAAGTCAGCTGGGGTCATAGGATCCCAGCAAGATAAGCATCCAATCTACTCTTGAAGGTGTTCAGTGTAGGTGCTTGAACCACCTCCGCTGGCAGACTGTTCCAGACCTTGGGGGCTCGGACAGTAA
>NW_017728915.1:2901232-2903372 GCF_001723895.1 Crocodylus porosus | reverse complement strand
GCTGGCAGACTGTTCCAGACCTTGGGGGCTCGGACAGTAAAGAAATTCTTCCTTATGTCCAGCCTGAAACGGTCTTGCAGGAGTTTGTGACCGAAGTGACTACCGGGATAAGGAAAAAAGTGCTGCTTTGCGGCAAGGAAGCAAGGGGGGCTGCCCCAAGCACTTGCTGTGAAGGCAACTTCCCTGCTCAGAAGCCCGGTTCCACGGCACCATCTGCTGGGCAGTACTAGGGCAGCCAAACTTGTCAGAATAAGAACTGGATGGAAATTACTCTTACAGTTGTATCATAGTTTAAAGGCATCATGAAAGTCTGGATCTGCTGTCCATGACAGCAGCCTACATCAGAACAACAATATTTGCCCAGTGAGCAAAAGCCCAGGAGGCCTTTGAGGGAGGAGAGTAAAGTGTGTGCTGTGACCAGGCCTGGCAGGTGCTCGGGTGTTTGTAGGAAGCCTCAGTGCAGAGGTCCATCCACCCCCCTGCCTTGTCTCTGCTCCTGCAGGATGCTTTACCCTGAAGCATCAAGTCAGGCATCCAGCTATGCCTCAGACAAAGATCCCCAGTTCCCAGGCTGTCCAAGTGAACACAAGACACCTGGCAGCCTTAGTGGGGCAGGCTCAGGCATGGCCTCCACAGGGACACACCTTTGCTGTGCTGTAGATATGCCAGTAGAGAGCCCTGGGGTTTAGGTACACAGCACGCTGGCTATTGGGGTGTCTGGGGTGTCTGGGAGAGGTAGCACCTCCAGACAAAAAGTATGTCAGGGAACTGGAGCATGGGGTGTGACCTCTTCATACCAGAGACCAGGAGGTACCCAAGTCAGGCAGGGGCAGAGCTGATGATAAAGCCAGTGTCCTGGCTGCCAGTTTATGGGAAGGCTCTCCACCACGGGTCTAAAGGACATTAGCCAGGGGACAAGTGGACAGGCTTCTCCTGGGAGCCCAAGCCTGTTTCTTCCGCAAGGTGGTGCTGTTGGCCTGAACACAGGCAAATCCAAGTGAAGAGAGGTAGTTTGCATCCTTAGCCTCAAGTCAGGCAGAAGGACTACAGATGCTTATCCCACTACCTGGATTAGCTTTAGTGACTCCAGCATCCCTATGGGTTTATTGCTCATTTGCCCCTCCCACCACTGTCCCCACTCTCCCCTCGCCTTTCCCCCACTCCCTACTTGTCTTCTGTATTCAAATCCTTTCCCATTTTATACACCACTCTGTGCATGTCCTTTCACAGCATCTAATGAAGTCAGTTTGGGCTTGTGAAGGTTTATGCTAAACATCTCTGATTTAGTTAGCGTATAAGGTACAAATGCAGGATGGCTGTGCTGCAGATTGGCTGGGGAGCACTTTAACCTCATCATCGTTTCTCTGCTCCTTCATGGCTACTTTGGTCCAGCCAGCACCGCCAAGCTAATTTTGTGGCCCAAGCGGGGGAAGTTACAACCGAACTATGAGCGGTTTGGGACCAGGACTTTCTGTCATGGGTGTCCTCAACCCCAGAGGTTCAAAGCTTATAAGTCAAGCCCCAAAAGTTCTCAGGCTTTAATTTTTGTATTAAAATATCAGTTTGGGTGCAGCCTGGGAATGTCCCCTGACCCCCACAGGATAGAGGTGTGGTGTCACCATGATGCTAGCTCTGCCATGTGTGCCATGAATGAGCCCCTGTGCTCACTGCCAAGCTGAGCCATGGTCCTGGCTGCACCCTGCCATGCCCTGGGCAAGAGACAGCCCATGCTCTGGAGAGTATTCACTAACCAGTGCAAACAGTAAGGGCAAGCGTGTGACCTGGCAACCTCATTTCCTCAAGGGACCACAACATTTCCTCTATGGAGGAACAGCTGCCAGTCCCTAAAAAAGGGGCAAGACTCAGTTTGGTGACCCTGAGGGGAAAGGTCCTGCAAGGCATTAGCAGTGCCCTGAGGCCACCAGTCCCCAGAGGTACTGGGGTTCCACCTGTGACAGCCAGGCTGCTGTCTGGAAAGATGCATTCATTAAATACATTTCTGACCTCCCTGGGGCTCCCCCAGGCAGGGTCACGCCCTCTGTGCACAAGGAATCTCTGTCAGCCTGTGCTCCCTCCCAAACCCACTCTGAAGTCTGTCTCCCACTAGCCAAATATCAATGATGGAACAAATATTAGCATA
>NW_017728915.1:2867424-2901221 GCF_001723895.1 Crocodylus porosus | reverse complement strand
ACATCCCAACCCCTGCTAAACACAAGGTCAAATCAGCCAGTCAGCAGTTTGATAGACAGGGATTGGGATTCAAAACAAGCTTGATCATTTGGAGAGAGGGTCTGAAAGTAACTCAATGAAATTCAGTAAAGAAGTTCATTAGGAAGAATTTCTTCACAGTAAGGGTTACCAGAGTCTGGACTGGCCTTCCAAGGGAGGTGGTGCTCTCCCCTACCCTGTAGGTCTTTAAGAGGAGACTTGATAAACATCTGGCTGGGGTCATCTGACCCCAGCACTCTTTCCTGCCCAAGAAAGAAAGACTTGATGATCTACTGAGGTCCTTTCCAACCCTAAAATCTATGAAATCTATGACACTGCAAAGTGCTGCAGCGACCAATGAGAAACAAATGCAACAGTACTACATGGGCAATCACTGAGTTCCTCTCAGCCATATCATACAGCAGGCCCAGGGCCAAGTCAGCTGGCTCCAAGACCAGCACCACTTCAAGTGTTTTCAGTCAAACTCCAGGGCAGGAGCCAGCTGGGGCAGGCAGACCTGCCAGTGCACCTACATTGAACCTTCCTCTGTACCCCTGCAGCACAGGATCAGGAAAAGGTGCTATAAACCCTCCCTCCAGGCTATGATGCCCAAATCTAGCAGGGCATGTCTGCACCCTGCTGGCAGTGCGCTCATGGTCAGGATGGCCCTGCACTGACCTCCCTCCCACACGAACATCCAAACCCAGAAGTACCCCAGTGCAGCCGCTGAGAGGACAGCCCCAGAGGCCATTTTCAGATCCACCAGAGACTTAGGGCTCAACAGCAGCCCTACAGGGGTGCCCTGGGGCATTTTCCCAGCTAGATTTCCAGGTCATAAGCATGGGAGTGGGTGCAAGTGGCTGGGGCATAAGGTCGCCATCTTTCCCTGGAGGTATTCCCAGATACCCACTGGACTGCCCACCCCAGGCTCAGCACCCTACTCACCTGGTTGCTTCTACCCTCCCTGAAGCCAGGGTTGTGTGCTGTGACCAGCTCTGGCAGGTGCTGGGGTGCTTGTAGGAAGACTTAGCACAGAGGTCCACCCACCCCGCTGCTTTGTCTCTGCTCCTGCAGGATGCTTTGCCTTGAAGCATCAAGTCAGGCATCCAGCTAAGCCCCAGACAAAGATCCCCAGTTCCCAGGCCATCCAAATGAACACGAGACACCCAGGTGGGGCAGGCTCAGGCATGGCCTCCACAGGGACACACCTTTGCTGTGTTGTAGATATGCCAGTAGAGAGCCCTGGGGCTACTGGGATGTCTGGGGTAGCCCTGCATGCAAAGTCTGACTCTGGCTGACTGGGCAAATGAGACCATTGTAGGGTCCAAAGGCCATGATGGTGGTACAGCACCACACCATGGATCGCGCAGAGCAGGACAAGGCACAAAAGATGTCCTGATCATCCAGTGCATCTGGTCCAATCTCCAGCCATCTCTTAACGCTGTGCTACCACTGGTTACTAATTGGCTTGGACGAGAGAGTGAGGCCAACACTGCACAACTTTTCCTCACTTAAATCTAAATCCAGCTCAACTGACATCTAACACAAGCCCTGTGGCGATGGATCAGCAACGAAGCAGCAGGTGTGGACACACTGGAAGCTGTAGCCACAAACCTGCACATAGGCAGCTCAGGGCTTTGGGTCACTTTTTACTGGACAGAAGCAGCAGTAGCACTCGGCCGCCCCCTGAGTGACTGGGCAACCCTATTCAGGACTGCACTGCTCACCTTCTAGAATGAGTAAGGGGCTAGAAAAGGTGCCCCAAACCTTGTCTGATTCACCTCACCCTGGCCAGCATACTATGGCTGGCTGGGGTCCCACTACAGCAGTTGAAAAGAAATCAATCCCTCTCAGGCTGGGCCCATATATGTACATTGACCAGTGGAAACACCAACAGACCTGAAAGGAGAACTGCCCTCATCAGAAGAGAACTGGGCAGATATAACATCCAGATTACTGCCCTCCATGAGACTCAGCTACCCGATGAAGGGCAACTCACAGAAGGAAAAACTGGTTACACATTCTTCTGGAGTGGTCAAGGCAGCAAAGCCAAATGGGAAGCAGGTGTCGGCTTTACTATACAAAACAGCCTCATCAAGAATCTGACCTACTTGTTCAAGGGAGCAGAGCTGTCCCTTGTGGGGGGGGGGTGCAAATTGGAGCGACTGCCCCAGTCCTGTGCTTTGGGGGGCCCTGTGGGCAGGGCCAAGAGCACCACCACTCGGCACAGCTGCTACGCACCACCAGTTTTGGGCTCTGGCTGATCACCACTGTTCCTGCCCCACCCCCAGCTCCATGCTCCGGCTGCTTGCCACCCCTTCCCCCCGCTCTGCACTCCAGCCACTTGCCACCTCTTCCCACTGCAAAGTCCCATGATGGCATGATGGCACATATCCTCGTGAAGGACCCTTTTTCTGGTTACAGATGGCATCAAGCAGGGCTGTGTGCTTGCTCCTACCCTCTTCAGCATGGTATTCTCTGCCATGCTGTCGGATGCCTTTCAAGACGATGACCTTGGTATGGAGATTAGGTACCATTTTGATGGAGACATCTTCAACCTGCACAGGCTCCAAGCAAGCTCCAAAGTTCAGACAGCCACACTTCGTGACTTCCTCTTTGCTGACAACTGTGCATTATGCACAGGCTTGCAGGCTGACATGCAACAGTCCATGGACCTATTCTCATCAGCCTGCGACAAGTTTGGACTCACTATTAACATGAAGAAGACCGAAGTGATGTTTCAGCCTGCGCCTGGCACAACACCCTAGGAACCACATATCACAGTTAAAGGCCAACAACTGTTGATGGTCAACAAGTTTGTCTATCTAGGCAGCATGGTCTCCTGTACTGTCCACATTGACAGCAAAGTCAACGTGAGACTATTAAAAGGTAGTATGACCTTCATCAGGCTCTGTAAGTTAGTCTGGGACAACAGAGGCATCAGAATGTCGACAAAACTGAAGGTATACAATACTATCACTCTCCCAACCCTCCTTTAGGAAACATCCAGATGAGTACCAACACCCTGAGACACTTGAAGTGCGACAGAAAACTGTAGTCATCTTGGGGTTCACTCAGCTGTCTTTATGGGAACTGCAGAAGCATGGGAAATAAACAGGATGAACTGGCACTTCTTCTGGCAGACAAGGATTTTGACCTCATTGGGGTGACGGAGACCTGGTGGGACAATACATATGACTGGGCAGAGGATATTGAGGGCTACAGGCTCTATAGAAAGGATTGAGTTGGAAAGAAAGGTGGAGGGGTAGCCCTCTACGTGAAAGCCCTCATGACCCTGCAGGTCATGTTTGATTGCACAGGGAAGTCCCTTGAGACCCTTGGGTGAAGGGGACCAGATGGTGGGAGTCAACTATAGGCCTCCCTACCAAGGAGAGGAGAGCAACCCGGTGTTCTACAGGGAACTGACCAAAGCAGCCAGCAAAGACTTGATTGTCACGGGTGACTTCAAGTACCCTGACATCTGTTGGGAGGACCATTCAGCCAGCTCCAGCAGGTCAACCAACTTCTTACCAGCTATAGACAACCTGTTCTTGACTCAGGCAGTGGAAGCAGCAACTAGGGGGAAAGCCACCCTAGACTTGGTGTTGACCAAAGGAGAAGACATGGTAGGTGACCTGAAGATTGGAAGTACTCTGGGAGACAATGATCATGATCTGATCATATTCACCATCCATCAAAAGGCTGCGAATTCTGCCAGCTGAATTTATAGAAGTCTGCCAGAAGTTATAGACTTCAGAAGGGCAGACTTTGGTAAGCTCAGGAGTCTAGTTAGAAAGGCCCTTCACAACCAGCAAATGGATGATCCAGGAGTTCAGGAATGGTAGTGCTTCCTTAAGGAGGCAATTCTCACTGCTCAGAAAGAGACTATCCCCACACGGTCAAAAAGAGGGAAAGAGGCCAAGAGACCTGCTTGGCTCAGCAGGAACATTAGGAAACGTCTCAGAAAGAAAAAAGAAGCGTACATGCAATTGAAAAACAGCTCAACATCCAGAGGGGAGTACATTCATATGGCTAGGGTCTGCAGGCATGAGACAAGGAAAGCCAAGGCATGCATGGAGATCAGGATGACATCCAAAATAAAGCACAACAAAAATTCCTTATATAGGTACCCTGGGAGCAAGAAGAAATCAAGCTCCACTGTGGGACTCCTACTGAATATGGAGGGGAAGCCCACAGTTGATCCCTGTGAAAAGACTGAACTCCTAAATACTTACTTTGCACCAGTATTCTTGAAACCAGACAGTAACTTGTCACCTGTCCAGAGGCCCAGAGAATAGAGCAGGGGTAGGCAACACTTCTTGGCCGGAGTGCCAAAAAACACTACAATGCCTACCTTGGAAAGTGCTAGAGTGCCGGCATGCCAGAAAAACAAAATGAGGGCAGTGGGTACATGGCAGGATGCCCTGCTTGTGCCCCTTGCCCCTCAGCCAAAGCCCCTGCCCCCCCAGCCCTGTTGACCCTTGCTCCCCACCCAAAGCCCCTGCCCCCCAGCCCAGGCTCTGTGGCTATCAGCAGCTATGCCGGCTCTGGGTAGCTGCTGGAGCCCGGGCTGCTACCATCAGGTCTTTCAGTGTCTCAGCTGCCTGCTGGGAGCAGCCTGGACTCCTGGCTGGCAGCAGCTGCCCAAAGCCAGGGCCGGCTGCAGCTGGGAGGCTGCAAACAGCTGCGCCAGGCTCCAGAGCCCAGGCATCAGCTCTGTACCAGCGTGTGTAGGCATGCCTCAGAGCAGGCAGTGGAGGAGAGGCCTGATGCAGCGCAATCCCAGTTTCTCCCCAACTCCCAGCACAGAGTTGGTGACTGGGCTCTGGAGCCCAGTGCAGCTGTTTGTAGCCATCCTGGGCTCTGGGCAGCTGCAGCGAGCAATGGGCAGGCTGCAAACAGCTGTGCTGGGCTCCACAGCTCCAGCATCAGCTCCATGCTTGCAGCAACTGTGCGTGAACCTCAGGGTGGACTGCGCTGCCCTGGGGTGGGGGATAGACTGGGATTGTGCTGCCTCAGGCCTCTCTCCCACTGCCTGCTCTGAGGCACACCTGCACATGCTGGTACAGAGCTGATGCCTGGGCTCTGAAGCCTGGCGCAGCTGTTTGCAGCCTCCCAGCTGCAGCCGGCCCCAGCTCTGGGTAGCTGCTGCCAGCCGGGAGCCCAGGGTGCTGCCAGCAGGCAGCTGGGATGCTGCGAACAGCCCAGGCTCCATCACTGGCAGCAGCTACCCAGATCTGTGGCTGGCCATAGCATGCCAAGCAAAATGGCCTCAGGTGCCATGCTCAGCATGCCTGCTGTGGGTTGCCCAGCCCTGGAATAGAGTAACAACAGCAGTCCACATAAAATCAGTCCTGAACAGATGACGGTACTTTTAGATCATTGAGATGTTTTCAAGTCAGCTGGGCCAGATGACCTGCATCTGAGAGTCCTGAAACAACTGGCCAATAGTGGTGCCTCTGGCAAGGCTGTTCAAAGACTTGTGGAACTCAGGTGTGGTCCCGAATGTCTGGAAGAAGGCTAGCATGGTGCCCATCTTTAAAAAAGGAAAGAGGGACAACCCTGCTATCTATAGACCGGTCAGTTTGACTTCAATCCTAGGAAAAATCTTTGAAAAAATTGTCAAGGAACTATCAACCACAAGCTCATAACAGGTGGGGTACTGAGAAACAACCAACATGGGTTTGTCAAAGGGAGATCATGCCTAGTAAACCTGGTGCCTTTTATGACCAGGTAACTAACAGGCAGGACATAGGACATGAGGTTGACATCATCTACCTAGACTTTAGCAAGGCCTTTAATACTGTATCTCATGAGATCCTCTCAGTTAAATTGGAGGGTACAGGCTTGGACTAATCAGCAGTGAGATGGGTTAGCAACTGGCTCAGAGGCCAATCCCAGCAAGTCATAATCGATGGGATGGCCTCATCCTGGAGGGCTATCTCCAGTGGTGTCCCCCAAGAATCAGTGCTTGGGCCTCTACTCTTTAACGTTTTTATCAATGATCTGGATGAGGGAGTGGAAAGCACAATGATTAAGTCTGCGGATGACACCAAGCTGTGGGGAAATGCAGGCACATCAGAGGACAGGGCAAGGATACAGGATGACTTTGACATGCTGGTCCTATGGGATGAATGCAATCAGGTGAAGTTCAATAGGGATAAGTGCCGGGTCCTTCATCTGGGCAGGAAGAACCTTCACCACACCTACACAATGAGTGATGGTCCACTGGCTGACACTACATCTGAAAGGGACCTGGGGGTGACAATCAACCAGAGGCCAAATATGAGCCAACACTGCAACGAAGTTGCCAACAGGGCAAATAGAACTCAGGCCCGCATCAGCCGATGTGTTGCCAATAGACCCGGAGAGGTGCTCCTCCCACTCTACTCAGCAGTGGTAAGACTGGTAAGGGAGTACTGTGTCCACTTCTGGGCATCGCACTTCAAGAAGGACCATAGATAAGCTCGAAAGGGTACATAGAAGGGCCACCTACATGATCAAGGGCCTGAGGGATAGGCCTTATGAAAAGAGACTCCAGGAACTGGGTTTGTTCAGTCTGAGTAAGAGAAGACTGAGAGGTCATCTGATAACTGCTTTCAAGTATATCAGGGGTGAAAGATCTAGGGGAGAAACTCTTCAGAAAGGCATCCCTTGGGAGATTGAGATCCAGTGAACACAAGCTAGTTGGGGAAAAGTTTAGGCTGGACATAAGGGAAAATCTTTTTCTGGAAGGGTACCTAGAATCTGGAACACACTCCCAGCAGAGGTGGTGCAGTCGCCATCCCTGGAGGTGTTCAAGAGGAGGCTGGACGGGCACCTCATTGAGCCCCACATGGCAAGGGACTGGACTCGATGATCTTACAGGTCTCTTGAGGTCCTTCTATTCTATGATTTTGTGATTTATGCCTGTGAAATCTGAACCATCTACCAGCATCATGTCAAGAAACTAAACCACTTCCACCTGTGTTTTCTGTGAAAGATACTAAAGATCAAGTGGCAGGACAAGATTCTGGACACCGAGGTGCTCAGAAGATCATCTCTCCCCAGTATCCACACCCTACTGAAACTGGTGCAGCTAAAATGGGCTGGCCACCTTTCAAGAATGCCCGTCACTCGCCTGCCAAAGAAAATGTTCGCCGACAAACTGTCAAATGGAGTGTGCTCTCACGCTGCACCAAAGAAACAGTACAAGGGCACCCAAAAGGTGTCCCTAAAGAGTTTTGGCATCGATCTGGGGTCGTGGGGGCAAATCGCTCGCGACTGTCCATCCTGGAGGTCATCAATCCAGAATGGAGCACTGGCCTTTGAACGGCAATGCACGGCAGAAGCAATAAAGAAATGCATGGCCAGGAAAACGAAAACCTCTCATACTCAGTCCTCATCACTTTCCTGCCCCTGCTGCGGCAGACTGTTCAAGGCAAAGATCAGGCTTATAAATCACCTACATACCCACAGGACCTAGCCTCCATCCACCTCCTTTCTCTTTCCTAGCTCTTTTTTCTCCTTTTCCCTTTTTTTCTCCTTTTCTCTTTTCTCCCTCCCTGTTTCTTCCCCATTTCTTTTCTCTCTTCTTGCCCCCACCTGCCCGGGTGTGGTCATCTTCACTCAGGAAGGACAAGCAACCACACTGACTCCTAGCGAAAACCCTCATCCTCCACTGGGAATGAGGAGCCGGGCTAGCAGAAGGCCCTGTAACAGCTTATTTCATTATCTGGCTTTAAATACTACCTAAGGGAACCAAGCTGGTTTTTGCCTGTCACTGCATTGTAGCCACTTCTGGGGTGTGGCATAGCAGCACGTAGCACACCTAGAGTAGCTGCAGGCAAAAGTTTAAGGCAGGAGGTGAAAAACATTGCATGCAGTATAAGGGGAGGGAGGATGCCATTACCCAAGGTGGGATTTTGTGGGTGATATCATTTATTGAACCAACTGTATCTGCTTCTCTCCTAGAGCCTTGAAGGAAGGTACCGTGGTACCTGAAACCTTGTTAATGTCTAAGATATTACCCAAAACAGTCCTTGCCTCTTGTGTATTTCCTGGACCATCATGGCTACAGGATCACTTTAACACTCCCATTACCTGAGGTAGGACTTTGCCCAGGCAGCAGGGTTAGCACTCCCAACTGCTAGGAAAGGTCCATGTGGGAGCAGAGCCTTGGCTTTTGGCCTTACATAGAAGCTCTGCCCCAAAGATGCTGTCCTTAGACTGAAGAATGCCACCCCACTGAAGCATCTGAGGACAGGGCTGGCTGGAGCCACTCTAATTAAAGCACCCCCCTGCCCCTCCTGAAGCATGTGTATAAATGCCAGTTAAGACATTTCTAGCACTGTAGGAGCAGTGCTAGCATTGGGGTTGTCAGTGGAAAATCTGAGGAAACTACTGTTTCATCTTTTGTGTGTGTTTGCAGCTGAGAAACAGCCTGTCCCAGAGCAGAGGGGATGAGGTGAGTGGCAGCCTCCACACTCAGAGCAAGAGGAATAATAGCTGGTGTCTTCAATTTGCAGCAGATGTCATCCAGAAGGGCAGCTGCCAGCACTGGGGGGCAGAGATAGATCAAGCCTTTCTCTGAAGTAGGCTGCCCAAGGCTGCTGAACTGATGTGATAAGGGCCTCTGCAGGCTGCCAAGATGGAGTCACTTAGCACCCAGATCCCAGGGCTGAACTATCTGGCTCCAAGGCTTGTGACTCATTGGAAAGCACCCCAGGCCAAGCCCTCCAGACTGCCTGCACACACTGTGATCACTCTGCCTCTCAGAGGTATTGTGCTAAACCTCTGTCCTTGCAAGCCCAGGGCAGCCTGCTGTAGACAGGGCTCCTTCTCCAGTCCAGTCTGGCTAGGGACTTCTCATTCATCCGCTGTTGTGAGAGCTCTTAATGAAGCTATAGGGCCCCTCTGGTTCCTCCAGCTCTCAGAATCGTCACCACAGTATATTGACCATGGTCCCCACACAGGCAGTGGAGAGGCAGACCTAGGGCAGCAGGGGCCACAAGACATTTCTCTCCCCTAACCATGGACAAGGAAGTGTGAGACAGGAAGTTGGAACTGTCTCCAAATCCCACAAGGCCCATACCCTGGGCCTGCAACTTCCCACCAGCAAAACCCAGGTCTGGACACCAGCCCCCTCCACAGCAGCTACTGGTTGGCAACCAGAGCTAAAGCCATCAGCCATCCCAGGTTTCTGGGACAGTCCTACATGTCAGGGCTGTACCCCTGTGTCTTTAAAGAGCCAGTGAACAGGATTTTGAAAGACCCTGCACTGCACCAGGCACTTTTCTGCCGAATCTGCTAAGAGGATGCAGCACAACACTGCCTGGTGCTGTGTTTAGAGAGTGGAGCATGGGTTAATTCTCCCCCAAGCAACCACTCAGCAGGGCTGTAACACCGCATGAATGTGGCTGCACAGACCAGAACCAGAACTTCTGCAAATACCTCCTCGTGCCAGAGCTCTGTGGAGTGCCTAGGGCTGCACCCTGGATTTCATCCCCTGAAAGCTGGCTGGTTGCTTGAGCCAGAGCTACTCCAGCCTCTGGTAAAGGCAGAGCATGGATAGCTGGTGTCCCAGAGTCATGTGCACTGGGACACAGGACACCAGGCACAGCCTTCTGGGGATCCTGAAGAGAGATATGGCCTGGCCTTGCTGGGTCAGGTTGTTAGTGCTTGGATGTCCTTCTCTTGGCCAGTGTGTGTCTCAGCCCTCTGCTCTTGCCACTTATGGGCTGTGTGCCCTTCTTGAGATGGGCTAGGTGCACTGGCTTCTGAAGGGAGAATTTTCTTGACAACATGATCAACCTCTTGGTTAAAAGGCATTTTTATAAAAGTAGGAATGCCAACCACAAGTGGCCGGACCACAGTCCAATTTGGCTGTCTTCTGCCTAAAGCTATTAGCCCCTGCAATTTCACTGGAGTGTGAGAATCACCTTCACTGTTGGTCCTCACTTGCCATGGAGAGTAGCTGTGTGCTATTAAATAGCTGCTGTGCTGTAGCTTAGGGATTGCTAAGTGTCAGTAGTTGGGACTGGGTTGAGGGAGCTTCACCTGCAGCTTTTCCCAAGAAGCCAAACCTGTTTTCACCTGCACCAAAGGAGCTGGGCGCAGCATATTTATTACCCGTATCTCTCACATACACCCCTTGTTTCTGGAAGGTAGAATGAAGAAACAAAGTATTTTTCAAGAGTCATGGTGGGCAGCATGGAGCAGCTTCACTCGCCTTCAGCCAGCTCAACTGCTTCACGCATAAGCTCCAGTGTTAATCCTCTCATAGCCACTAAGGAACTGCTAGAAGCTTTTGGCTTCTCAGTCACTAGCTACTGCCAACTCTGTAGCAGCTATGAGGGGGTTAACACTGGACTCTGCCCCTGCTGCTTGCTGGGCCAGAGAGAAGAGGCAGTCATTAGAAGCACAGTGTCTATTTCAGCAGGAAAATCAGCTTCCCCTATTAAGCTATGTACCCCAATTTTAGAGGGGAAGGGTGTTTATGGTATGTGAGTCAGAACAATATTAGAGTAATGGCTCATTAAATTATCCGGTTCTGGCAAAACTAAACCTGATTCCATGTACCATGAGGTGGCCCCTAACAAAGTTCTGTGTCCAGTGCCTGGTGTCAGTTGTTACGCACCAAATGCAACTGATCCATCAGGACAAAATGACTGTCTAGAGCAGGCTTGTCCAACATACGGCCCACGGGCTGCCAGGCAGCCCTCCAAGCTGTTTTCTGAGGCCTGAGGTGCTGCGACGGGAAACGAAAGTAAACACTGTACTTTCGTTTTGGGGGGGTGATGTCATACCACTTCCTGTGAGGTCTTTGAATATGGCTTGCTGGCCCACCGCGTGATAACAAGTTCATGATCCGGCCCCACATTCGAAAAGGTTGGACACCCCTGGTCTAGCATAAGAGAAGGTGAGATGAACAACAGGTGAACAGACAGTGTACCAGGTCCCATTCCACTGATTAGACAGCTAAATGGATGTAGGCCCCTAAATGTGATGCTGTTCCACCCCACTGAAGTCCCTGAAGAACTGTTAATGCAAAAGGTAGATGTGTGCTCCCCACACTTGTTGCTTTCAGTGACTCGGCCTTGAACCTCAGGTGCTGGCATGGTACAAAAGGAAATGTGCTAATATTTTTCATGGACTTGAACAGGTGGAAATAGGTTCCCACATAGGTGCCCAAGTCCAGGTAGGTGCCTAAAGGGTGAAATAGGACCTGGCCCAATGTCTTTGTCACTGTGGAAGGACAACTGTGGAGCAGGGTTGAGGAGCATCAGCAAGAGGGATGGGAGTGCAGAGCATCAGCGAAGGTGTGGGGAGCAGAAAGCCTGACTAAGGACTTGAATAGCAAGGAAACCCAGTCCCCTGATACCTACAGTCACTACCACCATAGGATTGGCATCCCCCTCTTTTGATCTGGCACCACTAGACCACCCCTGGCCAGGTATTGGCCCATGGGGCTTGGGCCCTGTGTTGTAAGGAGGAGCAGCAACCTCCAGGTAGAGCTGCTCAGAATCCCTCCATCAGGCTGAGGGATTCAAGTGCCCCTGGCTCTGAGAATACAGACATTGCAGCAGCAGGGAAACAATGCTGCGAACTCACTGCAGAGCAATGGAGCAAGACATCACTATTAATACTTACCAGTAGTGGTCACAGTGAAGGTTTCACCTTCAAAGCCCTTTGCACACAGCCTGCCCAGGAGATGGGTGTGCCCTGATGAGGAAACTGAGGCACTGCAGGGGAAGTGACTGCCCTAAATGGCAATGCTGAGGCTTGATCAAAGGAGTTCATGGTTCCTAGCTTTGTCTTTAGACCATGAAAATCCACTCTGTGCAAATGGCTCCTAGCTGAGCTCCCAGCATGCTGTACGTCAGGTTTCCAGGTTCAGTCAAAGGGGTGGATGGACTGGCCAGAGTTCTTGGAAAGACCTATCCACTGCCATGGGCCTAGCTCATCACAGGCAACAGCTACCTTGGGCACAGGCTATGAGCAGGATGGATGGACATCTCCAGCCAGGATACAGGGAACTGGGGTCATCTGAGATGTCTTCCCTTAGATTCCAAGAGGAAGGGGATCTGGGGGCTGCCCCCTATCCTGACCTGCCACCATCCCTGGGTGGGGTGGTTGGACTCAGGCTGGGTCCATGACCTAGGGTAAAAGGGACTGTGGGCAGGCTGGAGTTTATCCTGCATCCAGCAAGGATAGGGTGGCAAGACTGGGTGCACCCTGGGGGGCAGGGGCGCTGAGCCCCTGAATGCCTGTCCCTGCAAGATTGGACAAGTCAAAGAGGAACAGTCCAGAGTTTTTTAGTCCCAGGCTGGTGACAAAAAGGCAGGAAGCCAGAACACCTGGTGACAGCAAATGTTGACAATCTTACAGGAGGCCAGAGCAGCTCCTAGCCCACAGGTACAGGATCAAGGGATACAGGGATTGCAGCTGAAATGTAATCACCTCTGTGTGGAGCAGAGCATTAATGGACAGCAGCACAACTCAGTGGTGGCACAGTCACTGAAACTGCAGGGGAAATCTAGGGAGGGAGAACATGAAACCAGAGGATCAGCCTGCCTGGAACCTGAGACTGACAGGGATTGGCATTGCTCCCAAAAAGTAGACAGCCTAGATCAATCTCAGACATCACCATGAGACCTTGCCAGCAAGGTGCCTGCAGATGTCTCGTGCATGGCTCTGGGGTTGGGGCCAAGGGCAGAACACTCCTTTCCTCTCTGACCTGTGGATCACCAGCTTCTCCTGCTCCTGCCTGTTTACTCCACCTTGTGTCTCTGCCCAAGGGTGCTAACCAGGGTGAAGCTGCAGCCACTGCTGACCTGCAACCCCCAGACTCAGCTCCCAGCCCTACTTACCCACCAGCCTAAACCAACAGACCCAGGGAGAGGGGGTGGGACTGCAACTGTACTGCGAGCCAATGAGCCTGTTAAGACAGGACTAGCTGGGGCTCTTCTCATGCGGTCTCACTTCCCGTAACCTCAGTCCAATCCCTCTGAGTTTGACCATCTCCCTACTGTTGTGAGGCTCTCACACTGGATGAAGAGAAAGGGATGAGAGGGCAGAGCTAGTAGGAAAGGCTGTACTGGTTCATGGGATTCTTCTGTCCTAAGTGCAGGACTTTGCACTTGCCTTGTTGAACCGTGGGAGGTTTCTTTTGGCCCAATCCTCCAATTTGTCTTGGTCACTCTGAATCCTAGCCCTACCCTCCAGTGTATCTACTACAGCCTACAGCTTGGTGTCATCCACAAACTTGCTGAAGGTGCAACCCTTCACACCTTCCAGATCATTAATGAAGATACTGAACAAAACTGGCCTCAGGACTGACCCCTGGGACACTCCACTAGATACTGGCTGACAAATAGACATTGAGCCATTGGTTACTACCTGCTGAGCCCAACAATCCATCCAGCTTTCTATCCACCTTACAGTCCATTCATCCAACCCATACTTTCTCAGCTTGCTTGGAGGAATGCTGTGGGAGACTGTATCAAAACCCTGCTGAAGTCAAGGTATATAACTTCCACTGCTTTCTCCGCATCCACAGAGCCAGTTATCTCATCATAGAAAGCAATTGGGTTGGTCAGGCATGACTTGCCTCTGGTGAATCCTTGATGACTGGTCCTAATCACCTTCTTTTCCTCCAAGTGCTTAGAAATAGATTCCTTGAGGACCTGCTCCATGATTTTTCTGGGGACTGAGGTGAGGCTGACTGGTCTGTAGTTCCCTGGATCCTCCTTTCCTTTCTTAAAGATGGACACTATATTTGCCCTTTTCCAATCATCTGGCACCTCCCCCAATCACCATGAGTTTTCAGTAATAATGGCTAGCAGCTCTGCAATCATATCAGCCAACTCCCTCAGCACCTTCAGATGCAATGCATCTGGCCCCATGGACTTGTATATGTTCAGCTTTTCTAAACAGTCCTGTTCTTTCACCACTGAGGGCTGCTCACCTTCTCCCCGAACTGTGCTGCCAGGTGCAGTAGTCTGGAAGCTGACCTTGCCTGTGAAGACTGACATAAAAAAGGTATTGAATACTTCAGCCTTTTCCTCATCATCTGTCACTAGTTTGCCTCTCCCATTCAGTAAGGGACCCACACTTTCCCTGATCCTCCTCTTGTTACTGACATACTTGTGGAAACCCTTCTTGTTATCCTTCACATCCCTTGCTAGCTGCAACTCCAGCTGCACTTTGGCCTCCCTGACTTCATCCCTGCATGCCCGAGCAATGCTCTTGTACTTCTCCCAAGTTGTTTGTTCGAGCTCACTGAAGAGTTCTCTGCTAAACCAAGCCGGTCGCTTGCAACATTAGCTATTCGCCTTGCACATCAGGATAGTTTGTTCCTGTGCCATCAGTGAAGTTTCTTTAAAATACAGCCAGCTCTCCGGGACTCCTCTCCCCCTCAGACTGGCTTCCCAGGGGATCCTGCCCAACCATCCCCTTCAATAAGCTGTCCCTCTTGGTGTCCCCTCAGGGCTATACTACCAGTACCAGTGCAGTTTTGGTTTTCTACTGGGGGTGGGGACCATTGGCCATGGATGGGGAGGTACAAATATAAGCATCGGCTCCTGGGTGCCGGAGACCCATGCTACGCCACTGGTGTTTCTGCTTCGAACTCACAGATGATTTAGCTGCTGACCAGTCAATGCCCCAGCCCAGACACTGGTGATTAAATCCCATGGACACCCTACCTTTTTTCAGTTGTTACTCACACCTTCAACATGCCTGGTGCTTTGGGCAATGGCTGCTGTTGTTCCAACTGCCTGGCTCTCTGAAGGGGCTTGCTTCTTCCATATTGCCAGAATGAAGGGCAGCCAGTTCCTCCTTGCACTAAGGACTGTGATTGCCCCAGAACTAAAGACACTCTAGTTGGGAGCTACCAGTGTGCCCCAGCACAGAACCAGCACTAACACAGACCTAACCCTCAGTAAGCTCTTGCTTCAGAGCTGCGGAGTGTGGGCAGCATTTTCATATTACATTATAGGATTTCTACATAGTTTAAATGGTGCCAGTCTCTTCATCGCTCTTCACAAATGGCCACAAGTGGTTTGCTGGTGTCCTAGCTTGTGCCCAAATATGAGTAATACTGGGGCACATATTGCTCCCTCCCGACTGCTGTTCTATAATTTTCATCCTAATTCCTCTGTGGCTATGTTTCAAAGGTGGCCAGCTGAATGTGAAGAATCCTACGGACACTTTCCAGCTGCCATTGGATGGTGAGGAGCTGGGAGGGGTGAGGTTTGTGGAGCCCCAGCATCTTACAAACTCTCTGAAATAGTTTGGAGCCAAAGTTTCTCCATTGGCTAGTGTGCATCTTGCCAAGACACGCATATCTAGTAAAGAACTCACTGGCCAGGACCTCTGCTACTGTCACAGCCACTTAGGTCCATACTGGGGGAGGTTCAGCCTGTTTTGGGAAATGATCTATTGCTGCCAGCAAATTTGCCAGCCTCTATCTCCAGTAAAGGCCCAAACACCTTAACACTAATGTGCTCCCGTGGTGCCCCACTGGGGATCTGCCAATTAAAAGGAACCCTACTTTACCATGCAAGCACAATGTTTCATGCACCAACTTCCTATGTCCTGCCCAGCAGGAATTCTCTCATAGCTTGGCTAAGACTCTTCAGCCCCAAAATGGGCAGCAGTAGTGGAATTGGGACATACCATCAGGACCTCCATTTTCAGTGCATCCAGTACAGTCATCTGATACCTGTGCCCACCATCCCCTGTCTGTTGTCCCATCTCCTATGCAATGTTTCATCTTTTGTTCCACACTTGCTCACCATGAGTACAAAGCTTTTATCGTGGAAATACCACACTCTAACATGGCTGCACTTGCCCAAGGATCTTCCAGTCACACTGGAGAGGTTGTCCTGGTCATTCCTTCTGGTTATGCCACTGAAACACAGGAGTAACCAGAGTAGACACACCAGACGGCCAGGGAACAAGGAATTCCAAACAGAAGTACCTTCATGATCTCAAATGGACACTGCCTGGGAAATGTGCCCCCATCTGCATGTTGGGAGAACTCTTCTGATAGATCAGGATCCTCTTTGGGAGAGTGTTAACTTCCAAATGCATTTGCACTGCAGAGAGGAAACAGCCATGTCTTGTTGAGTACACTTTGTCTCTGAGCAACCCATTCCTTGCTTCCCACTAAAGGCAGTGTTTGTAATTATCTTCCTCCCCAACAAAGCTATCTAGTGCCCAGCCCTCTGTGTAGCCCTGAAATCCCAGCAAGGCAGTTTCTCCAGCCACCTGGCAAGCTGCACACAAGATTTCTTAATATAAAGAGCCATTGCAGGGCCACACTGGTTTGTCCTGACAACAAACCTCCTCCCATCCAAACAGAGGGGAAAATGTTCTCAAGATTCAGCCACTTCTGGGTCCTAATTTCCCTCTAGGAACTGCTGCAATAAGCCATCACTTTCTCAAGCCCTTTGTGTTTTTGTGTCAATACTACCCCAACCCTAAGCACTAACATCTGTACTCAAAAGCAATGGGTTTTTGAAACATGAGGAGGCCAAGCAAGGAGCAATCACAAAACCCTTGCACAGCTCTGACAAGTCTAATGTACGCTGCTGCAATGGTTTCTCTTCTTTCTAAGTCTGGACAACAGTTCTGCAATATTCACAAACTCCCAAGTAAGCCTTCTGTAAAAGGAGCAGAACTGCAAAATGTGGTGCATCGGTGGGTGAGCATCTGGGGAGCTGGCGAGTCCTGCCCAGAATCAGTTTTGGTTTTGTTGGTGGAATTTTCGCCCTTGTGCCCAGGGAACCCAAAGCAAATTTCCTCCTTCTGAAACTAAGCATATTTCTTTGAACCTAACTTCACATGGGCAGCTTTACACTCATCATAGAGTGGGCCTTCCCCAAGAGCTACGATTGGCTAGAGACAGGTTAGCAATTTTCCTACTGGGACCACTCCTTCCCTTTGGGGAGGGGTGTGGACAGGCAATCTCATGGTTCACAGACCAGCAGACCAACGGGGTGGGGGGGTGCTTGTCAGTTGCTCCAGGTTCATTGGAGGCAACAGGTCTCCCTCGAGAACTGAGAGGAGAGGTTGACTGGGGATCGTCTAAGGGATGCCAGGACAGTCACCTCTCTGTTGGGGAGGAAGGACCTGGAGAAGATGAAGATACAACACTCAGAGATTGGTCTGTGCTGGGATAGCGATCAACAGGACTGAGCTGGGAGACAGCAGGAGGGCTCAGCCAAGAGGCTGAGGCCAACACAGGGGAGTATGTGCCAGGTGACAAACATAATCAGGGCAGGGCATGTGGGGGGTGCAGCCACACTGCCCATCCCTAAGGCCAGCTCTGGATTCACTTCTTTTTGACAAAACCTGCTTATAGGATCCAGGCTAAGTAAACACACTGGGGGCGCTGGGGGAGGTTAAATTGACCCAACATGGTCAGGATGGGGGTGCCAGCTGGGAGGATGGGGGTCCAGCAGGCTGAAGGGGATTGGAGGTCTGCTGGGGCATGGTGGGCATGACTTGTGGGTGGGATAGGAGGAACAGGCCTGTGATGGGTGGGAGGAGAGACACAACCTGCAGGAGTGGAAAGGAGGGGCAGATGTAACCCATGGGTGGGGTAAGGGGGGCCAGGAATGACCCACAAGGAGTAGGGGAGGTGGGTGAGACCTGCAGGTGGGGTAGGGAGGGGCAGGCATGATCTTTGAGGAGGGGGGCAAGCGCGACCCGCAGGTGGTGGTGGCGACATGATCCACGAGGGGTAGGGGAGGCAGACGCATGCAATTGGTCAGATGGAGTCCCCCCCACCTCAGCAAACCTACATCCCCATCCTTCACCCCTACTGCTTGGCTCTGGCAGTGGCGAATGCTGATACAAGCAGTTGCACCCAGAGCAGCTTGTGCGATGGGGATTTAGAGCACTGGCTGGTCTGGGGAAGGGCAAAAATTAGACAGTGTGGGGGGGAAGGGAAGTGAAAATAACAGCCCTAGGACTGGGGCCAGTGGCTGGTTTTTCTCATCCCTGGGGCTGTGCAGGGGAAGTGGACAGAAGTTTCATGTACTGGTTTGACTTAAATCAAGTAAGTCTGATACTGCATAGATCTGAGTTTATCTTAAACCGTGTTTTGCAATTTTTAGACTGTTTATGTGCATGGAACTTCTTTTCTGGTATAGGTTTGACTTACTGGTCACTGAGATTGGGTCTGTAAGTGTAAGGTTGGCACTGGGCTGAGCTAAGTTCAAATCAGGTGGCCATTTTAAACCCAGCATAACCTCCTCAAATGTCTGTACTTACCCCAGTGTGGAGACTAAACTGAGCCTGCTCCAGTATGCTGCGCCCCAGCCTCTCTTAGCAACAGGGAGAATCCTGTGAAGGGACTTCGTGTTGTTTTCTACAGCCACATGGAGTTTGGTACCCCCAGACTCTCTCTACCAGGAATCTGGGTGAGGCCCAAGGGCCAGCTGAAGGTTCAGCTCTGCCTCCTGAGACATTTTTGCAATGTCCTGTAAAGCCTCTTCTTTCCTTGCTACTGGTAACTGGTGAAGTACTTGTTGAACAGGCTGGTTTTTCTAGGTTCAACCTGTGGGAGGCTAATGCAGCATGATTTAGATCTCTGCTGGGTGAGAAGAACAATTCCTGACCCTAACTGGACAGACTGCTCTGCTGTTCATCATCTAAGTGGAAAAAATTCACAAGTTACTTTGGCAGCTCACCTTTACCCCACACCCTTTTCAGTTTTTTTCTACACTAGCTAGATCTAACTAGATGTGTTAGATCCACTCATCCATCTTTTGCAACTTCAATTCCCTTTTTACTATTTGTGCTGCCAGACACATTCAGCAAATGAGCAGAGATCCATTCCTGCTTCAGACCTGAAAAGACTGTAGCACCTAAAACTTCCCCAGTACTTTGGGTCTCAAAAGCAGTCCTGACAACCCCTGTTCTTTCCTTTACTGAAGGGCTACCCCAGCAGGTAGCTTCCATCATGGTTTCTTTCCCTGTTCCCCTGCCCCTGTGGACAGGACTCCTTGTTCACTCCAAACTAGTTGTCCAACTATTGCCCCTCCCCCAGGCCATTTCTTTAAATGGCACCTTGATAGGCTGACTTTGTGGGTTACCTTTACATAGGTATTGGCCATAGTAAAATCCAAACCACTTTTTAGCTCTTCCATTATGCTCACTGTCCAGACTTCATTTCCCCTGGGGGCACATTTCCCAGGCAGTGTCCATTTGAGATCATGAAGGTACCCTGGCCGTCTGGTGTGTCTACTCTGGTTACTCCTGTGTTTCAGTGGCATAACTAGAAGGAATGACCAGGACAACCTCCCCAGCCACTGACTTGCGTGGTGAAGGGGAGAGGTCATGTCAGCAGCCAGAAGTCACCGCTGCCTCTGTGCCCTGGGTGTCCAGCTACATTGTTATTCCTCGCAGGTTTGAGCCAGTGGCCTATATTCACATGCATTTCACAGAGCTTATTACATATATAATAGCCATACTTCCATTATTGCTGTTTAACTTCCTGTTTAACTATCCAGATCTGAAAAAAACCCTCGGGGCTTATCCTTGTACCTCCAAGCTTTGCCTGTCCGGTTTGCCTTTCCCTATTTCTCCAACAGGCTGAGAAGCTTTCGGTAGATGTTTATGATGCTGAACCAGCTAATCCTGGAAGTGTTTGTTATCAGCCTTTTCTGGTTCCTAATGCAAAGAAAGGTCCTACTCTTCTAATAAGCTCCAGACCCTCTCAGAGGACCTTTGGCCTCCATTCACAGGTCTTGATCCACAAGTCTGAGTCCAGCTAAGCATCTATGAATTGATTCCTTGCCAGCTTAGCCAGGAAATCTTTGCTGGCAAGTGGATAAGCTAGAAGTACAAGTCTTGGAATGTGCTCTGCCAGTTGTGATGGGGTCACTTCTTTCTCCCTGTTTCTGGCTCCTATCTCTGCCCTGGCCGGTGAAGATTGATAGCCACCTCCAAACTATATATCAAGGACTTGTATGAGGTCTGCAGCCCCTTTTGGGGAGTGGGGGGAGAATACAGCAAAATTAGGGCTGGGCCACTCAAGTTGGCTTCTAAAACCCCCTATTCTGCCTATCCTCTCTGTCAGTCAGTTGGGCCATGCTACTGAGCTGAGCCAAAGAAGCTTCTCAGGAAGATCTTCCCTCAACAATAGTGGGGTGTGCATTATGTGGGCTGGGATAGCCTTTTTCCCCCATGAACTGGAAATGTAGTAGGGTAGAAAAGTGCTGAAAATATGTGGTCTCTCTGGTCCAATTCCTCATCTAAGCAGCCTACTTCTACTGTGGTCTCTGAACCTTTGATTCTTTGACCCCTGTACTTCATGAAAAACCTTCTGTTCTAGGGCAGTCAGGCTGCTGGTCAGTTTTTAAATCTAGTTTGCTACTCCAGACTGGAAGGATTGCAGCTGGGCTTCCCAAGGTGGCCAGGCACTTCATACTTGCTGCCCCATCTGTTTCACTTTCATCCACAGACCAGGAACCTGCAGGTGATCTTTCTGGGAATCCTCCACCCTTTCGCATTCACCCTTTTGTGAACCCTCCAGCTTTTATAGTAGACTTTGTTACAAATTCTTTGGGTCCTGAGTTTTCAAAGTGCCTCCACTGTTTGTTCCCTCTTAGTTCAACAGAAATAACAGCTCACAATCCCTCTCTGAACTGGATCCCACTCCTAACACCCGTGTTCCTCTGCTCATTTTGATCCAATGAGTTAGTCAATATCCAGGGTCTTGCTTGTTTTCTTTGCCAGGTGTTTCCTTGATGTAATCTTGCTTTGTTACAAAAAACATACAAAGTACTTGTGATTCCCTGATCACATGTATACCACTGGAGGCTGCTTCTTTTCCGGAGGTCTAACCTCTTCCCAGCTTGGCCCAAATACTTGCTCTAGCTTTTGTCTCAGGGCTCTGGTAGAGGTCTATTTCTATCTGTTCATCGTGCTCCCTTAATTTTGTGTATTTACACTTCATGGAATCATTAATTCATAAGAAAACATGAAGGGCTCTCAGAGGTCATCTCATCCTACAAACTGCACAAGGCAGGATAACTCCTGTCTAAACCATCTCAGGCGCATGAGTGTTTAACCTGCTCTCGAATGGAGATCCCAGAACCTTGGGGGTCTTCAAGAGGAGGTTGGATAGATATCTGGCTGGGGTATTATGATCCCAGCACTCGATCCTGCCCAGGCCAGGGGGTCGGGCTTGATGATCTGTTCAGGTCCCTTCCGACCCTAGAAACTATGAGACTTTGAAATCTTTTTCAGTACTTCACCACCTTCATGGTTAGGAAAGTCTTCCTAATATTCAACTGAAATCTCCCTCGTTGCAATTTCAGCTCATTACTTCTTGTTGTGTCCCTGTGACTGCAAAGAACAGTTGACCTTTTTGTATTTGAAGACTGTTAATAAATCCTTCCTTGGTCCTTTCTTCCCCACTCTGTATAATCCCAGTTCTTTCAACTTTTGCTCATATGCTGTGTTTCCAAGAACTCTACTTATTTTTCTTGTTCTCTTGGACATTTTTTCCAATGTGTCCATGTCTTCGATGAAGTGTGGTGCCCACAGCCAGGCGCCATGTGAGGCCTCATCAGTGCTGAATAGAATGGAAAAAAATCACTTCCGTAACTTGCCTACAACACTCCTGTTAATGCATCTCAGTGTGCTGCTATGAGGGTTTTTATTTAACAATATTACACTGTTGACTAATATTGGAAATCAAATAAATAAATAAATCTTTGGCTTGGGATCCACTATAATCCCCAGGTCCTTTTATGCTTCTGGGCTGCTTCTACCCTTTCTCACTCAAATATATCTACAGTTCTGTGTTTATACTCAAAACCCAGAGGAAATCCCTCAGAGAACATGGCTCAAATACTCCTTTAGCCTTGTGCTGCAGCCTGTACTTTAGACAATAGCTCATATTGTTTCAGTTATCTGTTCCTGAATGCAGCTCACCATGTTCAATGAAGCTGCGTCCAGTGCCCAGCTTAATACTCACATAATTCATAAACAGCTGACAGTGGACTTGAACATAGCATGTGGCTAGTTCTCAATGACAGCCATAAACGGAGGGAAGTGTTTTAGAATGAGGTAGCATCGTTCCAGAATTAACCAGGGTTAAGTTCAATTTTGACTCAAACCCAGTAGGTTCAGGCTGTGATCTGCAAAAACATTTAAATCGCTCAACTTCTGATAAATTTCATGGAGACACAGTTATCTATCTACCTGCCATAGGTTGTATTGAAAATCCTGGCCTAATTTGTTTTGAGCAGATGAGTACCCCATGCTTCGCAGAATAAAACAGTCACATTGCAGTAGAGTTTTGGAGCATGAGCTGTTCAAGCTAGAGTTCTTTGTGGCAGGTACATGGTGCCCTGTGGATCTTTAGGTAGCTCCCAGAGACAGAGCTGGAATCAGTTAACATGCAGTGGTCGGAAAGGGAGGCAAGTGAATGGACCTGCAATAGTACTAACTGAACTTTTCATCAATGGTCATTTATAGTAATACCAACTGAACTATCATGTCCTCTCTGCACATAATAAGACATCCAACATTTAGTACAGGATCGATGGTTATAGAGCAAAATTCCAAGCAACAGCACCTCCCCCCCCCCACCTCCTTTTTATGATTTCAAACATAGCGGCAAAAACCGGAGCTAATGGCACTGATAAGGATGAGCATGTAAATGCAACTAAATCAGAAAAGACAAAAGCTAAGGTGCTTTCACCAGGCCTGTGTACCAGTGTGTGCAGAACATAAGCAGAATGATTGATGCAGTTATGCTAATAAACTGCACAGGAAAGGCTCTGAATATATGGGGAGCAGGTTTCATCCCATTCTTTAAAACAATCATGACTGTAGCAGGGACAGGCACCAGCCAGTGCATCCCACAGGTCTACGGACTGGCTGACTGGCTGGGTCACACCCAGCCATACATATCACCACACACCTAGCAATAGACTAAGCACCCAGCTGCAAATGCACACACTGGTAAATGCAGTGCCCACACTGGCAGCTGCTCTGGCTCTGGTGAGCACTAGCCTGAGCTAAACAAGTTTGTTTTGACTGGGGTAAAAGGTCAAATCCAGATTAAGCTCAGGTGCAGATCCTAGCTCAGCCCAATGTGATCCAGTCTTTGCAGCAGTCAAGATGCAACTGTTATTTTTACCGAGTTACAGCTTGACCGGCTGAATCACGCGTCGCGCAGGAGGAGGTCGCGCTGCCGCTGGGCTTAGCTAGCACTTGCCCGCGTCCAGACAGCCCGAGTTGTGTCCCCGCGGCGGAAGTCAAGAGCAGCAAAGTCTCGACAGCAGCTCGGGAGCGGGAGCAACGCTGCGGAGACAGCCCCGTGCAGGCTCCAGGGGCCGGGGGGACGGGGCCAGTGCCCCTGCCTGCCGGGAGGCGGCCCGCGGAGCACGCCCCGGGCAGCAGGAGATCCGGCCAAGGCTGTCTCCAGCCCCGGCGCCCTGCACCGCCGGAGCTGCCTCGTAGCCCACGGGCAGGCAGAGCAGCGTGCCCTCGTGCACTTGGCAGCCACGTGCTGGACAGGCTTGGCACTGGGCACTGCTCTGACACCTCCGCTGTTGACACGCGCAGATCAAGCAAGTTCCAAGCGTGGCCCGGGCAGGCTCGGCTGCTCCGCGCGGGTCCCGTCTTGCCGGACAAGCAGCGGTCCGTGGCGGGCTTGGCCCTGCCCAGCTGCCCCGGACACGCCCCCGGGGCAGCTCTGTCCTCCTCGCCCGCCGGCGGCCCCTTCACAGCAGCTCTGCCCCCGCCCGCCCGGCTCCGCGCCGCCAGCCGCGCGCTCTGGCCTTCCCCGCGCGGGCGCTGGGACACCTCGGAACGCTCCCGCCCCGTTTCCTAGGCGACGTTGTCAGCAACCTTCCATCCTTGCGCAGGGGACGTTCTGCCCCCGCCCCCTGCCCCGGCGTCCGCCAATCTCGTCGCAGCCCCCAACCTGCTCGGGTGACGTCATGGCCGGTGAAAACCCCCCCTGGCCGCAGGAGCGGTAGGCAGTGCGGGGCGGGGAGGCGCCGGGAGGAGCTGCGGGCCCGGCCCGGCCCGGCCCAGCCCAGCATGGCCAAGCACAACCGCACCCCGGCGCGGAGCCCGGAGCCGGTCATCGAGGTCAAGAGCAAAGTAAGCGGCGCCCCCCTCCCGCTCCCCTGGAGCCGGCCCTGCCCCCGGGTCGCCGCCGCCGCCGGCTGCGTCTCCTAGATCTGCCCTCGGTCCATTTCCCATCCTCCCTCCCTCCGTCCATCGCCGCCCGGCTCCTCGGCCCGCCGGCGCCGCGTCCGGGCACAGGTGGAGCGACCGCGCCGCGCCGCGCGCCCTGGCCCCTCCGGGCAGACCCGTAAACACCGGGCGGCGCGCTGAGACCCCGGGAAGGCGCTTCCAGCCCAGAGGCAAGGCCAGGGACCGGCTTCCCTGCCGTGCCAGGAGGCTTGTGTTTTTTCAGGGGAAGCCTGTTCCAGGGCTTCCCCGGCTGCCTCCTCCGCTGGCTGCCCAGGCGGGAGGGGGACCTCTCTCAGCCTGCACCGAATACCCCGCGAGTTGCTCGGATATTGGGGCCAGCGAGTATTTATATGCCTGAGCACTAATGCCGAAGTAGCCACGGGCATGCCCGGGCTGCCGCTTGTGGGGATTAGATGGCAAATCAGTGGTCTGTTTCTGAATGGACTTGCATTCCCTTCTGGGGCATGCGAGGAGACGAGTGGGTCTGCTTAATGCCCTGTGCAGTGTGGAGCCATCTAAATACCCAGTGGGTTATGCAATGATGCAACAAAACCAAGCTGGTGGTTTGGAGACTGACAGCTTTGGTATCATCCAGCCTCAGGATGTCTGGGGGCTGGAGGAGGAAGGGCTGTGAACTCTGAAACTGGAAAGCACAGGATGCTTTGGGTCTGTGTGAAGAGAGGAAACCCAGCAGATCAGCTCTGCTCCGTAAACTTTGCCTCCCTGGACTGGGGTGGAAAAACCGAGGGAAGACGTGCAGATTCCTAGCTGCACTCCCCTGGGTTTCTGGCATCTGTTTGTGATAAAGTCCTGATAGTGAAATATCTGTGCTCCAGGACAGCACCTTGGCTGCTGGATTCCTAGGGCTCTAGAGCAGCTTCTTTGTCTCAGCATTGACTGGCTGCCTTTTCTAAGGGAAGGAGCCTGGAGGGAGGGGAGAGGACTTTGTTCAGCCCCCAGCATAAGGATCAGGGTGTAACAAGAGCACAATCCTCATTTGCTACCTTTTGGTGAACCCCCTTCCTTCCAGCCGTGGCATGAGTGGTGGCAAGCTCAAGTGTCAGCACTGACATGATTGCAGGTGTCCTCATTAGTCTCTCTGGTTAAAGTTGCTGGGTAGACTTTTATTTAAGCAGGAGCTGGGCAGCGCAGCCAGTGCTGCTGGGGCACAGGACCACCTGGGGGCCTAGAGCTCCAGCAGCGTCCACTATGAGTAGCTTGCCCTGGATGATTTTTCGCTTTCCTGTTGGGAGTGGATACAGCATGGCAGCCCCTCATGGAGTTGCCTCAGACACCTGAGTGCATTTCTCTGTGCCTCATGTGCACTGTGTCCTTGCCAGCTCTGTCCAGTAGGGAAGTGGGTGAAACCCCAGTGCTGTAGCAGAGTGCTGATGTAGCAGAGCAGCGGGGCGTAGCAGTTCTGCACATACCTGGTGCGGCGAGGCTTTGTTTACATGGGAGTGGAGGGAAATTGGCTGCCTTTTTGCACAACCATCTAGCAGTGCTAGAACTCTGATCTGCATTGCAAAATAATGCTGGGAAAGAGACTTCTCTTCCTGTAGCACCCTACTACTTTAGTTGTGCTTTTTAGTGCCTTATGTTATGTGGCTAGAACTGGCCTAGTTCAGGGACAGTGATCCTTCCTTTGCTAAATGGATGGCTGTCAACGTGCATCTCTACCTTTGGCAGACCTCCTGCCAGCCCCCTCCAGCTTCCTTGCACCTAGGAGCTCCCCTCTGACCTGCCTTGGTGCTCCTGGTCCCAATACCAGACATTCCTTCCTGTGGCGCCTGCCACCCCTTCTCAGTGCTCAAAGCGGTAAATCAAGCCAGGATCCCCAGGCTCCGGACCCTGTGGCGGGAGGGTGCTCAGATGGGATAGTGTTGCCAGTCTCTGGGCTGGAAAATGTGTTCTGGGGTCATGAGGGAGCCCAGGTGATGCTTAGGGCTCTCCAGCAGGGAGTCAGTCTGTGCAGACATGTTCTCCCTGTGAAAGGACTTATGCAGTCTGACCTCACTCCATGTGGTTGTAGACATGAAGTACTACTAAGACATGGGGGTTGGCAAGGGGTCTGCCTGATTCCATATGGGCTGGGCTGTAGACGAAGTCTAGCTTTGCACTCCTCATACTCTTGTGACTTCCTGAGAAGATCCGAGCCGGCGCCATTGGTGTACCGGCCTGGCCCGGCGTGCTAGTAGCGCTCTCCAGCCCTGGACCTGACCGCTCTTCTCTCCCCCAGTTTGACGCTGAGTTCCGGCGCTTTGCCGTGAGGCGCTCCAGCGTGGGTGGCTTCCAGGAGTTCTACCAGCTGATACAGACAGTCCATCAGATCCCTTACGTAGATGTGCTGTTGGGATACACAGACATTCATGGGGACTTGTTACCCATCAACAATGATGATAACTACCACAAAGCCCTCTCATCCGCCAACCCGCTGCTCAGAATCATCATCCAGAAGAGGGGTAAGTTCAAGCCCTGGATTCTGCACCTTGATACGAATTTCCTTACAGAGGAAAGGGGGTGAGTGTACCTGATGATCCTCTTATTCCAGGACAGTGACTGTCATGCCAGGTACTATCTGGATTTGCATTGTGATCCCAGGGAATGTTGGTGCCCAGGCACTACGGAGTTGTGTGTCTTGAATACCTATCACAGCTTCCTGTCTGTGAGGGGAACTGGGCTCTTCTGCACTGCTGGGGGTTGTGAATGGCTGGTATGTGCCACGACCCTGTGAATTTTATCCTGACTCTGACGGGAACGGTTCATTAGGGCAGTTTGTGAGTTTGAAGGTTTCTGGTGGAGTGCAGGAGCAGCTGGATGTGGGCTTCCTGCACTCCTCAGTATGTGTTGCAGTTGTGCCTGGGGGTGGGTGGGTGTGAAGTGGGACAACATGACAGATTATCCATAAATGCAAGAGAGAGGTATGGACATCCACAAACTAATATCCCCTACTGGGCTACTGGCTATGCTATGTTCTCCTTTGGAAAAGATCCAGAGAAGGATGACTTTTTTTCTTGTGGTAGGAGGTCTTTCTCCATTCTGACTTCTGCAAACTTCATTTTATGCACACACGCTCTGGCAAGGCAGGGGTTGCATTACAGCTGTGTTGGGAGACTGAGGGGCTTTCTCTTCCTTTTAATGGGAGAAGGCCAGTCATCTCAACAGTAGCCCAGGAGGTGACTTCTCTCACACAGAACAGTTCCATAGAGGTAAGAACAGAATTTCCTTCTTTCTGCTTAATCAGACTCCAAGATACCAATATAACTGAAGCTTTTTAATAGCTAAAAGTTCATTAAGTGTGGCTGTCTCTCTAGGACTCCAGCCAGCCACAGCACCCCTGGGCAGGGAGGCATTGAGGAATCCTATTAAAATACTGACACTAGTACCTGTGTCAGACTGCTTGATTGGAATGATACATCAGAGTCCTCTTCCAAAAAAGGGTGGGGGGTGGGGAGGGGCAGCTAAGAAGCATTCATCGAACTCACCCAGCTCAGCAGGGCATCATTTAATCGCTGTTCATGTGCTGGGGGGGATGTATGTGGCATTCAAGGCAATAGAGTTAAAGACCTTTAGGTATACTGCAGGACAGTCAGCATCCTCTATGGACTTGCTGCAAGTAGCTTAATTTCTGGTAACTCTTCTATTAAGAACTAAAGCCCTGCCTCTTTAAAGCCCTCTTGTCCTGCAGAGCAAGTTCTACTGAAAGACTGGAAGGACAAACAGTTCCTAAAAAATTCACTTCCTTTCCCCGAAGGGCAGGTGAAACTTTTAGCCACCAGGATTGTAACTTACATCCTGCCAACCCCTATTCCCATGCAGTGTCCTGAAATGTCAGTTAGCATTACTAATGCATGTCTCACAAGTGGCTGTGTTCCACCCCAGAGGTGGGTGAATTTTGCCTCTGTATGTGTGTAACTGGGAAGAGTGCATTGGGAGGTAAGCTGCTTTCGTTACTTCTATATAAAAAGTGGAAACAAAAATATCAAATGCATCTGTTACCCTGCAGCTTTCAAACTTCTTTCAGGCCAGAGGATACAGGAGCATTTCAACAATCCACACAAACTTGTTCCACTCCAGAGGAAGCTGTACTTCATTGGCAAAGTCAGCTATGTTAGTTAACATGCACTATCATTTAAGCAGGAAGCAAAGGCTACTACCACTTCCATTTGAGCTGAAGGGAAAGTCAGTTGGCAGATAATGATAATACAAATTAGATTTAACAATGAGTTTTGTGGCCAAATGCCCTGAGTCCAGCAAATCTGGTCTATAAAGTTTCTCTGGTACAAATGGTCAGAAGTTGCATCTGCTGTCTGGTCTGAATGCAGCAGAGCACGCTCTAGGGCTGAGCTGCGGCTCTGGGTTTAGCACTGACTCTTGGAAGCGTTGCCTGCTGACTTGCTATGTCTTTCACTTTGTGAGGAAAACCAGAGAGCCTCTGGGCTGGTGCTCCCTACATCCCCTTGGTAAGGTTTCAGTCCCAGCCTGACTTCCCTCTCCCATCATTCATAGGATGTAGCTTAATTGATCCACGAGAAATCATGCAGTCCCAGGGGTCCTCAAACATTGTGAGTAGCTAGTCATCCCCTGTAGGCATAGTTTGGGACGTACCGGTTCCAGGTGCTCTCCAAACATTTCCTTTAATAGAGGGAAATCTTGCTGCTTGCAGAGGTCTCCACACAGCCCTGTCATGTTCCACAACCAGTTTGTGGTCTCTCAGATGCACCATGGTGTTGGGGGGCCTGTGGTATCGGCTTGTTGTTCCAGTGGGATGTAGTGTCTGACAGAACTTTTGCTCTTCTCCATAGTCTGACATTCCTGGGGTCGGGGTGTATCACAGGCTAATGTGGAAGCTACCTTTTGGGAAGAGGTAGCGGGCAGGTCACCACTTGGTAAGAGGCCAGAGGGTGCAGTCTATGGAGACGATACCTGCCTATGGCCTCTCCCTAGCCCTGTTGTTGCAGATAACCCTGGCCTCTTGTGAGTTGTCTAACCCCTGCTCACCATCAGGGAAACTGGGGCACTGAGTAATTGGCATGATTTGCCCACAGGTGCAGAGAAAATTGGTCCCAGACTTCTGCTTCCTGTTCTCTAGCTCTGGGAACCTTCCTAGGGTACCTTCAAGCAGCCCTTCCTTGCCCCAGCGTGTGGGGCACTGCTGCTGTAGGTACATCCGGGACCAGGCCTGCAACCGTGTGTCCTCAGTTTGACTCTGGAGGACCTGGTTGGTTCTTTCAGTTCACAATAAGATACTTGCATGATCAGGCTGGCGCTGAATAGTTCTTGGAGTTGCTAGCCGGTGGCTTCTGCCTGGGCCTGGACTCCTGAGTGGGAAGCTGGCTTGGGACTGGGCCAGGGCTCTGCTTTTGTCCACCCTCATGGGGCACTGTCACTGTATGCAGTGCTGCCATGCCCTGCTCCCCCTGCCCCCAGCCTGCACAAGCACGTCAGCCGAGCAGGGAAGGCTGAGTCATTGGCTCTCAAGGAAAGCCCTAGGACACAGCAAGCAGCCGAACGTGCGGGGGCTCTGCCCAGATGGGGAACACTGTCTAATCACGAGCTTGCCTGTGCTGCGCTGGCTGCATCTGCCGTGTGCTCAGAGCAGCAGAGATAAGAGAGGCAGGGGAGAGGCTGACATACAACGCTTGAGTGAAAACAAATGGCTCCCTCATGCCTGCAGCTGGCTGTCCCTGCAGCAAGGGCACCAACAGTGAGGTGGTGCCACAGACTCGGTGAGGATACAGACAGGGATGTGTGGGGATGCCTGGAGCAGCTTCTTGACAAGCCCAGAGGTGTCTAGCCATGTGTCCAAATGCAGCTTATCCCAGGGCTGGGCAGGAGGTGAGGTAAACCAGCCCAGCCAGGATCTCAGGCCTTCTGAGCCACACATTTTTCCTGAGGGTGGGTCAGAGGCAGTATGCCAGGGATAACAGCCAACCTGCTGCCTGTCTCCTTGCTCTGCCTGTTTAGCCTGTCTGGCCTATGCACAACTCCATCAGTGTTGTGATGTTAGTGTTGTTTGGGGGTTACCAGGCACATCGGGCTCCCTCAGTTTTGATGGTCTGTGCACACACTGCCAGGATCTTACTTGTGATGTGCCTGTAACAACCTCACCGTTACAAGAAGGAGACTAGGCTTCGGCTCTTAGTGCCAAAGAGTCTACAAACAAGCCTAGGTGCTAACATGTATGACCAGCTGGTCCATGGTGCTAGCTGGGGCATTTGCAGGCATGAGACGCATGTGAACATAACCTCTAAGCTCACTACAGAGTATTAAAGGTTTCCAAGCACCTTATTATACACTGATCAAAACAACATGGTTTGTGCATACACATCCTACTTCTCCCTGATTACCTAAATGTATTCAGATGACATTTTCCATACCTTACTTTTCCCCAGTTAATGCACCCTTCCCACCAAATGTGGAAAGTTGTTTGCCAAGTCAGCCTGACCTTTGTTTTGGTGTACTGTACCAGCCTCATCAATCCATTCTCTAATTTTGGCCTTGGTGGCACCTCTGAAACCAACGAGCCACTTTCCCAGCACTTCTGTGTAAGCTGTATGTGGTACACCTTGTTTTCTGTGTATTGGGGCCTACTTTGGTTCATGCTGTTAGCAGGGCCTCTCTGTTATTTGTCTGCATTAATCAGCTGTTAAATTAATCTGTACTCCAGTGAAGCCTGCAACCTGCATCGTGTGGCATCTTCTCACATGGGCTCTTGTCTGGGACTCTAGCAATGCCAATGCAGGGGTCTGTGTGCTGACAGGAGTGGCTGGAGGGGAGGTCTTGGAGGTGATCTGTCCTGGGCAGGCCATCTCAGCATGCCCTGTGTGTATCCTTAGTATATCCCAGCTCCTTGTCCCAGGAAAGGACCCCGGTGCCAGGGCAGACCATGAAAAAGTTGTGGAGGTTAGGGGCTGCCATTGCACTGGAGACTGGCTCCAGGAGGCTGCCCTGGAAGGCCAAGAGGTCTCAGCATATCAGGGTTCACAGCAGGTGTTGAAGCTGTTGGGCTTGGAGGAGGCCAGAAGAGCCCAAGGGAGGCAGCTTTGTACCCTGAGGGAACAGCCCCAGGGTCCTACTGGGTAATGGCTAGGGGGAGAGAGGGCTGCATTACAAAGAAGGAAGCAGGATTGGCTGGGGAAGGTGCAGGACCTACCCTGGCATTGAGTAGCTCAGTGATTTTGTACTAGGCTGGCACTTGGCTGTAGTTTGGAAGCTGCTGTGTCACTGGGGATACACATGGATAAGTCTAGGGTTTCTGTCTGGAGAGAAGCCTGTTGCAATAGCAGCTGAATTCTCTTGTTGCAGTGTGGCATGGGTCAGCCAGGCCTCGCATGGGAAGGTAGCGAGGAGGGATGGCAGGCAATGTTCTTAGCTCCTCTGCATGATTTCTCATCTTGCCAGTTGGGAAGGGCTGGATTGGCTGGCCTGAAGCCTTCTGCTTACTTAAGACACGGAGGGGTGACATGGCCAACAGACAAGAGCGGCATGTACCTCCCCTGCTACATGCACACTGCATCAGCAGCATGCCCGGGTCCTGCCCTACACCAACCTCTTTTTGGAGGGTGTCCAGGAGGAGGCTGTCAAGGAGGTGGGGAAGGAGGTACTGTAGGTACTCAGAGCTCCATGGGATTAGATTAGAGGGGCCCTGTGGTAACCATCCTCCTGAAAATTTTTGCAAGGGAGTCAGAGCTCCTCTACCCCATGCCAGAGCTGGTAGGGCAGGTTGAACACCTGCTAATGGAAGCAGTCCCCCCAGCAGCCCATGAGCCCTGAAGCTGGGTTTTCTATGCCTCTGCCTATAGCTTCTCCTATGCAGGATGCCAAGTACTGGTATGCAAGGAGGGCACACTAGAGATCAGGGAAGAAGGAAAGACCATGGACTTGGCAAGAGCAGGGAAGTTGCTGGAAAGGCTCAGTGCCATTCGTTCCCAGGCCGTGTTCCTGAAGCTCCCATCACTCCCATACTGTTTTGCTGGGCAAGGATGGATTCTCCTGGGCCAGCCATTCTGGGCAGATGCTGACTGAGCCAAGCATGGGGCAAGGGCACAGAGCTTCATCAGGCTGTAGTGACCCCATGAAACTGAGTCGAGCTGGCCAGATCAAACTGGTTCTCAAGCTAAGCCTAAGTAGCAACTCCCCCTGATTTTTACTAGAACTAGGTGCCTCCTCTCCAAGCTGTTGCTTTGTGCTCATCTACCCTGTCCCCTCCCAAAGCAGGCTGCAGTGCAGTGTGGCATTTGTGATCCTCTCAGATAATCCTGTGAAGCCTCTTGCAGGTTGAAGATAACAAACCAGGAGCCAGAGGCCAACAGCACTCTGGGGAGAGCTGGCAGCAGACTACTTTGCTCCATGGGGCTTCGTCCCTGCATGGGGCCTAGCTGCCGCAGATCAAGGCTTCCACTTAGGATGCTGCATCTGAGCCCTGCTGGCTCCTGGGGAGCAGCGTTCAGAATTAATGCTCCGATACAGTCAGGAGGGAGATGCGCTTGCAGGGAGGGGAGGCTGCTGTGGTGGAGTGGGTGAGGGAGAGATTTTCGCTAAATCTTGCCCACATTGCACACCACTGGTTCCCTTCTCTTGTGCTGGGGAGGGGATTTCCTGGGGTGGAGGCAAGGAAGGAGGCCCCTGTGTTGGCAGCTTGAGCTACTTATTGCTGTGTGAGCATGGCAAGGAGAGCTTGGGAATCCCTAGTGAGTCCAGGCCCCTGGGCCCCACAGGCTCTTACAACACTGCTAGGCACTAAAGCAACTGGTCCAGGGACTGCTGCTGGCTCCAGCGGGCAGGCTGGGCACAGGCAGTGGCAGACCCAGTCTTGCCCAGCAGGAGCCTGGAGTCCTCTCTTTCTCTGGCCCCCTGTTGGGAGACCAGACCTGAGCAGGCCACAGCGAGGGCTGGCCAGGGCAGTGGGAAGCTGAAGGCTGGCTGTTGGCTCCTTTGATCAGGGGTTCAGTCTCACTGCCAGGCTCTGGGCTGCTGAGTGCCAGCTGGTCTCTCCTCCTGCACCCTCTGCCCAACAAGCTACCTGTGTGCTCAAGTCCCTCTTGTACCTTTCCAAGGAGTCCCTCAGGAGCACCTGTTGCTTTAGGAGGTGGCTGCAGCTGGGTACAGGGGAGACGCATGTGATACTGTCTCATGGCCACTTCCATGAGTTCCCTTCACCTCCAAACTTCTGGTCCCTGGCTCTTTGCAGAGGAACACACCACCTGTTAATGCTCTGATGCCCCTGCCATGCTCAGCCACAGGCTTCAGATTCGGAGACCAGGCAGCTCCCCGTGCTGTCAGTGGGTTTGCCCAGGTGGAACTGAGCGTGACTTGGCAGTCACTCCTGATGGTGCGCAGGAGGGAGTAGGCCGTGGCCATCCCAGGGGAGTGCCAAACTAGGTAGGTCCTAATGCTGTGGGGTGGGGGCACATCAAGGGAACAGGAGGTTTGAAACTGGCCTATCTTAACAGAAGACTCCCTGTACCTTGCCTGAGGATGAAGAGAAGGGGTGGAGACTGCTATGGACCAGGTGAACTGCAAATCCTCCAGCATGTGCACCCATCTGCAATAAGCTGGCT
>NW_017728915.1:2863840-2867324 GCF_001723895.1 Crocodylus porosus | reverse complement strand
TCCTTCACTAATCGCCTGAGTTCACTGAAATCAGCTTTCCTAAAGTCCAGTCTTGCTCCCCTGTGGAGGGGTTAGGCTCCATTAATGCCTGGCAGCGTCTCCTTTTGA
This sequence comes from Crocodylus porosus, assembly GCF_001723895.1. NCBI lineage: Eukaryota > Metazoa > Chordata > Crocodylia > Crocodylidae > Crocodylus > Crocodylus porosus. The sequence continues at coordinate 2,867,216 of NW_017728915.1, read as the reverse complement.
CTCAGCATCATGGGGGAAGGGTGCCAGAGGGCTGGAAGAGCTGTCTAGGGCTGTCTGTGTTATCTCCTCCCAGATCCAGGGAGCCCTGCCTGGAGTCTCCTGCCCATTCACTCTCGTGATGCTGGAACTCAAGGTGACTGAAGCAAACAGGAGCTATTCCAGCTGATGGTGTAGCTGGGGGATGGGCATGGGGGTGGCCAGGGGACCAGGAGTTAGGTGGGGGCATACTCATCTCAGTGGTCAGGATCCAGCGAAGCAGTGCTTGTTCTTCTGCAAGTTGGGCCCTGAGGGTAACTCACACCCCAGGTGCTGGGGTGGGATTGAGCACTTTCTAGTTGCCTTCAGCTGGTGCAGAGATGGAGAGGCAGCATCTATCCTTTGTGTGGCAGAAATACTTGGCCTGGAGAGACCACCCCTGGGAGGGGCATCTCCCATGAGCTCTGGGGAGGCCTGTCACAGCTGGAGGGCCCCTTCCTGCAGTAGGTTCAGCTATTGCAGATGTTCCCCATTACATCAGCCTAGTCCCCTGGGACTGCCTGCACTCTGCTAATGAGCTATGGGCCAGTGCCTGTTCCCACCTGCCCCACGCATGGCTTGCAGCTGCCCCTGAGGGCTGTGCAAGGCCTGGGCATTCATTAGAAAATGGGAGTCAGCACAGGGGCCTTTGGCTTGCCCTATCTTTTTTCTTCCTCCTCCTCCTCCCCCTCCCCCACTGCTGGCTGGCTTGCCTGGGAGCTGGAGTGCAGGCTGGAGCTGGGGAGATGCACCGTCTCTGCTCTGAGCTGATTCACAGGGCTGCAGCTCCACATGATGCTTCCCCTAGCCCAGACCATGGCAGTAAGGTGCCCCAGTGCAGGGGAAGCCAGGCAGGCAGGGCCAAGGCAGGATCAGCCAAGCACCGGGTCAGCCAGCAGGACCCTGGGTCAGGTCCATGAAGGGCTGGGTGTTCCCTAGCACAGCCACCCCTCCCCCTGCTTGGCCTTGGCTCCCCTGTGACAACTGCGCTCTGACCATGCTCCTGCTGCCCATCTGTGGGAACCTCTGCTCTTAGCTGGTGACTGAAGGTGGGAACAGCCTGCCCAGCTCGATCCTGTTTCCCCTCCAACCAGAAAACCATCCAGTGGGGAGGAGAGAGGCTGGGGGGGTGAAGAGCCTGGCAGAGGTGGGGGGGCAGGGATGTGGAACTGGGATATGGATCTGTCCTTGCAAGGTTGCTGGTATCACAGTGGAAATGTGGTGGTGGAGCTGTTTACCTGATTGTTTGCAATGGGGCCCTCTGGGGCACTGACCCACTAAATAACTGGTCTCCTCACCAGCTGGCCTGGAGCACAAACCTGGGAGTCCACCTCAGTGTGAGCCCCCTGTCCCTATAGAGCTGCCTAGTCATCCATGCACCAGCAGAGACATGGCTTCAGCACACAGACCCAGACACACTTTCTCTATGCTGGCAAAACAAGGCACCCAGGAGGTAGCACCCCATGCACCTTGCATGGCTTTAGCAGCTCTGGGACAGGAAGGTATGGACAGAGCTGCCATCTGGCCCACCATGCCCATGTAAGGCAAGGTGCTGGGATGTAGGTTTGGGGTCTAGCCACTTGCTTCTTACCTGCTTCCTCCTTTCACATGGACCAGGTGGCCTTGGATGGTATATCCAGGTGCAAGCACTCTGGCAGGCCCCTTCCTGAGCAGTGTTTGATATGCAACAAGACAGGGATGGCCAGCCTGCACCATGTGTGCCACACAGGGCATGGGCACCCTCTGTGTGTGGCACATAGTGGATTGGGGGGGATGGGACAGGCAGCACAGTGGCAGATAGGGCAGGGACCAGGAAGCAGAGCAGCAGATCAGGCAGTGGAAGGGGATCAGAATGGTACTCAAGGAAAGTGCAGGGCTATTCTGTGACATGCCTGCAGAAAAGGCTGGCCCTCACTGCAAATAGGAAGAACCATGCAGCCAAGCTGGAAATGAACCTGTCTTTACCCTCAGGGCCGTGGATTCTGGCCCCGGCAGTGATGTGCTGCTGGTGGCCCCAGACAGTACAGGCAGGATGCACCCAGCTTTTCCTAGCAGGCTCTTCCCCCACCATGCTGAGGCTGCTGCCTCCCAGAGGAAGAGGTGCTGAGTTGATCCTATCTGATGGTGACTCAGGCAGCAGAAGAAAATTGCTCACAAAAATAGCCGGGAAAGCCTTGTGGGGCCCTGCAGATTCTCCTGGGCTAAAAATAAGTGTGCTATTCTGTGCACACAGCGAGATATTTATAACTATCAAACCCCTGCAGGCAGGCGTGTGCCATGGGAGAGCGCTCACTGCCTCGGTGCTCAACCAGGCAACAGGCACAGCGGACCCAGCAGGGGTCATGGGCTGGTCAGGAGAAATCAGGGGTCTGGCCCTTCCCAGCCCTGTCCAAGCCTTCTCCACCCCCACCTGTCCATATGCTTCAAGCCCAGTTCCACAGGGCTCTGGAAACAAGCCTGGGTCCTGGCCTGTGGCAATGAAGAGCTGTGGCAGCCCTCTGAGCCACCTCCCCTCTGGAGGGGGGATTCCTGAGCTCCATCCACTGTCCAGGAGCAAAGCAATGCTGCAGGGAGCAGTACAGCTGACTGACCGGGAACTGCCTCCACGTGGCTGGCAGTGCCCTACATGGTGCTGTAGGGTGTGACTTCCTGAGAAGGGTATTGCCATCCTCTCCCCTGCCATCCTCTCCCCCCAGATCCTAGTAAACCTCGCTGGGGGCTCTGAGCAGCTGGCGCAGGCCCTCCTGGGCAGCAGGACCCAGCAGTGCTTACCTGAGTGAAGCTCAGGGGCTTTGCCAACTGGCAGGCAGTGGCCTGGAAGGACCCAGGTGCTTGTAGGCCAGCAAAGCAGAGTGAGGGGACCTCTGTGTCAACAGGTGATTTAGGAAGTACCTGCTCAGTCTGTGCTGCCTCACTGCTGCCAATAGAGGCTGCGGGCCTGGCAAGGAGAGGCAGGGCCCCCCAGGAGAGCCCACTACCTTCCCAGAGCTGGCTTGGCTGCACATGGACATGAACCAGCTATCTCAGGACCAGCCTGCTGTGGTCCTCAACCAGAAATGCCTACATCTGTTCCTACCAGGGCCAATGCAGGAGGAACCTGGAGAATGGAAGAGTGAGGGGACCTGGTATATAGGAGATCTGGCCTCCAGTGGTTTTGGGCTTGACCTGCACTTAGTTTCATAGTTTCATAGTTGGTAGGGTCGGAAGGGACCTAAGCAGATCATCAAGTCCGACCCCCTGCCATGGGCAGGTTCAAACGACCCCGGCTAGGTGATTGTCCAGCCTCTTTTTGAAGACCCCCGGGGTAGGAGCCAGCACCACTTCTCTTGGAAGTTGGTTCCAGCTCCTAGCCGCCCTGACC
>NW_017728915.1:2847191-2863740 GCF_001723895.1 Crocodylus porosus | reverse complement strand
GAGCTCAACAAGGTGATTGTCCAGCCTCTTTTTGAAGACCCCCGGGGTAGGAGCCAGCACCACTTCTCTTGGAAGTTGGTTCCAGCTCCTAGCCGCCCTGACCGTGAAGCAGCGCCTCCTGATGTCCAGCCTGAATCTACTCTCAGTCAGCTTATGGCCGGGGTGGCACATGGCAAACCGAGTGCTTGCCCTTTTCAGTAGTATTTGGGAGGGGGAGCACACTTACTCTCATGCCAGTAAGGAATGCACAGCTGTTCGTCTTGGGAGCCTGTACAAGTTAACTCTCCTCCACCCCACAGTGTAGCTGAACTGATCAAGCTTTTTCAGCATGGAGCAGGCCATGAATTCCTGTTGAATTCTTGTGTCTTGGGTTGTGTGGTTTGCCCCTTAACCAGCTGGTCCCAGGGAAGGTGAACACCTTGGCTGAGACTTGTGCAAGGCCCCTGCATGCTGCTGCCCTCTCACTGAGCTTTTGTGACTCAGGCAGTGTGCCTGGCAGTTGTGTGAGGGGGCTGTTCATGCAGTTGTGTTTCAAAGGGGCTGTACCAGGGATGCCCAACCTTTTTTCCCATGGAAAGTGGGGGAGAGGATCCTGGAGGCTGGGCAGTGCAAGGTCTGTCTGTGGGCCAGATCCAGCCAATGGGCTTGATCTGGCACATGGGCCCATGCATCAAAGGCCCAATCCAGCAAGGAGGTGGGTGCAGAGCCCGACCCTGATTCAGCTGCCCAAGGAGGCAGAGAGCAGCCCAGCTCCTCTGGAAGTGTTGAGTGGGGGGTGCAGAGCAGCCCCCATCCATACATATGCAGCAGGGGGGAGGAGAGAATGGGTAGCAGCCCAGCTCTGATCCAAACTTGTGGGGGGCAACCCGGCCCCTGTATGGATGGGCAGGGATGAGCCTGGCCCTGATCCTGTTGCATGGCAGCGGCCCATGTGGGCTAGATCTGGCTGCATAGAGCTTCTGCTGGTCCTCCATTGCCAAATTTCCTAACCCAGTTGCCAAATTTCCCAACCTGTGAGGATCCCCAGGGGCCCAATAATATGGCTCTGTGGGCTGGATTTGGTCCACAGGAGGGGGGTTGAGCACCCAGGGCTAAACCAGTGGTTCTCTGTCTTTTTGGACCCCAGGCAGCCCTCCATAGCATTTCTGAATTGAGCAGCACCCTATTTCAGAAACTAATTTATTTGTTATGGTGCTTACCTCCTTACAGAGGGGCCAGGCAGTGTGGGCTGCAGTGAGGGAGGAGGAGCAACTGAGCAGGAATGAGTGCATGCTTAACTCCTCACAACCCAAAGCATCCTTAGAAGGACCTCATGGCACCCCAGGGTGCCGCAGCCTGGCTGAGCGAGGGGTTGGATGAGATGACCTCTTAGGGTGGCTTTCAGCCCTGCTTTTTTATGATTCCCACGCTTCCCCTGCTCATGCTGCAGCCTAGCCTAGCTCTGATGGGCTGCTAGAGCCAACAAAGTCCGGCAGCTGATTCTAAGAAGTTCACCATGACCAGCATTGGATGACTTAAAATTATAAGGAAGCCTTTGCAGCCTGGTGATGTAGTGACCAGAGCTGCATGAAGAAGCTTGCTGTGTGCAGAGTGAAGGTACTCTGCCTGCCCAGTAGGGCTTTCCAGGTCCATTTGGCCATGCCCTGCCCTGTGTGCATGGAGTGGGACATGAATCTCTATGGAGGAAAATGGCTGCAGGGAATGACTTGTGCCCTGGCTCCTGCAGAAGGGCTTCCAGGGTGGCACTGACTGAGAGCGCTGCTTGGCATCCCATCCAAAGCACATCCCCAGCTGGCACAGAAGGGCCATGCAGTGGGGCTTGGTGGGAGCAACCCATTTCTGCTGGGCTGGTGACAGAGTTTGTGGGGCTGCCTCAGCAGGCCAGGGGCAAAGGTTTGAATGCTCCTGTCTGAGGAATGAAAGGAATCTGCCCCTGCCTCCCTCACTCCAGTCTTGCCAGTCTAACTGGTGCCTTCTATGCACAGGCGCCTGCCCGGGGTCCTCCTGCAGCTGGACCAGGGCCCCTGTGCCCCCAAGTGGGGTGCAGGGCCTGGGCTCCCAGGAGCAGAGTTGGCTCTGTACAGCCTCCAGGATCCTCTCCCTCCCCTTTTCCAGCTTCACTCAGGGGGGGCTCCTTCCCTCTGCTCCCAGCTTCATTCTCACTCACGAGTCCCCTTGTTTTCAGCCTGGCACTCAGCTGTGTTGGTGCCCTCGCTCTGCGCTGCTGGCTGGGAGCTGTGCATGGAGGCATAGCCATGTCCCTGACTTCCTGAGGGCCTAGCACAGTGCTCCTGTATTGTTGGGCCGTGTGCCACCCATGATACCTGTCCCATTCCAGGCTCAGGGATGGGGAAGGTGATGTCACTTGGTGTGGCCAGCAGAGCCTGCTTTGCTTGGCTGCCAGTCAAGGGGTGTGTTAGCACCTTTCCAGTCCCTGAGATCTGCTCCTAGCTGGCACCAAATGGCATCTTCTTCCCTCTCACCCAGGTTACATGGTGTTCAGAGCCCCTCGCCTGTCCAACCCCTGCCGACTGGAGAGGACTATCTGCCCCTGCTCTACTTGGAGCGCCAGTGCCTGGAGAAGCTCCCTAGCTCCTAGAGCAGGTTGGAGGGGGTGCATCTCCCCAGGGGCACTGCCAGGCCTGGAGCCCTGGGGCAGCTGTGCTGTGTAGTGCCTCAGCAGTGTTTAAGGCAATGCTTCTGGGGTTTATCAGAGGCCTCAGTGCCAGTCCACCTCACTGCTCTCTGTAGCTGCGTGGCCCTGGGGTGGGGCTCTCTGCTGTGACCAAGGGGAATGGCTGGAGCTGGTGGAAGAGTCGAGGGCTGCACTGAGTGAGAAAGGAATGAGATCCAAACTGTGCTGACCCTGAGGTACCTTCTCCCTATCCCTCCCCTCCCCACTGCCACACACCTGTACTCTGCCCTCCCTTGGGCCCTGGCACAGGGGGCTCTTGGTGATGAACAGCCACTTGAGTCCCATGGCAAGCAGCAAGGTCTTCCTACCAACCCTTGGTCCTGCTCTGCTCTGCTCTGCTCTGCTCTGCTAGACAGCACAAGCCCTGAGCGATCTGGTCAGCAGCCCCAGAGATCTGGAGCCCCTGATTCCTAGGCTGCTTGGGGCAGGCATCTCTGGTCAGTGCCCGTGCTGTCCCAGCTGGGGCAAGCTGTTCTGTGGGATCTGGCAGCTTCACGGTTAACTTGGAAGGGCATGCCTCAAAGTGTGATTAAATCCAAATTATCCAGATTGCTAATCCCATCTTGGCACATACAATGTAATCCATTCCCCCAGCACCTGCAGATACCAGACCACGGAGGGGCCAGTCCAGCAGCCGGGCTGTGAGGAGGGGAGGGAGGCAGGGGGAGCAAGACGTTGTTCTGTAGAGGGGGAGCTGGAGGTTGCGGTTCCTTTCCCCTGTGTGCTGATCACGGTAGCTGTGCTCCACCTGAGGTGGGTGCAGCACAGTGGAGAGAGGATTCCTGCAAATTGAGTTGGGGCCCCTGGTGGGCACCGTCTCCTTCCTGAGCTGCAGCAGCTAGTGTGCAAAAGCCCCTGGCTCTTGCTGGTCTTCAGTGGATACCCTCTTGCCTCAGGGTACAGGTGGGGCTGCAGTGCTGGGGTGGAGGCAGGGGCAGGGGCAGGTGCGGGAGCTGAAGCAGCCTGGGCACCGTGTCTGCCAGACAAGGAAGGAGGTGTAGCCTCTTTCCTCCCAACACATACACTTTCTGCTGTGAGCCAGGAAAGCATCTGCCTAGTCAGAAGCCAGGCCAATTTTGGGCCTGTGGCCCTGCTCTGTAGGTAGTGCAGGCAGTGGTGCCAGCAAGGGCAGAGAGTGGCTGTTACCAGTCTGGGTAGGCTCCATGGCTTGATAACACACAGCATGTCCACGATGCAGTGCCTGGCATAACAGGAAGCAGCACAGTACAGACAGTCTTCAAGGTTTGTGTCTTTGGAAGTGCCCTGCAGTAGCAGTCTGGGTGGTCCCACTCATGGATTTAAAGCTCCTCTCCTAGCTGCAAGAGCAGGGGGCAGAGCCTGTGGCATGGCAGCTGAGACTACAGAGCACAACAGGGAAGCACCCCAAGAACTGTCTGTGGGAGGGGGCAGCTGTGGAGAAGAGGTTGGCTTGCTTGTGGACAGATGGGCTACCCTGCAAGAGGGAACCCCCACGCCAGGGCCAGAGTGTCTGGGGAATGGGCTTCAGCTGCAGTTCAGGGATGATCTGGACGGGTACATGGCAGGGCTCTGGAGATGCCTTCTCTCTGTGCCTGTGGGGAGGGAGACTTGAGCTGGGCCATCCTGAGGAGATGGCATAGACAGTAGAGGTGTCTTGAAGGGGCCAGGCCTTGGAGAGGAGCAGTTTGGGGGGAAGGCTCTGGCCCTAGGCATGCAGGAGGGGCTGTAGTGCTGGCTGCCAAGGCAGTGCCAGGAGGGTTGGGAATTGGGCTGCATGCAGTGCTGTTGCCTGTGCTGCTGACACAGACTGGAATAGGCCTGGGAGTCTGGCCCATCGGAGCCCTGCTGACATGCCCTCAGCCTTCCTATCCTGCTAAGCTAAGCTACAATAGACCCCAGGGAACATCAGCTGCTCCAGCTGCCATGGCCATCTGGGCTCACAAGGACAGCTCTGCACTCACCTGGGAGCAGGGAGTAGCTGGCAGGGGCCTCTGGGCACTCTTGCACCAAGGAGACAGCAGCACCCTGGGGCTGATGCAGAGCTGGCAGGCCCAAGGGCACTTCAGCCATCCCTTCAGAGCTAGGTCTTGTGCAGAGGGAGCAGCTTGGGTATCTCAGCCTTGTCCAGAGTATTTCTTTTTGTACTTTACAGTCCCCAAGCACTACAAATTCTCTGTTCAGGAAAAGGGAGCCCAGGGCTGGGACAGCAGAGGCTGGGGGCTGAGGGGCAAGCATCACCTGAGCAATGGAGGGAGCCCAGGGCTGGGATTGGAGGGGGCTGCAAATCACATGAAGATCAGCAAAGCCCAGGGAGAGCCTAAGATAGGAGGGGAAGTTGCATGGCACCAACTAACGCAGGAAGGAGAGGCCCTCAGAAATACCAGGGAGAGCAGAGGATTCCATGTGTGGGACCACAAGTTCTTGCTCAGTTTCCCTGTAGGACCCACTCAGGAAACTGTGTTGCAGCAGTGAGTTGCTGGGCCACCATGACCTTGTTCAGCAGGGGCATGATGAGGCAGTGCCAGCTGGCTCACAGGGGGGACACCTGGCTGACCTGTGTGCTCTGCTTGCTCCCCTGCAGCTGAAGCCGACTCCAGTGTGTTTGCCTCAAACTCCCTGCAGCGGAAGAAGAAGGGGCTGCTGCGGCCAGCGCACCACCGGGCCAAGCCGCATATCCTGATTGGGCTGCCCCAGGACTTCCGGCAGATCTCTTCCATCATCGACGTGGACATCCTGCCTGAGACGCATCGCCGCGTCCGCCTGCATAAGCACGGCTCTGACAAGCCGCTGGGCTTCTACATCCGTGATGGCATCAGCGTCCGTGTGGCCCCCCAGGGTGTTGAGAAGGTCCCTGGCATCTTCATCTCCCGCCTGGTCAAGGGTGGCCTGGCTGAGAGCACGGGGCTGCTGGCTGTCAATGATGAGATCCTGGAGGTGAACGGCATTGACGTGGCCGGCAAGTCCCTGGACCAGGTGACAGACATGATGGTGGCTAACAGTCACAACCTCATCATCACCGTCAAGCCAGCCAACCAACGCAACAATGTCATCCGCAGCAGCAAGGCCTCCGGCAGCTCGGGCATGTCAACGGACAGCACACCCAGCCAGCAGACACCCAGCCCTGCCTCCCAGTACCTGAGCAACTACAGCACAGCTGAGGGTGAGAGCGACGAGGAAGGCGATCTCATTATTGAAAATGATAGTGCTCCCCACTACATCCCAGCCACCTGCCCCAATGGTGGCAGCCTCCTGGACAGGAGCTTTCAACAGAGCCTGTCCCTGAACAGCTCCCAGGGCTCGCTGCACTCCCTGAACAGTCACAATGGCAGCGGGGGCAGCCCAAGCCGGGGCAGCCACAGGGGCAGCCTGCGGGAGGACGGCACAGTCCTCACCCTATAGCCAGCAACCCACCAGGGGGGCTGGCCTCCTGCACCGACCAGATCTCTTGGAGCATTTCTGTATCAGGCCTTGACTGTGCCAGCCCCTTGCTAGGTGGGGCAAGACACAGAAGCAAGGGCACTGGGAAGCCACCCAGGTCCCACACCTGCCCTCTTCTCAGGCATTAAGGTATGCTGGCACCTATTGGGACCTGCCAGGAGGGTGGTAGCTGGGACTAGGGCATGGGGGCCCAGCCCTGGCTCCCTGCCCCCTCCCTACAGATGCTGTCCCTTCTCTGGAGCTCACCCTCCCCTTCCCCCCCTTGGGGAACCAAAGTGGTGTTTCTTTGTCTTACTGGACACTGCCTGTGACAGCCATGCCCATGCTTCCCCCCCCATCCCCTTCCAATCAAGTGTTTTTTAATTGTTTTATGAGAATATGCATCACAAATTAATATATTGTATCAGGACATTAAACCTTTTCTAGGAAGCGCTCTCTCTCATCTCGTGCCAGGGCCTTGCCTGACACTAACAGGTCCCCAAAGCAGGCTTCCAGGACACACACACACCCACACTCACACACCACATGCTTATGCTTGGATGCTTATCTTGCTGGGATCCTATGACCCCAGCTGACTTCCTGCCCTTTGGGCAGGGGGCTGGACTCGATGATCTCCTGAGGTCCCTTCCAGCCCTAATGTCTATGAAATCTATGAAACCACCCAGCCTCATGCACACGCACAATGCAGCCTTCCAGGACACCCTGTTGGATGCACACCTTGCTGGGGTTATTTGACCTCAGCAGTCTTTCCTGCCTAAGAATAGCAGGGCTGGACCCAGTGATCTCACAAGGTCCCTTCCAGCCCTAAACTTCTGTGAATCTGAGGGCAGAGCTACTGCCTCACCCCCAGCCCTCAGGATTAAGGGGGGGAGGCAGAAGCAGGCACCCTCTGAGGCAGCCTGTCTTTGCCCTCCCAGAGTGCTGCCCTGGCTGCTCGCATACACTGTAGCAGTGCCATGGTCATTGTGGGCTCCTCCCCACCCTGTGTAGCTCTCACAAGGTGCCAGGAGCAGGTTGGATGAACCACCCTGGCAGACTCTTGGTACAGCAAAGGGACCAAGCTGCCCCTGAGGATGCCAGCCACAGCCCAGGAAGCCTCCCCCACAGAGACCTGGCTCCAAACTTCTGGGGCCAGCAGTGGCAACTCATATGCAGGGGCTGCTTCTTCTGTGGCCAGTGGACTGAGGCTAGCTGTTTCCTAGTTGCTCAAAGCTCTGAGGTTTGGGTCAGTCCAAAGCCTGCTCTTTATTTCTCTGCCATGAAGCATGTCTCAGCTGCTTGGCTCCATTCCCACAGCTTAGGGCTGTCTCTCATCTGTCTGCCCCATAGGGCCCAGCCACCTCTGACTTGTCCTGTCCTTGCATCTCTAAACTGCAGCTCCCACAGCCCAGGCCTGATGCAGAATGAGCTGGGCTACAAACCTAGGACTGCTTTAAAAGGCTCCTAGGAGATACCTAGAGATGCCCCCACAAATACTCCACTGCCTTCCCCCAGGGGGTAACTCTGCCAGTCCTCCTAGGCAGTGGCCCTCCATTTTAGTGTCTCTCCCTGGCTGTATGAGCCCCCATTAGCACCCTTCCACACCCCACTCCCTGTTCAAACCCAACAGTCACGAGACCAGTGGAACCAACCTTTTTGGCAGCTGTGCCACAAATCAGCGCTGCACCTTCTTGGAGTGCTGCTCCAGTCCCCTTCCCTGCCCAATCTGCTTCTTTGCTTTCATCTCTATCTGCTGCTGTGCTGCTTATCTCCTACCTGAGCTGCTGTGTGCACACATGCAGAGGGCACCCATGCCATGCATACTGTAGGTTGGCCACCCCTAGATGATGTGGAGCTGCTCCTAACCATGTGCTGCCATCTGGACTCATCATCCATGAACATTCCTGCTGCAGAAGGGTGTTCGGTGCTCTGCCTGGATCCAGATGCTAGCACAGCTGTCAAAGGCAGCACTCAGCTCCCTGGTGAAAAAAGATCCTGCACCATCTCTGAGGGTGCAAGAGGAGCACCTTATTAGCACCCAGGCTGGGCTCTGTGCCCCACATAAGAGCTCACTGGTGAGGCAGGGATCTGTGTGGGGATTCTTGCTGCCTCAAGATGCGTCTGTAACAGGCGAGACATACAGTACATTCCCTTCATCCTCACTGCATCCCTGCCACAGGCCTGTGCACGAACCGGTTTGATGCTGAGCATGTAGCAGTGCCATGGGCTGCTCTGCCTGGGTGCAGGTTGTTCTGGTGCAGTTTCTGCAGGCCCACCTCACACACTAAAACCTAGGTCAACACTGCACAAGCCTCATAGCCCACTTCAAGGTGCAGAGTATGCGTGGAACCACCTCCCCCCCTTGCACTCGGTGTTCCCAGGTAAGGTCAGGGAGGGCAATGGGCTCAGGTGCTGTTGGGTGCCAGGGACTCAAGTCAAGCAAGGCCTGGGAGCCAGGGCCTTAGTCTGCCAGCTCTGGGACAGGCCTGTAACTGCTCTGTGCATGTGCAGTGCCCAGTATAACAGGGACTTGATCCAGGGCACAGCTGCTTGAAAGTGATGGTCATACAGATAACAAGAGAGGGGGCAGGGGGCCTGGCTGTCTGTCCATCCTGCCTTGGAATAATGGGGCAGAGCAGGAAGCAAACTCAGCATGCCTTTCCTTGCACATGCACCAGGACAAGGCTGCTGTTCCAAGTGCCCAGGGAAGCTGGCCATGGCCTTCACAACCTGCTGCTGCAGCACTGGGAAAGCAGACATCAGTAGCTAGTGGGCTCTGAAAGCTGCCATCTTGTGCCCAGGGAGGGAAAATTGGAACTAAGTAACAACACCAGCTGCTTTGACCTGGCCTGACAGCTCCTGCTCCATGGAGCCCCTGCTGTGAGCATGTGCCCCACTGGGGAGCAGAGAGCAGGAGGTGCCTGTGCTGCTACACCCTGGCCTGGCCAAGCCCTAACTTCCTTTTGAAGGCTCCTGAAGGGCCAGGTTGCTGCTTAGCAAGGGAGGAGCAAGGAGTTTTGATTCATGAAACCTCCAAGATCCCATAAACTCCTTGTGCATTGGCACCACAGACATACTGAGCAGGGACCTGCAGTAACAGGGAGAGCTGTGCTTCTCTAGGTCAGGGTTGGGCTTAGTCACACACTCCATGGCCTTCCTATGAACCTGCCCCTGCAGGCATGACATGGATGCTGTGAACAGCAGACATCAATGGAGCTGGGGGGAGGTAGGTAGGTGTGTGGGGAATCAAAATTCAGCACAGCCCAGACCAGCCCCTGGGACATCTCCTACAAAGGAACCAACTTGAGCTTGCATCCTGGTGCTGTGCCCCATCCAGCAAATGGTCCATAGAGCCAACTCTCATCCCAGTTATGTCCTTGGCATTGGGGGGTCGGGGGACACTTGCTATATGTGTCAGTGCTGCCCTCTACTGGGTGCAACAGGAGCTACCCAGGTCCCTGTCCTGCCTGCATTTCCCAGGAAGGTTGCAGTACCATCAATCCTATTCTGCAACAACCAGTCCCGATAGCTAGAGAAACCAGCTCTGTACTGCACACAGACAGGGAACAGGCACCAGATACAGGCAGGCAAATTCCCCCACAGAAGCCAGAAGTAAATCTGGTTAATCCAGGCTTGGTTTATCCCAGTACCAGGTGAGTCAGATCATTAACAGCACTCAGATGTCTGGTTATGAGGAGGATGCAGCAACAGGCAAAGGCACCAACCCTTCCCAGCCACAACTGGCTCTACTCTGCAGGAAAAGGGGGTAGAAGAATCTCAGGCCCCAGTGTAGCCATCTCCCTTCCCCTGTGAGGCTGGATTTTCAGAGGATCATTGGGGCACTTCAGGTCCTGAGAACTTGTAGGACTCCATCCTTGCTTGTCAACAATGGGTCTGCCAAGGGGCTCCCAGGACTAGAACAGTCAAGAGCCACATGGCAGCGGTGCCCCTCAAAGTCAAGGATGACATGCATCAGGCCTGATGAGTCCTCAGGTGACTGAGGAGCCTGATTCCAGATACACATGTTCTTCAATTGGGGCATGTTGTTGCATGGGGGAGTGGAATTTGCAGCCCTGCATTGGTCTCCTTCTCCTTCCTCTGCCACCACCGTTCTGCCTTGGTATCAAGTCATTGGGCCTTGAAGTGGCACACACCTCGGTGGACCACGTGCTGGCTCCGTTACGTGACTTGCCTAACAGTGGAATGTATGGGCAGGACTAAAGAATGGACAGGAATCAGCAATCACCTGTTATTTTCATACATTCCTCTTCCCCCTAGTCATCACTGAAGCACAGATAGGCACTTAAGGCACTGGCCTGATCTAGGGTTTTATTTTGCTTTGTCACTCATAACTTCGACTTGCCCCCTCACAGGATCCTACCAACCCCTCCTGCATGGCAGCCCATCCCTTTCTGCAGGGGAACGCAGTGGAAGCCCAGGTCAGGCTCTGCATCATGCCTGCATCACATCCCACAGCTGTAAGTAGTGGCTGCCACAAGCCAAGTGTGAGGCTGGGACCCCTGCAAGGTGGTAGCATCTCTTGTCCTTCCAGGTAGTGGCCTTTGCCACTTGTTATTGTGATGGAGTCAGTGTCCTCTGGGCAGCACTCAGAAGGGCCTCCATAGCTGTGCCATCCAGTTGACCCTGCTGCTCACAGAGGGTTTTGATCAAGGCAGCCAGGACTCCCAGCATAAAGGCAGGATAATGCTTATCATATTTCAAGAAGGCTTATGTGTACTGACCAATCCTGATGCAGAGCTGCAGCCAACTGGAGCCTAGCACAGTACAAGGCAGCTACTAATCTCTGGTACTGTCACCCCTCTACCCCTCCTGTTGTTACCTACTGATGTGACCTAGCTATTGGCAAAGCCAGCAGGTACCAGCTGGGCTGAAATGCCCCGTGGGGCTCTCAGTGCAGCCAGAAAGGCACACCCATGCTAGCCTTAACCTAGCCAATACTAACAAAAACACAGCAGCTCAGACTTCAGCAATGACTGCTCAAACCCACTGAAGCCATCCATGCTGAAGCCCATGCCCCTACATCCTCACGACTAAGGCTACCCCAGCCAGCTAAATGAACAGCAGCTTGGGGATGCTCACTTCTGCTGCAATCACACCTCTGATTCCACCTCCAGGATACCAAGTACCAGCTGCCTTTCACAGATCCCCAAGCACTTCCAAAATGGTGCACGCACCAGGAACACAGCACAGGCATGTTGTTGGAAGCATGTCTTGAGTTTCCTTTTGAGTAGGATTGAAATCCTTTTGTTTTCCATGACCATGATCACACCAGGCCCAGCAAGGACTGAGCTGTGCCAACATGGAACCATCTTTGGGCTCCCACATCTATATTCTTACTATGTAAAAGGCTGATCCCTTTCACAGTTCAGCTCCATCCATCTCAACGCAGGAGCTGGTCTCCAACAAGAGGCAGCAGCCTTGGGTGTTTTCCAAAGCTGGAAATGTAGGCACAAGTATTGTGAATTCTCTCAAAATCCTACTTTTGGGGCCAAATCTCATTTTTATTTTGGCTTGGGGGCCAGATTTTCCACCTTCCCTTGCAATTAGTTGCCTCAAAACACATGGTGGGATTCTGAAATTGAGGCGCAGACAAATTTGAACATTTCCAATTCTCAAAAAAAAAATTAAATACCAATATTTTCTGGAAGAAAAATTTAAAAGAAAAAATAGCTCTCCCCTCTGGTCCCTCACAGCTTTGGCACCGAACCACCTCAAGAACCCTCCCCACAGCCAGGCTCCGCATGCCTGGGCACTGCTATCTCCAACCACCTCCTCACCAGTATCCAGCATCTTCAAAAGCTTTTTATTTAAAAAATAAAACAAAACAAAACAAAAAAAAACAAAACAACCCACTTTCCAAGCCCTCAATACTTCACACTCCCACCACCATCCCTAGGCCAGCCCACAGCTAAATCCCCTCCCCCCTGCCAGGCTGGAAGGAACAGGAGCTCACCCCTGTTCATTCCTGCCCCTTTGCTGCCAGGCATGCTCAGCAGGTATGCCAAACACAGCTCTAAGTTTGCCTCATATAAGGGATTGGACATTAGCTGCATTAAGGAACAGCCCTTTGGCAAAGGGCTGCAGGGGCCAGAGGCGTCAGTCCAGAGGCAAGATGCACTGCTCTTTGCTTTCCCTGGACTCCTATCACAACCTGGGGGCAGGGAAGGGCAGAAGTCAGCACTTGGGCACAGCAAGGCCATTATACCACCAGTGATAAAGGTAAGATCCTGCAGGGTTGGGCTCAGGCACTGGGAGAGACTTTCAAAAGCTGGTCTCCTGCTTTAAAAGGCCCTTCATCTCCCCATCTTCCTGCTGCTCTCACCTTACCTCAGGAGGAAAGCAGATGGGTCAGGGCATGCTACACTCCAAGCAGCATAGGAGCAGCTGCTTCTGACACTGTCCAGATGTCATCGATCCAAGTAACGGAGATGGGTCACAGGGAGTGTGGGCAAGGGCAGCTCTCAGGGGAGCATGGGGACAGCTGCTTTCCAAGGCAGATGAGCCAGTCTTCTGTGCCAAAAAGGCCTAAAGACTGCCTTGGAAATGACTGTCACTAGTTCCATTTCCAAGACTCCAATGGTGCTAGCACCTGAATGGGCCCAGCTTCCCAAGCTAGTCTTGCTCTCCCCAGGACAGGGCCTGGCAGCAGAATGAGGAACCACACAGAAGAAACTGCTGCTGCAGCAAATGAAACCGTGGACTGAATTTGGTTCCCCTTCCCCTCCCCCTGCAAGTGGAGTGACTGCAAGTCCCCTTCTCTGCTCACGAGTCCAACTTGATGAAGACCTTGGGTCGGGAAAAGATTTTGAGGGCTTCCTCGATCTGTGACAGCTTTTTCTCCAGCTCTGACCGCCTCCTCTGGACACCAAGAGTGTCAGCCCGCACTGGCAGCATCACCAGGTCCTTGGTCAGCTGTGCCTGAGCTGTGGGGGAAGGGAACACATAAGAGGGGACACAGAGAGTCTCTTCTACCTTAACACTAATGGCTGATTTTAATCACAAAGGACCTGGGATGAGAGCAGTGGTGAATAAGGCATTATCCACACAGGATCAAGCCCGATCCAGCAGCATCCTGCACTCACACAAAGTCCACTGTAACCAGGAGTGATGGCACATCAGAGCAGGAAGAGGCGAGGCCCTCATTAAGAGGGACTGCAGCCCTGACCTATTACTCCAGGAAGTTCTTACTCTGGAAGATCAAAGCCCAAGAGAGCAACTTGGCAAGGTAAGGGTTAAAAGGGGAAGGAGATGGGAGTCCAACCCTAGAGAAGCCAACTCTCAAGTGAGGAGCACAAAAATCTCCCTGTGTTGCCAGCCATGCCTCTGCATAAAGGCACCAACGGCCATCTCCAAGGCTGAACTGGTATTTCATTCCCGCTTACTCTGCTTCAGGTTCCCAAGGGTCTCCAGCCGCTGGCTCTCTGGCATCATGGTGTGGCCAGGAGGCAGGTCAGGGTCTGGCAGGTTTCGCAGCCGTTCCTCTGTCTCTCTGCGCCACAGATCCTTCCTCTGCAGCAGGCTGCCAGGACCGAACAAGAGCAAAGGTCAGCACATGCAGCTCGAGGATAAATCCAGACAGTACAATAGACATACAATGGGCAGGAGAGAACACCCTGGCCAGAGAGAGCAGGACAGGGCCAGGTGAGCTCCTAGGGACAGTCCCAGCCACAGCCATTCCCAGCGGTACTTCATTTGCACTTCATTTTCTCCAACGGCAAGTGCCCAGTAGCTCTGGAGACTAATATTCTCCCCTCACAGACCTGTGCAGATTCCTACATGCTACCTACCAGCAATCAGCACTGCCCTAGCCAAGGAAAGGACTGCTGTGGGCCAATCTCCCCTATACAACCAGACCTTTTGCTTCTGGACTAAAAAGCACCAATAAATGTGCACCAAGGCCGTGGCAACTTCTGTGATAACTAGGACTTAAATAAACCGAGGCAGTCCCCACAATGGACACCAAGCAGAGAATGGATATCAAGGGCTTGGGCTAGATCCGAACCAGGACTCGGGGGGCAAAAGGCACTGCAAGCTATGCCCAACTCTCCCACCTCCCAACCCCAAGCCATCCGGCTCTTGCATACACTTGAGGCACAAATGATTTTAAAGAAACACTGCCAGAGCCAATGAGAAGCAAGGAGTTAGTGAGAGCATGGGAGTAGCTCTACTCAGCCCAAGCAGTTCACCACTTGAGAACTGCCTATGGGAACCTCTAAATGCTTAAAAGAACAAACAATCAGGCCACAGGACAGGCCATATCCCACAACAGGGAAGCAGTAATTTCTTTAGGGCAGGCCAGTTACTGCTTTATACCTTCTGGGTGCAGTGCCAGAGGAGCTGGGCTTATTTGTGACAGAGGCTGTAGTGGACAGGCAGACATGTACATACTAGCGGGGGACATGGCCCTTCTGCTTGCTGTTGTACTCCTCCTGCTCCCGCCGCTTCTGTTCCAGCACCTCAGTCAACGACTGTAGAGAGCGAGAGCGCCGCATCTGGGCCCGCTTGGCATTCTGGGCATTGTGACTGACAAAGTTGATGCTCGTGCCTTCCACATGGATCTAAAAGGAATGGGGGTGGGGTAGAGGGAGCATGAAGCAGCAGGGAACAGGCAGACAGATGCCCAGAGACACTAATCCCAGGCCCCGGCAAGGTGTTTCACCTTGGAAATTCAGGTACTTTCAGGGCTTGCAAATTCTGTAGCACCTAGAGAAGCAGTGACATGAGAACCCCACAAGAGCCAGCTCCAGAGAGGAAAGGATTGTAATTGAAGGACTGCAACCCTCAACCCCATTAGCGTTAACACTGATTAACTCTACCAACTACTCAGCTCTCTGAAGACAGGACATCTTCATACAGCATAAGCACCACTGCCCGTCCTTTCCATTCTAAGTTCTTAATATGCAATACACTGGTAAACCTGTGAGGTCTCCGACAAAGCCCAAGGAAGACACCCCTGAGAGCTCTGAGACAGGAAACATGAGGTCTAAAAAGAAAACTTTGGGGTTTCTTTATCCCTCAAGAAGAGAAGAGCCACATAGTGAGTGTTAGGAAACCCTTGAGCTCAGTTTCCTCGTCTCCTGCCAGATCCTACCTGCCTCTCTGAGCCAGCAGGCAATCTAAACAAAACTCTCTGTTTTGACAGATCATTAACTCAATGTCTTGAGGGCAGAATCCAGGTACAGTAAGGAGCAGAAGTAACTACTGAGTCCAGAGGAATGTGAAATCAGACAAGTTAGCCCCCACTGTGCCCTACCTGGGTGTCCATGCTCTGCGTTCCCGGAGCCTCAGTGCCCATCACAGCTCTCGTTTTGGAAGGGGTTGGGGAAAGCGACCGGCGTGGTTGGATTCCTGAGCCACAGCGGGAATATGCCCTCAGGAATTTTTGAGACTCTGGGTTGGGAGGGGGAGAGTTCTCCTGAGAACAGCAAAATTAGGGGAAAAGAGTGAATGGAAAACCACTCAGCGCAGCCACTGAGAGCCTAGAATCAGCCAGGAGTTCCCAGCAGACAAATGGCCGTGATCTTTGCTGCTGCTCCGCATGTCAAGAGAAGACCCCTGATGGGGGCTACAGTCAGCAGAGACTGGCCCAGATCTTGCTCAATGAAGCACTGGTGTAAATCTGGATTAGACCACTGAATTCCACAGAGCAACACCCAAGTCAGAAACAAACTAGCAAGCAGCTAGGATAGTGCAACTGTCCAGCCCCTCCAGCCAGGCCTACATCTCAAGCTGTAACCTGCTGGGGGAAGGGATTAAAAGGACTGTTAAAAAAGGCACAAGGAACCTAGGAGATGCAGAATTACATGCACTATAAGGTGTCAGTAACATAGTCACACTAGTGGGCCCTTTGACCTTTTAACCCATAAGGATGAGTGACACAGCACACAGAGCCTTTGCTCATTGCAGAGTGGCCCAGTCTGGTCCCTGAGCAAATCACTCTGGAAAGCTGCCTGGATGCAGCTTGTTAAAATGCAAGAGCTCTTGTGACTAGAGAGGACCTCAAAGAAGTACATACATTTGGGCAACAGAAGGGCCAGCACTGGAGTAGGTGTTTGCCAGGTGGCAATGATGCTATTACTTCTTGTCATGTAACACCACTGAAGTCCCTGCCCCCTCCATCCCACCAGGAATTGCTGCAATAGCAGTATCTGATTCTGTCCCAATAGATGTAGTACAGGAAAATGATGGGACCTTCCTTTTCCCTAGTTCTGTGTAGTGACTAGAGCAGGGGTGGGCAAAATATAGCCCACCAGGCCATTCAATCCAGGCCACAGGACCCCTAAAAAATTTAGAAAATATTTATCTGCTCCTGTTTTCTTGTCAAAGACTACAGGAGACAAGGGCAGTAGGACCCAGAGGGAGCCAGCAGCAGGAGGTAGAAGCCCAGACCTGCCCACCCCCAGCCATTTCAGCTGCCTTCTTGACCCCGCCACTGCT
>NW_017728915.1:2836193-2847091 GCF_001723895.1 Crocodylus porosus | reverse complement strand
CACACACCCCAGCCACCCGCCCCCCCACGCAGACCCCCACAAACCCCATACTCACCTACATCCCACTTATCTGCACACACCCACATGCTCCCTCACCCCATACCAGCACCTCCACACCTATCCATCTCCCCACAGACATGCCCACACTCTCCCCTACACCCCACAAACCTATACCCACCCCCTCCCCCACAATATACAAGAGTAAGACTTCATTTTAAACTATTATATACAATCACCTCTATGTACATTACAGAAACACATGTAAACCAGGACAAAATATTCTTTGAAATCACATTAATAAATGTTTCAGCTGTTCTCTTTTTAGAATATAATTTGGTATTTTTCTGGTTCTGAGAAGGCAAAACCCCCTGCTGAAAGGATTACTTCTGGAGGTAAGGCGAGGAACTTCTTGGGGCAAAGATCAGGGGTTTCATAGTTTGTAGGGTCGGAAGGGACCTGAGCAGATCATCTAGTCCGACCCCCTGCCATGGCAGGAAAAAATACTGGGGTCAAATGAAGTCCCAAGATGGTGACCAGGAGGCAGGACACCTGTCAAGGGGTGGGGCTATCCATGCAGTCCTCAACAGCTTGCCAGAAATTGGTAACTGGCCCTCCACCTGAAATAACTGCCCACCCTTGGACTAGACTCCCCTACTGTCACAATGGGGCTTTCCTTTACATGCCAGGCTGGTGCATTCAGAAATCTCCATTCTCCTTGTCTAAGTCAGGTTCTCCTGTCCATGACATGGCTCTGCTCTCAGACCTGAGGCTGGAACAAAATCACTGTCCCTTGAGCAGGAAATGGGATGCTGGAGCACTGAATGGCTCTATGATTCCTAGCCTCAAAGGAGAAGTTCAAAACCACCAGGGTTCTCCCTGCAAAGAGATGCCCTCCACTGTTCTGCACAGCATCTCCATAACATGCTGACTGGTCCATACCCTCCCAAGGCAAAGGGATGTCATAGGCTAGGGACTGCAGCAGGCAGGTACCTGTATCTTGGCCTTCACCTTGGACCCCACATTCTCGTACTTCTGAGACTTCCATAAGGCTTTCACAGGCTGAGGTCGGCTGTGCTCCCTGGCCAACTCTTTCTCTTTGCATTTCTTCTGGATCTCCCGTATCCGCCTCACATTCTCCTTCTCATAGTTCTTGGACTCCTTTCCTGCACATCAAGAGGAGATACAGCTTCTGCCCTCGTAACGTACAGCAAACCTGAGATGTCACCAACAGATGCAGAACCCAGGACCTTCAGCATCAGAGATGGAGGTCTCTATTACCCAAGTCACTAACAGCAACGTCTTCCCTCTTAACTTCCCTGTGTGCCAGGCACATAGTGGAATCATATTTTTTATGGATACCCCATGTGGTTGGTACTTGCAGCTGCACAAACAAGCACAGGAGGATGTGCCCCTGCACAGTACTAGTAACAGAAGAATTGTCCTCTCCCAGGAAAACACAGGATTGGTTATAATCCTCACTGTCCTGGTTGGGATTGTGCCAGACCAACCGACACATCATCTGCCTCTTCTGGTTTCCATTGTCAGATAATCTTGAGGGCTGCACTAGTGTTCCAGGTCAGTGTCAGACAGCATGCACCATCCTAACACCAATACCACCTCACAACAAAGGGAAAAGGTACCAGTTGCTGCTATTCTAGAGATAAAGGGAGCAATAAACTTTTCACACATTGGGGGTGGTAGTGGCTGGCATGCTTGCCCTGCACAGACTTACGAACCCGAGTCCATGTGTCCATGCGCTTACCCCTCCCAGCCTCTACAGATTTTACATACCATCAACTACAACTGCTCAATCATACTTACTTTTGGGAGGTGATTCCTTGTCAAGGAAGATCCCCTCCAGCTGCAGCAGGACCCCAACTGTCCCCTTCTGCCCCTTTGCCAGGATGTCCTTACCACTGGGGCGGATGCGTGGG
The DNA here is from genome assembly GCF_001723895.1 of Crocodylus porosus. Lineage (NCBI taxonomy): Eukaryota > Metazoa > Chordata > Crocodylia > Crocodylidae > Crocodylus > Crocodylus porosus. The sequence goes on along the minus strand of NW_017728915.1, from coordinate 2,845,157 downwards.
GCAGGCTGGGCAGGGCGTGCACTGTAGCAGTTGGGGTATAAGCTGGGATCTGAGGCCAGGGGACCAGACAAAAAGTCCAGCTTCAGAGCATTCCCTTCCAACCTCCCTCGAGCTATGAAAGACAACAACAAAATCAAGATACGCAGGGAGCGATGCCTCCCGCCTCATGTTTGGGGAAGCTAGAAACATTCAAGCAATTGCTGCCTCCTCCACCCACTTTTCAGTCACCACTGGAGTCCCCTTCTACTCAGAACATCAATCTGCTCAGCATCCAGCCCTTCCCATCAGGGACCCTTGCAGAGCACATCGAAACTGTTCCCCACCTTGCTGAGCTGAGTCTTCATGAAACTCCCTGCCCTGGCTGCTCACACAGTAGTGACTGTGTGCAGCCACAAAGGACAGTATGAGGCTGTTAAAAAGCCACTGAGCTGACCCCTGAGATGGCTCCAATGGCTACAGTATAATGCAAGGCCAGAGGACAGTGATCTGTTAAAATACTACATAGTCACAGGTTATTTTGTACATCTGATCCCTGCTCTGCAGTGCCTCCAACCTGAGACTTACCTGACAGGGGACATTTGTAATAGTCTGGTAAAAGTGTGGGGTCAGGAGGGATAGGACCAGTAATCCTGGAAGGCCCTTCACACATCTTGGCTTTGGCTCTGCGGCTGCAACAGACAAATCCAAATCATTAGGAACAGAAGCTGCTTGGGCACAGGAGGTCCTTTCCAGCCATAGTTATTTGAAATCCTTCTGCACTCCCACCCTTCACTGAAGAGATCACACCTGGAATTGGGGGATAGAAATACAACCGTCACACAAACAGCCCCAAGTGGAAGCCCCCCTGTGCACTGACTAACCAGACCCTGCCCAAAGCTGACTAAACTGTCCACACTTGTTGTTGCATCTCCCTTACCCAAAGCCTCTTTGCTGGCTCTGTCTGCTCCAGAAGGTTGAGAACAAGCAGTTCTGCTCTGAAGGGTGACATCAAGAATAGCCTTACCCAGAGATCCATGCTACAGTCACCTTACCCAAAGATCCATGCTGCAGTCACTGACATGAGCACAGGCTACCACCCACCCCAATGCCTGTGCCAGCCACCTCTAGCAGCTCTAAGGAGTCTCCTTTCAGCCATGGCTCATGCCACTGCCCAGGCCTTGAGCTCATCTGCCCCTGGAGCTATTCAGGAATAGCTCCATGTGAAAATACTAAGAGCATCCACTCTCAAAGCTGCTCCTGAGAAGTTACCACACTTCACAAGTAAACACAGCCTTGTACCACATTGGTCTCTAAATGCAGACAAGTCCTTATGCTGACAACACTTGTGCCCCTGCAGCACCCTGGGAAGGTCCCACCATACTCAAATCCTCCACTACCCCTCCCAACCTTCTGGGTTGGACCAATTCTCCATCACTAGGACTGCCCAGGAATAGCTCAGGGCCAGCACCTTCTTTCATGGAATGGAGCACTGGAAGGAAAGAGCCCAGCAGGGCCCTCAAAGGACTGGGCAAGGCTGGCCAGTTAAGAAAACATGTTGTGAATGTCTAAATTAGGCAGATCTGATGCAGAGCAAATGTAAACCCATAATACCATATATACAGCCCCCTCCTCAAAGCAGCCCCTCATTTTGGACCCTGCCTTGCCCTTAGACTGCTTTGGCAACATCCCCATTCCCCAAGGAGACCCCAGAACAACCCCAGATCCCTAACACAAGTCCATCCAAGGTCCATGCCATAAGGGAGCCAGGCAGTATCTTCAGCCCTGACTGAGCTCAGACCTCTGCCCTGATCAACTGGCTAGGGAATCTGTTTGCTCTTTCACTGCAACTCAACCATCCCTCAGAAAATAAAGATTAAGAAATGCTGGGGCAGGCTTCAAGGAGAGATGAGAAGAATCAACATCTTGTGACACTGGCAAGAGCTGCAGGTGCTCAGCTCCCCCTTGGCATCAGTTCCTACCCATAAGCAGGATCCCTGACCAGCAAAGGTGATTCCATACTAGCACCTCCAGCCAGATCCCCAGCAGGCAGGAGGCAAGGCAGTCTCAATGTACTCCAGGGACAGACTGGATCCCCAGCTCAAATTACAAGCCAATGTATTATTGATCTGGAGGAAGGGATAAAATAGCCTGTGATGACATCAGCTAATCTGCCTTAGTCTCCCTTGTTACAGCCATGCAGGTACAGCTCCAAAATTAGTTCCATTAGTGGAGGGCTAAGTATTTAGTCCCCAAGGCTAATTGCACAGGCCATAAAACAGTAGTGACAGTCACGTGCTGAATAAGAGCTTGTCTGCCAACTGAGTGATTCCAGTAGAGCGGCTCCTAAATGATCCCCAGGTGGGCACTGAGAGGCGTTGTCTACACTCGCCTGCCTCTGCTGGTAGAGCTGCCCAGCACGTGACATCACACAGCTCCACTGCAGCAGCTGTTGTTCATGCTCTGCTGGCACAGAGTGGAGAAAAACCAGCTGTCAAAGGGGGAGCAGCTGGGCATATCCTCACGCTCCTTTGGCAGTTGCTAGAAGGCAAAAGCCTTACTCTGCTTGGCAAAGCTGATGTCATTCTGCAAGCAGAAGGAGGGTTCATTTTGCCCTGGAGGAGCTGTGGGGAAGGATATACTCAGCGCTTTGTCAGCCAAGCTCTGCAGCGTGGACAAGGCCCACACATGCCTTAGCTCTGGCTTAACTGAACCCACTTTCACAGCAGACTCAACAGAACAGCACAAACAAGTCATGCTCTGGAACTGTAACTTCATATCCTACCTTCATCCAAACTGGCTTCCAATAGCAGAAGAGTCCAAAGAATGCCTCTACCCCTTGGGGTGCAAAACAGGGATGTTTGCAGCAAAACTTGCATGAGGGTATTAAAGGGAAAGGTAACGCAAGGTATGGGGAGTGGGGTGCTTCCTTTCACACTCTTCAGTAGCTGTCTTTCCTGCTTTGACAGCTCCAAGCCTCCTGCCCAGAACATCCTGTACACACCCTGACCTGCCACTTACATTGCTTGGGGATTTTCTACATGGCTCCTCTGAGGAGGAAGGGGCTTATCCCAAGTCATGATCTTGCCTCCTTAGACATCAGAAATGCTACAAAACATTGCTATGGGATTTATGCATTTGTGTCAGCTCAGTCCTACTAAGCCCAGGTGTTGTCAGACACACAGCCCTGCTGCATTCGAAGATACCAAAGGATCAGGCTGGAATTTCCATGCTGCTGCACATCACCAGTTCTTGGACAGCCCAACTGAGAAGTGCCTACCTGTCACCATATTGGAGCATAAAATGTGACACAAACTCCTGACCTGCCCCAAATACACCTGCAGGTGAGAGACTATTTAGCGCCTTCATGCACCCAAGGTTTCAGGATGCAAAGCTGCTTCCACACTAAACCCTGCTGACAGAGGGGCTGAACACAAAATGGTGGGCTTGACCCTGAATTAACCCAGTGCTGGCAAATTGGATCAGCTGGGGAAGGAGAGCTTTGACACACAAATCTGATGCTGCACCCTCAGCCCAGGCATGCTTACTTTCTTCCCTGCTGAGCACATGCTCTCCAACTCTGAAAGACAGGCGAACCAAGTCACTCTACTGGCAACTGAGTTATTTCAGCACTCTGCTTTCAAGCCATTTAGACCTTGCCAGCTATGCTCAATTTAAAAGCATCTTCTTGGAAACACTGGGCTCCTCCTGGCCCTCACTTCCCCTGCTTTGGAACCAGGGTTTGACTCCCAGCCAGTGCAGTTGGACTGGGAGTCAGGACACACAGGTTCATTGCTGCTCTATGACCTTGGGCAAATTGATGCCTCTCCCTGTGCCCGAGTCCCTATCAGTAAAATGTAATATTGCTATTTATCTGTTTTTCCAAGGTGACTGAAGACCCACATACACTATGTGAGCACAAAGGAGTCTTATTTTTCTGCAGTTAGGGCCCAGATTTGCCCAAGCAAATGCCACTGCATGCAAGAGAGAGCTTTGTTGGGTGCATTCTCAAAGGGCAGGCAGAATCTAGGCCTGTGGTATTTGACCTCTCCTTGCAAGGTCACAGCTTTGAACTATTCAGGTTCTCCCGGAAGACAGCTGAGTATGCAGAGGCAAAGCCAATCTCTCACCAGTACTAGCTAAACCCTGAGGAAACCAACCACACTGATTGAGAAAAATTTGTCACAGAGATTAACCCAAAAGAACAATGAGCAGCAATATATTTAGAGCCTATTCTGAGAGACATAATGCAGTGAGATTTAGAAGCCAAGTTTGCCCCGAGGTGATTGCTGTAATTCAATTGAAAGGGTTGTGATAAAGGAAACAGGGCCTCCAGAGTGAACTAGTAAAAGCCCCTTTCAGACCCTTTCCCTTTATATTCTCTCTTGATAGAACTGGATTAGAAGGAAAGCTTATTACAACAGAGCAACAGTGGGAAAACACAGTGGCAACCAACCATGCTGTGCAAACAGCCCTCCAAACAATGCAAGATGACTTCCCTTGCTTGAAGAGAGCAGCTGGCAGATCAGGGAGAAAGCAACAAGAGAATGCCTCTTCCAGCTGCTGATACCCACAGGAAGATGCACCTCTTTCAACGATCTGGGGCAAGAGCACTGTACATCAGTTCTGCTCCCATTATTGTGAAAGGTTGAAATGTTTCCAATTTCAATGCCAGCAGAAGCAACCCCACCCCATCAGAAAGCAAGTCTGGGTGAGCTTAATATGAAGGAATATGGGCCACTGCATGAAAAAGGACTTAGCAGGAGGAAGGGCAGTGTGATGGCAGAATATTTCCCCTATTGATGGCTGCTTTGCCTGCCCCTTCGGTATCCAAGTTACACCTGATAAGCAACGTATTTTGTTGTTCAAGCCCCCAGGGAATGCAACGTAATGTGTACATTCCCCTTGGCCCCACTGAATAGATAGGAACAGGAAAAGTGACACTCTCCATGGGTCCCAAAACAGAAGAGAAGCTCCTGGTAGCCACAGAGACTGCAGACCATATTCTGTTCCCAGAGGGTCTCCTCTGCCTTGCCCTCAGACACCAGCCTTCAAGGCCTGTTTACTCTTCTGCCTCTCTGCTGACAGAGGGGCCAATTAACACCAGTTATGCTGGTGACTTGTGTTCAGGTCATCTTTTCCCTATGCACTGGGCTGACCTTCACACACAAACTGTTAGGAGCAAAAGTAGCTCATATGCTCTTTCCAAGAGGCAGAAACGATACCCTTCAGCAATAGCCCAGAACACAAGGCAAATGGGACTTTCATCTGTATGGGATACCAGGCAGGGACCAAGACCGGTACCTGTTTAAAGAAAGGGTGAGGAGGTAGATGTGACCTCCCTAATGCTCCAAGGACAAGGGAGTTACATGTTCCTGGGCCAGAACAGGTAGGACAGCACAGCACAGGCTTGGCCACAGCATAGCAAGCAGCCTCCCTCTGCTCTGCCCCAAGGATCCTTCCCATGCAGAGACTGAGGGACCCAGCATACAGCTCTCCACTAGATCAGATGAAGACAAAGCATATGTTGGCATCTGTAGCATCTGTCCACTGGCCGCATCTCAAACAGAAATGAGGGGACGGGTTCACCTTTTGTGGGTTCCCATTGCAACTCCCCACTGAGGACCAAAGATAACATTTCTCAGGGCCCTTGAATCCTCTGGCTGCTTCCTTCCTTTCATTGTGAGATATAACCCCTGGAGCATCGTTCACAGCCTAAATGACTAGCACTTGTCCCATACAGCTCAGACAAGCTCGAGATTACATGGGTGTGATCATCTCCACTCCAGCCATTCAGGGTGCAAGGAACATATATCTACTGAAGTCCTGAAAGGCTAAAACCCTGCCACTGGAGAGATCAGCCAGGTGCCCTACACCAGGGGCATCAAACATGGCCCATGGGCTGGACTTGGCCCATGGAGCCACAGAAGATTCAGCCTGCGAGTCTCCAATTGACCCTGCATGCAGCACATGGAGCTGGTCCCATGTGAGGGGTAGATCCAACACTGCAGGTGCTGTTTGCAGCACAGGGGGTCAGTTTGGGGCATGAGCTGTATGAGGTGTCTATGCTGAACCAACCCTGTGCACTAGCTATGAGACCAGTTTGGATCGGGTTGTGCTGGAGCCAGCAGGACAGGTTGTTCAGCAGGGTACCACATGCTGTGCTAGCCCCCAGTGCCAGGAACAGCACCCATGGCACTGGGTCTAGCCCATGCACCATGTGCCAGCCCCACTCCAAGAGCTGTATTACCTCTGGTGAGCCAGGTAGACAGCACCACAGACACTGCTTGCCACACAGAGCTGGTATGGAGCATGTACTGCACACAGCCCTGCACACAGATAGCCTGGGGCCCAATCCTGATTAGCCTCAGAGCCAGAGTTCAGGGCCAGTCCACTGGGATGCAGCTTTATACCCTGTGCCAGCTCCCAAGGCAACAGGCAGTACCCACAGTGCCTGATCCAGCCCATGCACAGCCTGCAGCAGCATAACCCCTGGAGCAAGGCTGACTGACACTACCTACAATACAGAAGCTGCTCCAGCACAGGGAATGTGCTGCATGTGACATCCCACCAGACCAGTCCTGCCCACTGGCTCTATACTGCTGGATCTAGCACACAGACCAGCCCAGGCCCAACTGGGCAGGGTAAGTGTAATTAGGTTGCAATCTATCTCTGAGACTGAACTCTTAGCCAAGTACCAGCACTGCCACAACACTCCTGGGGTGTTCCAGCAAACTGCATTAGAAACATTTAGTTGGTTCAACTAACCTCCGAGGCTTCCTCTATGAGGCTCAGAGTTCATGCACACCCCAACAGGCTCTCAGCTGCACCGGCCGCCTAAAACCAGGACGAACCAGCTATACATTTTCATGTGAGAGTCTGATGCGAGTGAAAACCAAGCAGAGACGTTCATACTACTCTCTCCCACCACCAAGCACTAGTGGATTCCTAAGGTACAACTGCAAACTGGTACAGGATCTCTACCCACCAATATCCATCACCTTTTGAAAACATCCAGAAGCTGGGGATCTAACCACTCCTGCTCATAGAGATCCTATAGCACTTTCATCCTTTGAAGCTTGGGTCACAGTCTCTACTGTTCCAGGCTCTCTGCCTGGGCGTGCCCTGTGCAATTTCACTTCCTGCCCTAAACTGGTGCTGTCAAATAGCTGCCCTAAACTGCCCCATTTCAGCATTATGCTCCCTGCTGCTGTCCGTGCAGTGCTTTAGGTGCTCGCAGAGGACAGACAGCTGTAAAAACCGAAGCTGTCTCCACTGTGTTGTGCTGCTCCCCTCGCTGCAGCACGTACAGGAGTCACGGCGCGCTTCTGATTGCTCCTCCGGCCGTTCTCCTTTAATTACTGTGTAACACGCTGCTCAGCTCAGCCTCCGCTTCCTGCTGCCTTTGCCGCCGCGCCGGAGGCCGCTGGAGCCGGCTGGTTCCGCGCACCCTGTCCCGCTGCCCCAGAGCAGTCGGTGCTCGGCGCCCCCGGCCCCCGCCTCTGGGCCCTGCCGGCGGTGCCGAGGGGCGCGGGGAGCCTGGCCCGGCCCGCGAAGGAGGGGATTTGACGCGACCCCAACCGGCAGGCGGGGCGCGCCTGGCCTGACGCGACCCCCGGCTCGCCACCTCCGCCGCCCCCACAGCGGGATGCGCCCGGAGCCGCGCACGCACCTGCCGAGAGCTTGCTGACGAGGCAGAGCGGACCCACGCGGCCCTCACCAGGCAACAAGCCGGTCCGGCGCCGTGGAGGCTGCTGGGAGATGGAGTCCGGCCGGGCTCCACCGCCGCGCATGCGCAGCTAGGTCCTTGGGGGGCTCGACCCAGTGGGCGGGCCGTGCACTCACCCGCCCCCCGGGGCCTGGCAGCGCAGCGCGGCTCTGCTCAGGTAGCGCCGTGGGGTCGAGTGGGGTCAGGACCCTTATCGGCTCTTCGAGTCCTGCTAATCTCTCCCTCCGCAGGTGTTAGTTAGTGCCCCCCTCTCTCTTCTTCAAGGGTCTCGAGGTTCCTCTGTTGAAATGCTCCTCCTGCCGCGGTGGCAGCCCGTCCCGCCTGTCCCAGCTTTGCAGCCTCTGCCCGGGCTTTAGCTCTGGTCACAAAGCAGAAGTGGGGCATAGACACAACTGCCCAAACGTACTGAGACACTTGGCGAGAGGCCCAAGGTGCTAGCTTTTAACAGCCCAGAGTAAATGAGGCATACAGTCAGCATGACAATAACCAGACTAACAGCGCAGCATCTTTGCCGTCTTATGCCTAGTTTGTTCTCTTTTTATTAACTTAATACATAACTGAGCAAATTAATGGACATTTCGATAGTGATATTTGTTCTTGTTTCCATTTTAAACTGAATACTACGGTGCCAACCCACGGGACTAGTTTCTTGTTGACCAGAGGAAGACATGTGCTGTATTGCATGTGACAATGAGCCGTGCCACCTTTTCAAAATCCCAGATCCATCTGTGGCCACCTGCACCGTGGCAGCTGGCACTGCCCCATGCACTGCCGCCCTGCTACACCACTGCTTACTGAGACCCCTTCTGAACCCATAAAAGAAGCAAGGTGCCAGGGTGATCAAAGGCATGTGTATGTGTATCCTACTTTTCCTTGCATTACACCAGAAAGGAGTGACCTGGTTGAGAACAGGTGGCATTGCAGCAGGAGAGGGAGGGCACCTGCTCCTTGAACAAGGTATTGTCCTTAGGGTGGAAAGTACAAACTGCTACCATAACATAGAGCAGACAGAAGTACCTGCGACTTAACACTGATTGCTGAGCAGTGGATAAACAACCCAGCAATCTTCAGGGTGCCAATGACTTTGTGCAGAAGAGTACTTTAGAGGAGGGTACTAGTCTTACCCCCGGTGGAGGAAATGCCACCTAAAAGTTGTGGAACTGAAGTCCAATCCATGATAGGGTAGACTGGGCTCTTTAATTCTGGTCAGCAGCCAGTCCAGGGGTGAAGCCCCAATAGATGGACAAACTGAGTAGCTG
>NW_017728915.1:2829591-2834916 GCF_001723895.1 Crocodylus porosus | reverse complement strand
GGGCACCTTGTGCCGGCAACACCCCTACCTTGGAGTTGTTCAAGAAAAGATTGGACCACCACCTAGCTGAGGTTATTTGACCCCAGAGCTCTTTCCTGCCTAGAGCAGGGGGTCAGACTTGGTGATCTACAAGGTCACTTCTGACCCTAGAAATCTATGAAAAAGCACTCTCTGGACGTTCTCCTTTGCCTCTTTGGATTAAACCAGCAAGGCTGAGAGGGGGACACTGGTGTGCAGACAGCTCAGTGTCTCCATAATCACTGCCCAAGCTTTTGCACCCTGGAGGGGTCACTCCAGTTTTACTTTATTTTCAAGTGAGGATTACCTTCAGCAAGCTGATGTTCCACTCGGCATAATTCTATTGCCTCGCAAGATAGATGCCTGCTAAAAACAGACACTGCATTTGAGTTGCTTCTGATTGACCAGTCTCAAAAGCTGGGAGTGGCATAGCCCTCTATACTTGCAGTTTGGTAACTAAAATTCGCTAAATCATGCTGGGAAAAAATATTCTCAGGTTTGTCCTGTGGAAGAACTCAAACTTCACGTTGTGGTTGAATCAGAACTGACAGAGCCAGCTTTTCTTTATTGAGGGCTACACTGTGATCACAGGGAGAATGCCACACAGCAGGGGGATCACTCACTTGTCTGTTCAAAGGAATCCTCCCCCTCCCTCAGTTTCTAAGCATTTTTATACTTAAGACAGATAAAGAGAAAAAACTATGACCCTGAAGAAACTAAAACAAGCTTTCCTAATTGGACATCTGTGCACAGAGTAATAATGCGGGGGGGCGGGGTTTATCTCAAAACATATAACTGAAATAAGCAGTATCAGCACTTCTGATCTCTGTCTGTTTTTCTAGTCAGAGAGGCCAGAAGCCTGACTAAATTCACTCTTACTGTCCCTTGGATGAGCCAGGATTGGTCTGGGGAAAAGTTATCTCAGATACTTCACAGGTACTTAAAGTGGAATAATGGGCTTGTAATTCTGTAGGATCTGAGGATCTCTAAAAGGTTTTGTCCTTGAAGAAACCTGATTTCTATGGGGAAAAACAGGTGTCATGTTTATCCAAGGAGAAATCTTTTTATCCTACAGGTGTACAAGCCTATTGTCCAACTTCTAAGTACTTGTAGTGTATCTGAGATAACATTTTTTTGCCTGAGCAGTCATGGCTAATCCAAGTTAATTGTCATCAGCTGCAAGCCTGGGATAATCAGAACCAGGATAAATTAGTTTTTACCTGGAATCATCAAAAATTTGGGAGTCTTCTGCCAAATTCAGGATGGTTGGTTGCATTAAGCTGAGACTGTCAAAAGCATTGTAACGAGAGAAATACCCTCCTTCTCCAGCCTCCTGTCCCTCTGGTCTTTGCAAGGTCTTTTGTTTATGAGTAAGTCCTGCTTACACATTTTAAGGCCACTATCACATATTTATGGCTTGATAGCTCTGTGGATAACTATATGCTCAGGATACAACCACAGGAGAAAAACAGCAACCTTTGCTGAAGAACATATAAATGGCTACAGAGGATGAACAAGTTTTGATTTTTGCCTGCAAGGGAACTCCAGTCAGGCAGGGTTAGAGGCCCTGAAATCCCATTCCCAATTAAACTGCAGTAGCTCGGAAGGAGGTATAAGCTCTCCAGGCCATGGCAAGTTATAGCAGGAAACAAAAGGCAAGAGGCTCATTTACAGCAAGTCCAGATTGTGTGACTGGAACTTGGGCGATTCTTGATGTTCACAACAGGCTGTGACTGTTCTGCAACCAGCTTCCTGTGATATCCCATCTGATTAACTCACAGCACAGTGCCAGTATCTCTGGCTTTTCAGGATCAAATGCTTTGATACTAGCTTCTGTTTTCCCCTGGGAAGTTATTTGCAGAGGAATTAATGACACTTGGGCCCCCAAATCAGGCCTTAATTGTTGATTGCAGTCTTAGCTGCCCTGCAATTCTGGTGGCATTTTTGTGTTTAAGATCATTTGTACCCACACAACTACAGGTGTAAAACTGAAACATCACAGCAACAACATCACAGAGACCAGATGGAAAATGCCATCCCCCTAAAATGTTTTAATTGGTTTGTGACAGCAGAAAGCATCTCCCAGGAATGCTTCATTAATGGCCTCTGCATGGGGGAGAACCTCTTGCCATCCCTGGAGGCTCAGCGATAGCTCCTTCATAGCTTGTGGACCCTTCCTATCCACTCACCCCTCACTGGTATCTGAGGACCTTTGCTAACTTCAAAGAGCTACAGTTACCCACGTGGCCTAGCTGGTGACTTCTGACAGGCTTCTTCTAGCTGCGACTTCTGACTGGCTGAGCAGCCTTGGGAAACACCTTGCTGGGGCGGACAAGATTGTCACTAGCCAGGTGGGGGGGCAGGGAGGGGTCAATGCTGAGGAGAAGGGCTGGGGGGAGCGGTCACTGGTAGTATGAGGTGTCCAATATTATCTAATAAAATTGAAAAAAATATGTAACTACGACCTCTGCAATAATAATAAACACACTAGCAGCTCTGTCCTCTATCTGCGTTGATCCTGATCAACATCATGGGCTTGTACCACCCATTTGAGCTGCACAAGGGCTGAGAGAAAAACCATAATATAAAGAGAAAGGTTATTGTGGCAGCATGGAGCTCTGTCCAGTTCTGTTGGCCTTAGCAAGAGGGAGGCACGGGGTAGAAACCGCTTTGCTTCATAAGCTTCTGAGCCTTAACCCTTGAATGCCAGACGCTGCGATAGATGAGGGCAAATCCCCAAGGGCAGCTTGTAAACAGCACCTGCTGCTGTTCCTGCTGCTACTTTAAATCTGTCATCAGATGCCATGAGGAAATCCTGGATCAGCCTGAGCTGAGTAAAGCTGTGCAGTTGTCTGATGCCAGCCTCCTTCCGTGCCCAGCTGCTCTGGGGTTACAGCATCCTCTCCCCAGTACCATCAGTTGCCTAGGAATAGCTGCTGAGGAGGAAATTTTCCCAGAGCAAGGGTAAGATCAAAGAACAGGAGAAAAGATGAGCATGTGGGATGTAGCATTGGTGCAAGGTGCTGGTTAGCAAAGATGGAGACCAGTCTAATATTATAAAAGCCTTTGGCTGTTTCAGTCAGCCGATCAGTGCAAATAAAGCGTCATGGTCAGACAGACAATCAGAGCACTCCAAGAGCGTTTGGACAGGAGGCAGTGCGCTGCTGTGATGACGGGGACACAGGGGATGCCCCCCCTTCTCCCCTCCCCCCGTTCCCTGCAGGTGGCGGCAACAGAGTGCGGGGGGAGGGGGGAGAAGCGGGCCATTTCCCCCCTCCCCCAACTGGACAAGAAGTGGGAGCAGAGCCAGATGTGGGGGGATGCAGAGCCCCCCAGGCCACAACAAAACCCAGCAGGGAGTGGGAGGGAGAGGAGCAGGAGTGGGAGTGAGGGGCACAGTGGTGGCACCCCGCCTCTGCCACCATGCCTCAGCAACAGCCCCGAAGGGGGGAGTGGGGGGGAATGGGCCCAGCCTGAAAGTGGTGGGGCAAGGGTGTGGGAAGTTCGCCCTCTCCCCTGACCAGATGAGAAGTGGGGACAGGGACGGATGCAGGACTCCATCCTCACCCACCATGACAGAGGGGAGTGTGCCACTGCCACCCCGCCACCAGGCCCCAACAAAAGCTAGCAGGGAGGAGAAGGGAGGGAGGGGATCGGGAGGTGGGCACGGTGACTGCAATGGTGACTATGCCCCGCCAACACCTGGGAGGGAGGGGAGCAGGGAGGGAAGGCAGGTGGATGCGGACCAGGCAGACCAGAGCACAGGGCTGAGGGGGAGCGGCTCCGGACCCGAAGTGGGGGAGGGGGGAATAGGCCCAGACCAGAAGCAGCAGGGTGGGGAACAGGCCCGGACTGGCGGGGAGGGGGAAGCAGAGCCAGACCCAAAGTGCAGGGGAGGAGCAGGGGCCAGATATGGGCCTCTGTTCTCATCCCCCACCCTCCAATCATTCTTATGGATGTCAGGGATTCATAGATGTTAGGGTCAGAAGGGACCTCAGTAGATGATCGAATCCAACCCCCTGCCCTGGGCAGGGAAGAGCGCTGGGGTCAGATGACACCAGCTAGGTGCTTGTCCAGTCTCCTCTTGAAGACCCCCAGGGTAGGGGAGAGCACCACCTCCCTTGGGAGCCCAGTCCAGATTCTGGCAACCGTCACCGTGAAGTTCTTTCTGATGTCCAACCTAAATCTGCTGTCTGTCAATTTGTGGCCATTGTTGCTAGTTACTCCAGGGGGTGCCCTGGTAAATAGAGCATCTCCTATTTCCTGCTGCCCATCCCAGATGAATTTATAGGCAGCCCCAAGATCACCACTCAGCCTTCTCTTGTGAAGGCTGAAGAGATCTGGATCCCTCAGTTTCTCCTTGCAGGGCCTTGCCTGCAGGCCTCTGACCATACAAGTGGCCTCCTCTGAACCCTCTCAAGATTCTCCCCATCCCTCTTGAAGTGCAGCGCCCAAAACTAGACGCAGTACTCCAACTGCAACCTGATCAGTGCTGCATAGAGGGGAAGCATCACCTCCCTGGACTTGTCCGTGATGCATCTGCTAATGCATGATAAAGCGTGGTTAGCCTTGTTGATCGCTTTGTCACACTGACGACTCATGTCAGCTATGACTCCAAGATCCCTTTCCATTGCTTTGCTGCTGAGAAGGTCATCCCCCAGCCTGTAAGTGTGTTGGCGGTTCTTTTTGCCCTGGTGCAGCACTTTGCACTTGTCTTTGTTGAACCACATCCTATTTTGTTCTGCCCATTTTCCCAACCTGTCCAGATCTACCTGAATCTGTTCCCTATGCTCTAGTGTGTTAAATTTACCCCATAATTCGGTATCATCTGCGAACTTGGACAGGGTGCTCTCCACGCTCTCGTCCAAGTCACTGATGACGACATTGAATAGCGCAGGTCCAAGGACCGAGCCTTGCCCACATCTTTCCAGGTCGATATTGACTCATCCACCTCTCTGAGTGCGACCCCTAAGCCAATTTGCCACCCACCTGACTGTGTAATCATCTATGTCGCAGCCTGTCAGTTTATTTATGACAGGGGTGTCCAACCTTTTTGAATGTGGGGCCGGATCACAAACTTTTATCACCCAGGGGGCCAGTGAGCCATATTCAAAGACCTCACCAGAAGTGGTGTCACATCAGGAAGTGATATCATGTGACCTTTGACACCAATGAAGTTGCAGGAAGTGACAATGAAATGGGTCTGGAAATGTGCCTAGGGAAGTTGTGGTTTTCAGAAAGTATGTGTGTTTGGTATGGCTTAGGAACAGGACATCATTTTTCTGTGCAGGAGGTTGGACTAGATTA
>NW_017728915.1:2823403-2829196 GCF_001723895.1 Crocodylus porosus | reverse complement strand
CAAGGATAAGCTAGTCCAGGGCTGTTCAGATCTGGTGAGGCTGTGGGCCCCAGATGACACCAGCATGTGTTGCACAGGCTGCACGCTGTGGGGGTGGGCCCCTAGGACCCCCTCACTGCATGGGCTGCTCCAGCAGCATGCAGACCCCCGTACTCAGCCATGTAGGCTACATTTGCAGGCCCTGAACCACCAAGGAGGAGGCTGGACGTAGAGCGCCTTGGGGCTGGGCTCCTCCTGCCTCCCGCCCAGCCCAGCTCTAGCAACCACATGCCCCGCAGCCCCGGCCCGGCCCCGAGGCGCCCCCAGCTCCGCGCTGGAACTTACCTCGTGCCTCCTTCCACAATGCACGCGGGCAGGGCACGGGCCATGCTGCAGCTCCCCTGGCCACGTGCCAGGGGCAAGGGGAGAGCCAGAGAAGAAGCTGCACCCGCTGTCCCCAGCTCATCCAATCAGGCGCGGCTGGGGCAGCCCCGTGCCTGGCAGCCCTTGGGGCAGTGAGGGCAGGACCTGGCTCACTGATGAGCCTGGCCCTGTGGGGGTAAGCAGCTCCCCTCCCCTCCCCTCGCTGCTGGCTGCGGCCCACGGACCAGCCCTGCCCGCCTCACCTCGCTGCCGGCTCCGTGCTCCACGATGGCGGCTCCGTGCTCGGCCGCGGCTCCACACCTGGCTGCAGCTCTGCACTCCGCAGCGGTGGTGCCGCCATGGGCTGGATAAAATGGCTTGGCAGGCCACATGGCCTCCTGCGGGCCGTATGTTGGACAAGCCTGATTTATGAGAACAGAATGAGATACCATATCAAAGGCCTTTTTAGAATCTAGGCAAATTATATCTACCTCGACTCCTGCATCTAAGCATTTTGTGACCTGGTCATAAAAAGAAATAAGGTTAGGCAGGCAGGATCTACCTGCAATGAATCTGTGCTGATTTTCTTTCAGCATCATTACCCCTGCTGTGCTCCCACAAATCTGATCCTTAATGATTTTTTCCAGAGTTTTCCCAAGGATAGAGGTGAGACTAACTGACCTATAGTTTCCCAGTTCCTCCCTCCTCCCCTTCTTGAAAATAGGGACCACATTGGCCCTTTTCCAGTCCTCTGGGACCTAACCAGAGCACCATGAGTGCTCGAACAGTCATGCCAGTGGCTCTGCTATGACACTGGCCAATTCCTTCAG
Organism: Crocodylus porosus; assembly: GCF_001723895.1. Lineage (NCBI taxonomy): Eukaryota > Metazoa > Chordata > Crocodylia > Crocodylidae > Crocodylus > Crocodylus porosus. The sequence continues at coordinate 2,828,024 of NW_017728915.1, read as the reverse complement.
CACCCTTAGATGAAGTTCATCTGGGTCTGCTGATTTGAACACATCCAGCCCCTCCAAGTACCCTTTCACTAAGTCTGAACTAATAGTTCGTGGGCTGGTGTCCCTACTGTGTCTATCTATGATCTAATTGGGAGATTTGTCTTGGTCTGTGTCTAGGAATGCAGATGCAATGAACTCATTGAAGAGCTCAGCCTTGTCCCCCCTCTCTATCACCTTTTGCCCTAGTTTGTCCTGTAAGGGTCCTATGCTACCTGCACCTTTGTTTTGCTCCCTATATACCTGAAGGACTTTTTGTTGTCCTTAATTTTTGTTGCCAGCCTAAGTTCTAAACCTGTTTTGGCCTTCCTAACTCATTCCCTGCAAATGCAAGACAGGGAGGTATATTCTTCCTTGGTAGCTACCCACTGTTTCCATAGCCTGTATATCTCTTTCTTTGCCCTCAGGCTTTCCTGGACTTCCCTGTTCAGCCAAGAGGGCTTCTTGGCCCCTTTGCCCCCTTTTATGCACAATGGGATTGTCTTCTGCACCCATACAATCGCTCCCTTGAGGAATGACCACCCTTCCTGGACCCGCATTTCGCCAATGCTCTTGAGCTTTAACGCCTCACTAAATAATCTCCTGAGCACATTGAAGTTAGCCTTTTTAAAAAGTCTGGCACTTCAGCCATGCTGGTTAGTTTACCCACCCTGCATCAGATAGTGAATTCAATCAATCGATGGTCACTATCCCCTAGGTTACTTTGTACCTGCAGATTCCCCACCAGGTCATCCATCCCCTGTAGGTAACACCAAGTCCAGCAAGACATTTCCCCTAGTGGGATCATAAATCTCCTGCGTTAGGTGGAGGTCCTATATGCAGGTTAAGAACCTACGTGAGCAGTTAGATTTGGCTGACTGCTCCTCCCAGCAGAAGTCAGGGTAGTTTAGGTCACCCATGACAACCATATCTCTCAACCAAACAGCCTCTGAGAGAATTCCAGGTCTAGCTCATCCTCCTGGTGTGGCGATCTATAGTAGACCCCCACTACCAAGTCCCTTTCCCCCCGGCCCCCTTGTATCCTGACCCACAGTACCTTGGTTGGCCCTCCTCTGATCCCATCTTGATTATAGAGGATGTCTATTGTTCCTTAACATAGAGAGCAACAGCCCCCCTTTTTTCCCCACTCTATCCCATCTGTACACCCTATAACCCTCAATACCTACTGTCCAATCATGAATAGAGTCCCACCAGGTTTCACTTAGTCCGAACCAGGTCGAAATTGTTGTTTGCAAGCAGGAGTGCAAGCTCCTCCTGCTTGTTCCCCATGCTCCTAGCATTAGTGTAGAGGCATTTAAGCCCCACACTGGGTGCCCTTGGTACGCCCCTGTCCTGATGTCTACCAGCTCCCTTAGTGCTTACCTGGACTGATCTAGTGCATTGCTTGTGGCTCGCTGATCCTAGGTTCTCCTTATCCTCTGCTTCCCCATCCCCCAAAGAACCTAGTTTAAAGCCCTTCGGAGATCAATCAACCTGTAAGAAAACAGACTCTTACCTTTAGAAGAGAGATGAAGACCATCTCATCCCAGGACACGTCTCTCACGGAAGTGTGGATCGTGGAACCTGCACGTAGAAGCCAACCCAGAGATGCAGGTTGATTTCCCTGATGCAGGCGTCCTGATGCTGATGGTGACCACTGACTAGAAGAATGGACAAGAAGACCACCTGTGCCCCCAACTTCCTAAGCCTGACCCCCAGAGCCCTGTAGTTCCTCATGACATGGTCTGAACTACTCCTGGCCGCATCATTTGTGCCCATATGGACAAGGACCATGGGATAATAATCAGAGGGCTGGATGAGGTTGTGAATCCTCACTGTGATGTCCCAGATCCTGGCTCTGGGTAGGCAGCAAACCTCCTATGCTGTGGGAACCAGTCGACAGATAGGTCCCTCCATGCCTCTCAAGAGGGAGTTGCCCACCACGATGACCCAGTGTCTCTTCCTCCGGCTGCTTGGTTATCACTCAGCCTGTCTGGTGTTTGTTACAGATGTATCTTCCCCTGCAGTTTCCTCTGGCGCATCATCCTCCAGTGCTGCCAGGGCTTCGTATCTGTTCCCCAGTTGCATTGGGAAGCAGTCACAGCCACAGGCTGTCTAGCTCTGGAGGTGACCATCCCCCATTCAGCTGTCCTGGGACTCTCCCATGATGTCTCTGTGCCAGGTGTCTGGTCCAACAAAGAATGAAAGTAGCCATCAATCTCATCCTCTGCAGCCCTGATCCCCTGCAGCCTGCTCACCTCTGCCTGGAGTTCCCTCACCTGCCCTCCAGGGCCTCAGTCTGGGCACATGTGGGACAGGCAAGGGAACCCCCAGCCTCCACGCTACCCTCAGGCCCAGAGGTCCCACCAGGCAACCCCCACAGGCGGGGGGCCAGAGCACTACCGACCCATCCAAGGGGCCTGTCTGGGTGGAAGCCTTACAGGAGCTCTGGGCCAGAGGCAGCAGCAGGCCAGGGGCCCTGGCTGCTCTCCAGGCCAGGCAGCAATCACATGGCAGCCGGTAATCCCACAGCAATCAACACTCACTCAGCAGTCAGCACTCAGCACTCACTCCCAGCTTCTCAGGGCCAATCTTGTAAGCAGGTGTGCCCCAAATTAATCCCACACCCTCTCTGAGCACCCTTTCCTTACCCAATCCATTACTCTGTTTTCTGCTTCCAGCCCTATTTGCCACTGTGCTCCCAGCCCCCTCCCTGATCTGTCGCATGCCACACAGAGGCTGCCTGTGCCACCCTGGGTACCTGTGCCACAAGTTGGCCACCTCTTGTCTAGACAGCGCTGTCTCAACAAAATTAAGGGCCACTTACAGCACCCAGAATTCCCAGGTAGTGTCTCATCTAAGTGTTAGACAAGCCCAAGACAGTTTAGCTTCCGAGACCAGATGAGCCAATACTGTCTCAGTACAAGTTTATAGTAGGGCTGTGCAAGGCTTCGGACAGAGCTTCGGACCCCGAGAAGCTTTGGATACTTCAGGGTCCGAAGCAGCATATCTGGGCTGAGGTGCTGCCTCGTTCCGCTCCCCAAAGAGCTTTGAAGCCGCCTCGGAGATCCGTCCATAGGGTATAATGGGAAAAAAATAACATATCTATAACTTTGTTATTTTTTGTCTGATTTGGATGAAATTTTCAGGAGTGGCAGACTCTGCAGAGGGCATGGAGCCTGCCAAGTTTCAAGGAGATAGGTATAGGGGTTTTGGGGAACGGTGCCCCAAATTCCTGAAAGCAAAACTCAAGTCATGTCTAGGTGTTACAACATAGCAGGGTGAAAACTGCGGAGGTGGTTGGTCTTACTGAGGCCACAAAGCCTGCCAAGTTTCAAGAAGATTGGTGCAAGGGTTTGGGGGGAACTGCCTCTCAAGCTGGGAACATGAGGGTCACTTCCCAGCCTGTAGGTGTGCTGGATATTGTTGCACCCTAGGTGCAGCACTCTGCACTTGTCCTTGTTGAACTTCATCCTATTGTGTACTGCCCACTTTTCTAACCTGTCCAGGTCTGCCTGCAATTGTTCCCTACCCTCCAGAGTGTGCACATCACCCCACAATTTAGTATTGTCCACAAACTTGGACAGAGTACACTTCACACTCACATCCAAGTCACTGATGAAGATATTGAAGAGTACAGGTCCAAGGACCGAACCCTGTGGGACCCCACTACTCACATCCTTCCAGGTCAATACCAGCTGTCTACTACCACTCTCTGGGTGTGACCGCTAAGCCAATTGGACCGTGTAAACATCTATGTCACAGTCTCTTAATTTATTTATGAGAATAGGATGAGATACCATATCGAAGGCCTTGCTAAAATCCATCAAAATGACATCCATCTCTACTGCGTCTAAGCATTTTGTGACCCTGTCATAAAATGAAACCAGATTGGTCAGGCATGACCTACTTGCTATGAATCCATGCTTGTTGCCCTGCTGCATTATTTTTCCCACCGGACTCCCACAAATGTGATCCTTCATGATCTTTTCAAAGAACTTTCCAAGGATGGAGGTGAGACTGACTGGCCTATAATTACTCAGATCCTCCTTCCTCCCCTTCTTGAAAATAGGGACCACTTTGGCCCTTTTCCAGTCCTCTGGGACCTGACCTGAGCGCCACAAGCACTCAAACAGCCGTGCCAGTGGTTCTGCTATGACACCAATTCCTTCAGTACTTTCAGATGAAGTTTGACTTGAACACATCCAGTCCATCCAAGTGACTCTGCACCAGGTCAGCGTTGATAGTTGGTGGGCTGGTGACCTTCTGATGCCCATCTAAGAGCCCATTAGGATACTTATCTTGACCCGTTCAAGAACACTGAGGCAAAAAACTCATTGAATATCTCAGCCTTGCCTCCCCTGTCTGTCACTAATTGCTCCTTCTTGTTCAGTAGGGGTCCTATGCTGCCTTGCACCTTCCTTTTACTCCCTACATACCTAAAAAAAGACTTTTTGTTGTCTTTAATTTGTGTTGCCAGCCTCAGCTCTGTAGCTGTTTTTGGCCTTTCTAACTGCCTCCCTGCTAGTGCAGGCCAAGCAGGTATACTCCTCCTTGGTAGCTTCCCCCTGCTTCCACTGCCTATATGCCTTCTTTTTTGCCCTTA
>NW_017728915.1:2808988-2823303 GCF_001723895.1 Crocodylus porosus | reverse complement strand
GAGACCAGATGAGCCAATACTGTCTCAGTACAAGTTTATAGTAGGGCTGTGCAAGGCTTCGGACAGAGCTTCGGACCCCGAGAAGCTTTGGATACTTCAGGGTCCGAAGCAGCATATCTGGGCTGAGGTGCTGCCTCGTTCCGCTCCCCAAAGAGCTTTGAAGCCGCCTCGGAGATCCGTCCATAGGGTATAATGGGAAAAAAATAACATATCTATAACTTTGTTATTTTTTGTCTGATTTGGATGAAATTTTCAGGAGTGGCAGACTCTGCAGAGGGCATGGAGCCTGCCAAGTTTCAAGGAGATAGGTATAGGGGTTTTGGGGAACGGTGCCCCAAATTCCTGAAAGCAAAACTCAAGTCATGTCTAGGTGTTACAACATAGCAGGGTGAAAACTGCGGAGGTGGTTGGTCTTACTGAGGCCACAAAGCCTGCCAAGTTTCAAGAAGATTGGTGCAAGGGTTTGGGGGGAACTGCCTCTCAAGCTGGGAACATGAGGGTCACTTCCCAGCCTGTAGGTGTGCTGGATATTGTTGCACCCTAGGTGCAGCACTCTGCACTTGTCCTTGTTGAACTTCATCCTATTGTGTACTGCCCACTTTTCTAACCTGTCCAGGTCTGCCTGCAATTGTTCCCTACCCTCCAGAGTGTGCACATCACCCCACAATTTAGTATTGTCCACAAACTTGGACAGAGTACACTTCACACTCACATCCAAGTCACTGATGAAGATATTGAAGAGTACAGGTCCAAGGACCGAACCCTGTGGGACCCCACTACTCACATCCTTCCAGGTCAATACCAGCTGTCTACTACCACTCTCTGGGTGTGACCGCTAAGCCAATTGGACCGTGTAAACATCTATGTCACAGTCTCTTAATTTATTTATGAGAATAGGATGAGATACCATATCGAAGGCCTTGCTAAAATCCATCAAAATGACATCCATCTCTACTGCGTCTAAGCATTTTGTGACCCTGTCATAAAATGAAACCAGATTGGTCAGGCATGACCTACTTGCTATGAATCCATGCTTGTTGCCCTGCTGCATTATTTTTCCCACCGGACTCCCACAAATGTGATCCTTCATGATCTTTTCAAAGAACTTTCCAAGGATGGAGGTGAGACTGACTGGCCTATAATTACTCAGATCCTCCTTCCTCCCCTTCTTGAAAATAGGGACCACTTTGGCCCTTTTCCAGTCCTCTGGGACCTGACCTGAGCGCCACAAGCACTCAAACAGCCGTGCCAGTGGTTCTGCTATGACACCAATTCCTTCAGTACTTTCAGATGAAGTTTGACTTGAACACATCCAGTCCATCCAAGTGACTCTGCACCAGGTCAGCGTTGATAGTTGGTGGGCTGGTGACCTTCTGATGCCCATCTAAGAGCCCATTAGGATACTTATCTTGACCCGTTCAAGAACACTGAGGCAAAAAACTCATTGAATATCTCAGCCTTGCCTCCCCTGTCTGTCACTAATTGCTCCTTCTTGTTCAGTAGGGGTCCTATGCTGCCTTGCACCTTCCTTTTACTCCCTACATACCTAAAAAAAGACTTTTTGTTGTCTTTAATTTGTGTTGCCAGCCTCAGCTCTGTAGCTGTTTTTGGCCTTTCTAACTGCCTCCCTGCTAGTGCAGGCCAAGCAGGTATACTCCTCCTTGGTAGCTTCCCCCTGCTTCCACTGCCTATATGCCTTCTTTTTTGCCCTTAATGTCCCCTGGATTTCCCTGTTTAGCCAAGGAAGTTTTTTGGCTCCTTTCCCCCTTTTCCCTCATACTGGGATTGTCTCCCTCTGCTCCTGAAGGATTGCCTCCTTTAGGAACGACCACCCTTCCTGGACTTCCATCTCGACAATACTCCTATCCTGCAGTGCATCATTGACTACACTCCTGAGCACACTGAAGTTAGCCTTCCTAAAGTTAAGCACTTCCACCCTACCAGTTATCTTACCCACCCTACGCCAGATGGTGAATTCGAGTGATTGGCGGTCACTGTCCCCATAGTGACCACAGGTGGCAAAGACAATCTCAGAACACCTGGATGCTTTTGTAAAAAAAGGTGAACAAGCCTCAGTGATGGACATCATACTTCCCCTTGAGGATAATCCCAAAGGTTTTACAGAAGTGACTGCAGAGAAAGTACCCGTGCCCTGTGTCCTTCCGCTCTCTGACTGACAGCATAAATTTTTTAACTTGGGTGTGATAGGCCTTCTGCTTTGGCTTTCCCCCACAGTGCTACAGGAACTAGTTGGCTGCCAACAGTGCACAGGCAGGTCAAGCTGTCAGCCTGTTCTCCAAAATTATCAACACTTTTCCCAGTACTGAAGAGAGGCAGGCTGCGCTGTAGCCTAGCCTCTTAGTGCATCAACCAGGTCCCCAGGAGCCAGTGGGCATTTCATGATTCAAATTATTTATGACAGCTGTCGCCTGGACAAAAAACATAGGCCTGATGGGCCACCTGGGTGGCCAGGCCCCAAATAGAAATACCTGGGGGTAGAGAAATAACAACATGCCTCATCGTCTAAATAGCAATATGGATGAATAGATGAATGAGATTCTCACTGTGCTGCCCAGTAAAATCCGAGCCAAGGGAACAGGCTGGGCAGCATCAGTAGGGCAAGAAGGCTTTATTGATCTTGACTCAAACCTGACTCTGTGAAGAGACATGAAACGTCTAGGATAAGTGGGTGAAACACTGTGACTTCTATTGTTTTTTCACTTACCTACTGAGAGGGGATGGTCAGCTTCTGGACCCAAACATCTGACACATGAACGACTGATGCCTCCTGAGATGGGCACGGGGGGGCACCATGGCAGCAAGTGGTGAGCAGGGATGCCTGCAGCCACTGGCATCGGTGTTGTCAGCAGTGAGTAGTGAGCGGAGACCACCCGCAGCTGCCACCGGCTGTGTGGGTGGCGGAGGGGGTGTGGAGGTGGTGATTGGGGATCGTCTGCAGCTGCTGCCAGCAGTGGCAGCGGTGGCACGCGGTGAGCGGAGACCGCCTGCAGGCACCACCAGCCATGTCAGCAGTGATGCAGAACAGGTGCAAGCGGCGACTGCCCACAGAAGCCAGCAGCAACTTCAGCTGCAGCCAATCTCAGGGCGGACACATGCCCCCCCATGCATCGCCTATGATCTGACACCTGTTGAGATCAGCTGAAAAACAGTAAGCTTTTTCCCTTGTCCTCTTTAGAATGGTTTAATTGTTGTTCTGTCCACAGCCTCAGATATGATTAGTAGCTAAATCTAGCACCTGAATTTAACCCATAGACAAAGATACAGCACACTTTGCCACTGGGTTATGCAGTAATTTGTGAGCCTTACTAGGGTAGTGAGAGTTGGGATTGCTGGGTTCCATCCCTAGCTCTGGAAGTAGCATATGATCTGAGTACAGGAGAGGCCAATCTGTGGCACGCATGCCACAAGTGGCACAGGCAGCCTCTCTGTATGATACATGGCAGATCAAGGAGGGAACAGGAGCACAGGAGCAGATAGGGCAGGAAGCAGAAGGTAGAATAGGACAGTGGTCTCCAAAGTGGGGTGCGCAAGATGATTCATTGGGGTGCGGGAAGAAAATACTAGAACTTCTATTTCTATTTATATAAATATACATATATTGGTGGTGAGTGCTCAAAAATTTTTTTACTGGTAGGCGTGCATGATCAAAATAGTTTGGAGACCACTGGAATAGGAAATTGGGCAGGGAGCACAGGACAGGAAACAGAAAGCAGAACAGCAGATTGGACAGAGGAAGGGAATCAGAGAGGCACTCAGGGATGGCATGGGGCTAGTTTGTAGCACGCCTCCCAAAAAGGTTGGCCCCCATTGGTCTAGCATGTATGTATAGGCAGTGCAATCAAGCATAATGGAAACCCCCCATTTGCAAGGACTGATGGTGGCAAACCCCAGATCTTTTTCAAATATACAGTCTCCTGTGGGTTCAGTGGCCACTGCTCCGGACTGCAGTTATTTACAGTATTAATTGTATTCATTTTCAAGTTATTTCTCTGATTTTGGGGGGAGACAGTTGAGCCTGTTAATGGGTTTCCTAATATGTGATTAGGTATAAGTGGAGTGCCCCAGTGGTTGGTCCTCGGTTTTGTTCAATATCTTCATTAACAAACTGGAAGATGGAATGAAGTGCACTCTCAGCAAGTTCACTGATGACATCAAGCTTGGGGGAGTAGTAGATATGTTGGAGTGTAGGGCTAGGATTCAGAATGATCTAAGTAAATTGAAGGTTTGGGCCAAAAGCTATATCATGAGGTTCAACAAGTTCAAGTGCAAAGTTCTGCACTTAGGATGGAACAATCCCATGCACTGGTACATGCTGGGGACCAACTGGCTAAGCAGCAGCTCTGCAGAAAAGGACCTGGGGGTTACAGTGGACAATACGTTAGATATGAGTCAATAGTGTGCCCTTGTTGCCAAGAAGGCTAACAGCATACTGGGCTGCATTAGTAGAAGTGTTGTCAGCAGATCGAGAGAAGTGATTATTCCTCTCTAATCAGCACTGATGAGGCCACATCTGGAGTACTGTGTCCAGTTTTGGGCCCCCCACTACAGAAAGGATGTGGACAAGTTGAAGAGAGTCCAACAGAGGGCAACAAAAATAGTTAGGGGGCTGGGGCACATGACTTGTGAGGAAAGGCTGAGGGAAATGGGAACCGAGGGAACTTATTTAGTCTGCAGAAAAGACAGGGAGGATTTGATAGCAGTCTTCAAGTACCTGTTCCAAAGAGGATGGAGCTAAACAGTTTTCAGTGGTGGCAGATGACAGAACAAGGAGCAATAGGTGCTTGTAAATGTGATGAAAATTGCCCTTTTGTGTGGCTTCATGGTGTCACACTTTACCCATATGCAAGTTTTTGGTGATTTAAATGAGTTTGCAACATCATAAACTAATCCCCATCCCAATGTAGTTTACTTTGCAACAATGCAACTTGGAATGGTGCAGCCATTAATCTGTCATGCCAAGATAGTAATTCACTGAATGTCGTGTACTAGGCCCCTTTGGACATCAGTGTTGCTACAATTTTTGTGTAGTGAACCCCCTTGTCCACCAAGTGTTGCTACAATTTGCAGGTATTTGTGTATAATGAATATTTTAGGTCACCCTTGGCAGGCCAGGGTAGAGCCCTGGTGAACTCTGCTGACTGGTGCCAAAACTTGCAACAGCCACAAAAATGCCCAGAATTTGCCCAGCAACAGCTGTGAGGAACACCTGCTCTCCTCTACCTGCACCTCTAAAACATCACTTTTCAGCTGGCTGTGGCATAATTGTCCTCCCAATGCCATTAATTCCCTCACCAGTTTTATGTAAACTCAACAAGCGGAGTTCTGTGAGCCCGTATGAACGTTAAGTGCACCTGCTTTATCAACTGGGTGAGTTCTGTTAGCACTCATTCCCTTACCAGCTATGTCTGAGCTGCTCAGCAGTTCAGACCAGGTCCCAGTGGGATCGGTGTCTTGAAACATGGGTCACTGGGTAGCCTGTTGTTGTACCATGCCTTGACAGGGAGCCTGTGGCACCCATCAAGGCCTAACTCTAAGTATATGGCTCATTGTGTAGCCTGCTATTGTGCCATGGCATACACAGGGCAAAAAGACCTAGCAGGGCTAAAAGACATCCAGAACAAGTAAACCCAGGAGATACAAAGTTGCCACCAGTGCAGAGCCCCCATCCCTGCCTTGATCCTGCCTGGTGCCAGCATGTCCGATGTCCAAACTTTGCCCAGCAACAATAGGGTGGGATGGGGGGTGAACTTCCCTTGGCCCTGCCACCTCAAGACTTATAAATTGAGTGTACAACTCCCCAAGGTACCCCTTACTGATCCAAGATGTCTGACATTTAGGGGAGAACGGAGCAGACTGGAGCATGTAGGTCTAGATCTACTTGGACCTTTGCTGAAACAAAGGGCCTGGTGTGGGTATTGGCAGACCCTGAGTTTGTACGCCAGTTCATCTGCAGCCTGAAGGCAACTGGCACATCTACCTTGACTAGGCAACTGCCCATCAAGAATGATGGGGAGGGCAGGCGGGTATGGCGCGCTGGTACCCAGCACGCAACCCCTCCCTCCTGCTCCGCTCCCGCTTGGCTTGCTTCACTGGAGCCACGCCCTCCCATCATTTGTGACAGGCATGGGCAACTGGTGCCACCTTAGTTAGCTGGGGTACATCCCCCCCAGTGACCAGCCAGCAACTGGGTGTGGTTCCCCCCACGGCCAATCTCACCAACTGGGGGGGGCTCCTCCCATGGCAAAACTTACCAACCAGTGAGCGGCTGCACTGCTCCCAAAAGTGGCCACGGTGTTCCCAGAAGCAGCTGTGGCCTACATCCAGTGCTCCCACTCCCCAGCCAGTGCTCACAGAGGGGACACTGGAGCTCCACACTGCCTCCCCTGCCCATTGCCTAAATGGGGATTGCGACTGGTCAGGGGATGCACCAGCGCTCTCAGGAGATGCATGTGCACAACCATGAACCCCCTGTGCATCACCACTGTTGATGGGGCATTTCGTCTCCAGCCTCCGGCACAGTGGCTCCCTCCCCCCTGCCCGCCTTCACCTCCACCTCCACCTCCTAACCCAGAGCAGTAGGGCCTCCCCCACCTCCCTGCCTGAGGCAGTGGTTGCAATGGCTCCCTCCCTCATGCCCACCTCCACCTCCTCCCTCAGAGCAGCAGAGCTTGCAACCACCTCCCTGCCTGAGGCAGTGGTGGTGGCAGCTGCGGTTCCCTCCCCACTTGCCTGCCTCCACCTCCTCCCCCAGAGCAACCAAAACCGCCTCCCTGCCTCCACCTCCTTGCTTGAGGTGGCTGCAGTGGCAGCTCCCTCCCCACTGCCCACCTCTGGCATCCTCCCCTGGAGCAGTGGGGCTTGCAACCACCTCCCTGCCTGAGGCCGTGGTGCCAGCAGAGGCAGAGGCTTCCTCCCCCACCTCCTGTCTCTGCCTACTCCCCTAGAGCAGTAGGGTTTGCAGCTGCCTCCCTGCCTGAGGCAGTGGTGGCAGCGACAGGACACCAGCACGACAGGAATCACTCCAGGTCCAGGTGGCATTCTCAGAGCTGGGAGGTTTTGAAAATAATGGCCAGGCTCCTTGTATCAATATGCCTGCTGGTCATTAGCCCTGCTTCTGCCTGGAAGTCAGTGACTCCACCTCAGAAAGTCCACCTTAGAGCCAAGGTTACTTAGATTGATATTTTTCGTGAATCATGTATCATTGCAGTAGTAAAAAGAAATTCCTCTGTCCTAGCAATTATGTATCATTATCTTATAAAAGCTGTTCTATGGTTTGTTTATTATGAGTAATATTTGGTTTGTAAATAAAGGTTTCTATTTGCTTTGTTTAATTCTTCACTTCATGTTCCCTGTATAAGAGGGGAAGTGTAGAGGTAGGGGGGGGTTGCTGGCATGTACTGTGAGGACCTTGCATGAGGTGCTGATGAGTACACCTGTCTTTCAATAGTGGCAATTAGCAGTTAGTCGAGTCTGCCTGACTGTTTTTGAATTTGCTTTGTTTTCCACCACTGCCAATCTCCTGATCCCAAAGAAGCTACATACACTCAGAGGACATAGTAGGTGCACTGTGCAGCACCTACCCAATTACTGTTCCCTGCATTAACAAAATTCTAGGACAGCCCACCACCACCTGGCCTTGGTTTGGCTGCCACATCTTTTTCTGGTCACAATAATAAAAGTCTGGGCCTTGATAGCTTCCACCCCACAAGCTGTCTCCTTCAGTGGGGTAGCCAGGAAGCACTGATAAACTGCATGTGCTCAGAGGAAATGTTGTGGGCACTGTGCTGCACCCCCATTGCTGCTCACCACCACATCCTATGGTACCCACATTCTGGGCAACCCTCCCCCCGCCACAAGTCCAGAGGTGGGTATGTTCTCTTTCATTAGTGCCATGTATCTAAAACAAGCCTAGTTTTCTTTGGTCTGGCTTACCACCCCACCAAAACCCACACCTCTACAACCCTTCCCATTACAGCAGACAGAAATGAATGAAAATTCATTTTAATTTCACCAAAGCATTTAATGTATTGTCAATAACCAAAACAGAACTAAAATAATGCAGGAACGTAATGCCCACTCCCCAATTTCCTACAGAAACAACAGCACTAACAACTAAAAACCTATCACTTATCATAGGCCCAGTGCCCCCTCTGTCACACCCTCCCCTTCATCCCTAAAGCGTAGTGGTGTTCTCCTTGGCCTGCTAGAGTAGGCCCCCACCCCGCCCTACTCACAGGCACAGTGGCTGTTGCTGAGGTTGTTGCTATGGGGGGCTGATCACAGATGGGGCCTCTACGAGGATTAGCTCATGGATAGGGGCATGCACAGTGGCTGTCGCATGGATGGTCCTGGTGGGGGGAGCAGCTCACAAATGGGGCTAGGGTCATGTGTCTAAGGAGCTCCTCTCTAAACATGCCCTCCATTCGCTAGCTCTCTGCGATATCCCAATGACACTGTCTGGCCAGGTCAAGGAATTCCCTTGTGCTGGCCATGAAGTCCTGGTGAGCTGCTGCCTCTCACTCTTCAACCTTTCTATATACCTCCCGGAGTTTGTCCCACCATTCATCTGTGGATCATACTCGCCATTCTGAGGCTGCCACTAAAGCCTCCATCACAGTTTCTCTTGACTGTCACTGCCCACAGAAGGGGCAGCGATGCCGCAGGAGGGGTGGCGACGCCCCAGACGCAGCAGGAGAAGCAGCAGCTTGAACAGGCAAGGACACCTGTTTGGGCCACTCAATTAACTGGCATATTCTGTTATCCAGCATCCCCCATTTCTGGGGGATGCCAGATAACAGAGCTTTTACTGTAACAGGAATGGGGAAAAAATGGTGTTCATGGTCAACTATCACTCCCTGTAGTGGGCAGACTATTAGCGATCCCCAAGCAGCATCCCTGCCATTTGGTGAATTAATGCAGCCACCCACAAAGGCTGATCATGCAGGAACTCAGATGTCTTCCCAGTCCACTAAGGAGTTCATTTTATGTCTCTCAGCGGCACAGATTCCTGCTCCTAAATGAATTAATGTTTGCTTCCCCCACAAGCAACTTTAAGAGAGGGCACAGCACACCCACCCTTATGTAAGCGAAACATTGTGTGACTTGGCCTTGGTGCAAAAGCAGGGCTAGATCCACATAGGCCCTAGTTGCCGAAACCAATGTCCCTTCCCCATAACTTACAAGTCCCTGACTGTCGATCCTTGGGCATCTCCAGCACCAACACTGATCTTTGGGTCCCTGGACTTTCTGGCGTGTCCCACAATTCTGAGGACAGTACCATCATAGAATCTGATGCACCTCCTTTGGGTTATGCAGGCAAGGCATCAGAGAGACTGGGGTCATGGTCAAGATGTCTCAGCTGTACACATCCTCCAGCTGCTATGGGCACTCACCCCCCGCCTCCAACTGGTTGCCTGAAAGCTGCACAGTGCATATCGCACTGCCGGCTGCAGTGGCAGGACAGTCTGTGGACTCTTGAGAGCTAGGTGAGGCTGTGGCCTCCTGCACCCGTTGCCCCGAAGGATCAAAGGCAAACATCGCCTGCGTTCTTTGGGAGAATGCAGAACAGCTGCTCATAGAGTGGGGCTATTGTGTGTCCTGTCCCCAGGGAGAATTCTGGTCTTTGGCCTGATAGAAAGCACATTTCAGGGCCTTCATCTCACTGCAGCATGGTGCCCAGTCCTGGTTGTGGCCACACACCTTCATTTCCTGGGCAATGGCTGCATAGACTGGCTTATTTTGTCAATTTTCCAGCTGCTCCAGAACCTTTTGTTCCCCCCAAATATCAATCAAATCTGCCAGTTCTTCCTGGGCCCAGTTGGGGCCACGGCTTAGGGATATATCTGCCTGCTACTCCAAGCCTGGCAGACATGGCTTGTTCTTCAGCGCCTCTATTGAATATGTTTTTGTAGCCAAAATGAGTCACTGAGACAGGGGTCACTATGCTATAACCAGTCACAGGATGCTTTCTGCCCCCAGCTGAGAGCAGTTATATAGACATGGGTATGGAATATTTTCATGCAGGTCTGAGTTTCCACATATGCATAACTATGCAGGTGTGAACTGTCTCAATACCACAACTCATGGAAATCTGCTCGTGTGGCCTTTTCTAACAGAACACCTGTGACATCTACCATAGCCTGCTTCAAAATGTCCCCCAATTCCCCCCCCATGGTCCAGAAGGATAGTTGTTAATGGCTCACTGCTGCATGCACCCAAAATTCTTTGCCTGGCAGCTTGAGATGCAACTTGAAAGGACTGCAGCTATCCCTTCAAGCGCACACGCCCTCTCCCGCCAGCAACACTATCCAACATATCAATCACTCAGCTGTGCTCCTGGGGGGTCTATTTGGTCTGGGGGGGTGGAAATTCAGGGTTCATCCATTCAGTCTCTGGCTCAGTGCTTGCCTTTTTTCTGCTAGCACTTAACAGATTTCAGGGGTAGCCCCCCAAAAACCTAAAACCCCAAATTTTTAGAGGAGGGGTGGTTACAGGAACCTGGGGTGTATAGGAACTGCAATGTAAAGAGAAGGGCTGCTAACGCTGTTAATGCTAATGTCCCTATTCCACAATCCTTAATTCGGGGTTCAGCCTGCCTTTTTTCCACTGAGTGCATTATATCATTGAAAACCAGGTATAGGAAGATTTCGGGCATTTGTGGCTGTGATGTTACTTAGTGGTTCTGGTGCCTCAATGTCTGGCATAGCTCTTGATGCGCTAATGGGACCTATACAAAAAGAGTGCGGGGGTGGGGGGCCTCATACCCATATTTCTTCCCCGGCTTCTGCCAGATTAGGGGTGTTTGCTGGCATGATACTTCATGGTCTAGTCATTGTTCTGCTAAGTGCTATTATCTGTAGGCCTGGGTGTATCACGGGATTCTGGGGTCATTAGGCACCCTTAAGTTTTTAAAGGAGGGTTGGTTACTGGAGCCCGAGGTGCATAGGAACTGAAATGTAAAGAGCAGGGCTGTTATAATGCTAATAACCCTATTCAACAGCCCTACCTATGCAACCCCCTTAGCGCAAGCAGGTAGTGCTCTGAGCAAAACAGTAACTGTTGTGTCCTGCATAACAACATGGCTTTGATGAATCTTGATGGAACCTATGAGGAGAACCAGATGCTGTTGGATGCCCTGGAGGTTCCAGCCAGAGAATAGAGGCATGCAATAATGCAGAGATACTGCTACTAAACACAATACAGGCTATGATGGCCCTTCTACAGAGGCACCAATGCAGGGTAGCAGCTTCTCAGGCCTTGCTATACCAGTCAATGGGCTATGAGCTGGAGTCAGAGAAGCAAGAGGAAGCCATGGATCTCAAGACTGACAGGGTTCTGTGGATCAACCTACAGAGCAACTGTCAGAAGGTCTGGGCCCACACAAGCAGCTCTGACTGGTGGAAGTGCGTTGTACTGTCAATTGGGATGATTAACTGTGGCTTGAGATCTTCTGCATGAGCAGGGACACATTTGTGCACAGTCTCACTGCTTTCACTGTACATTGAGCACCAGCACACTGTCATGCATCACCCCGTTGCACCAGAAAAGGTGACCATGGCCATCATGAAACTGGCCACCCTCACTAGCCTCCACTTCAGTTCGCTATGGCTCCCTGCACAGCCAGGGTGGCAATACATGAGGTATGCCAGCTGCTGCAGGACATTGGGCCGAACAGCTTCATCTGCCTCCATAACCCCAGGGTTTGCAAGACCAATGGGGAGGCATTCAGCAAGTCCTGGTCTGAGAAAGTGTGGGAGGCAATGACCAGACAGAGACATGGGCAGGCAGGGCACAGTGCCACCTATGATCATCATGCAAATGCTGGTTGGGGAGCCATTGTGCAGAATTGCCTGGCCACACATTCTGGCTGCTGCAGATTGAGAGGATGCTCTGTAGGCCACCAACTGATCAGTGCTGAATGCTAAACCATTCAGAAGTTACCACTGTTTCTATAAAAAAAAAATTCATTGCAACACTTCTGTCTGTCTCATAAGTACATTGTCTGTAGTCACTTAGTGGGAGGAAGGGGGCAGGCTGTGGTGATGGGGGATGGGGAGGGAGCCAGAGAGAGCTGAAGTCTACAGGTTTTTCTTTGCTTTGCGTGGGGGGGATGTGAAATCCAGCAAGGACATTAAAATGCATTACCTACTGCTGGTCATATTAACTTGACACCCAATATGCACGCAAAGAAATAAGAAATTCACAGGGTGCTGATTCATGTGCATATTATAAGTGCTCAGAGAATTTCAGTGCCCTGTTTGGAGAGGTGGAGCTGATAATGAAGCAGCTCTCTGCTCCTGTCTTGCGGGGGTGGGTGGGATTGTCCAGTCAGATGGCCAGGGTCTCTTGTTAGACTGGGTGGGGGGAGTTTGGATGGTTAGTATGTGGATTTGAATTTAGCAGGCAGGGCATGGGGTACATGCAAGGACACTGGGACTTGGGTGGGAACAGAGACCTGAACAGAGATGTAGTGAGCAGTGACTGGGGATGGAAGGGAAACATTAAATAAAACAATGACCCCCAGCAGTGCAGGAATGTGAATGCAGGACTGTGGATGCAGAAGGGGCAGTTCCAGGCATCTTCCAGGATTGGGAACCCTTGTGAGATAATACAAGAGGCACATTACTGGAGTTCCAATTAGTGCCCCACAAGACTCCAATATGCACACAAAGATATATATATATATAAGAAATTCATGGTATGCAGATTTGTGCACATATTATAAGTGCTCAGAGAATTTTGGTACCCTGTTCATAGGAGTGGTTGTTTGAGTGAAATAAAAAAAGCAAGTGGATTTGCACAGAAAATAAAGTTTACTTGATGACACTGAAATAGAAAAATAAAAATAAAGATAGAAATGAAAAGAATAAAATAAGAATTTAAAAAATGAAAATATTGGTGTAAAACATTTCAGAAAAATGAAAAAGTACAAAGAAGTTAATAAAATGAATGAAATAACAATTTAATTAAATAAACGAATGACTTTGTGCCACTTTTGGTCATCTGTACAAATGAGCTGTGAGCTATAGACATCATCAGTCTGTAGTGGGGATTAGCACCCCCTGCTGTAATTTAGTAAGAGATCAGCAGGGTGGATTGTTACGTGGCACCCCCTGCAGTAATTTACTGTGACTAGCACACTGAGCATTTCAAGAGATTTAAGCCTAATGACATGTAAACAGTAGTGATGGAAAAATAAAACCCACTGTTTCAATTTAGGTGGCATAGAATGTGACCCTGAAGCACTAAACCCCATCATGTGTACAAGGGCCCAATGGTTTCAAGTTGTAGCAAGGGAAGTTTAGGTTGGATATTAGGAAAAACGTTCTCACTATGAGGGTGGTGAAGCACTGGAATGGGTTACCTAGAGCAGTGGTCTCCGAAGTGGGGTGTGTGCACCCCAGGGTGTGCGCAAGGATCCATTGGGGTATGGGAAGAAAGTATTAGAATGTCTATTTATATTTATATAAACATACATATATTGGGGGTGTGTGCTCACAAATTTTTTACTGATAGGGGTGCATGACCAAAAAAGTTTGGAGACGACTGACCTAGAAAGGTGGTGTGATCTCCATCCTTGGAGGTTTTTAAGGCCCTGCTCAGCAAAGCCCTGACTGGAATGATCTAGCTGGGGATGGTTCTGCTTTGAGCAGGGGGTTGAACTGGATAATCTCCTGATGTCCCTTCCAACCCTAATTTTCTATGATTCTATGATCTTTTATGTAACTGCTGATATGTCTATCTATGTGTGTGTATGCATGGTCAAAAGCCTTGTCTCTCTTTGAACTGTTTTCCCCAGTTTGTGGGAGAGCTTGGGGGACAAGCTTGTTGTTAAGGATTTGATGGAGTGACCCTCCCCAGCAATTATGAAGCAGGGGCACTTCTACAGTCAGGCTTCCTATCCTGCCCAGGTGTTACAGTGATAGGCTCTCTATTATAGCAGCTTTGCCAATGAATAGACTTGTTGTCAGACCCAGGATCTCTTATCACAGGGATCACAACCTTTTTGAATGTGGGGCCAGATCATGAACTTTTTATCAGCCAGTGGGCCCGCGAGCCATATTCAAAGACCTCACAGGAAGCAGTATCACATCAGGAAGTGATGTCATGTGACCTTTGACACCAATGAAGTTGCAGGAAGTGACAATGAAACGGGTCTGGAAATGTGGTTTAAAATCCAAAATAAAAACAATATAAAAGCAACAATGAAATAATACCAAACATTTTGTTAGAAATGCACAGTAAATGGAGTATTGTTAGAATATGATTAGAAATGGAGTGTTGTTAGAACTGCA
>NW_017728915.1:2804177-2808835 GCF_001723895.1 Crocodylus porosus | reverse complement strand
AGGCCCTGTGCCCGCCCCTGCCCCTGCCCCATGCACTGCCCAGCCGGGCAGCAGCCCCAACCCTGCCCAACCCCCTCCCTATGGGACCCACTTCCCGCCCCTCCCCCCACCTGTGGGAGCAGCTCTCCAGGCTGCCTGGCAGCCTTGTGCATATACATTCACATGGCACCGCCTGCTTGACCGCTCCCTCCCAGCCCCCAGCCGGCTGGAACTCTGCCAGCCTGCAGAGAGCTCTTTGCAAAACTGCAAAATCTGTGGGTTTCTGTACTAAGATGAGAAATCCACATTTTCTTCCAGGAAACGGGGAAATGTGCATTTTTCTCCATTTTTTCCATGGGAAATGGAAAACCCAGATCCCTGGTCATCAGGTGCAGGAGGACAGAGCCCCAGGGCCTTTCCTTCGACCTTCTAGCCAATTCATGAAAATAAACTGTACTTCAATAGTGCAGTGTTACGCACCACACCTGCTTGTGGGTTGCATGCACAAGGACAGGCAGCAAAGTCACCAACTGTCCCCTGCTCCTGTGCTGAGATAGGACTGGTTTCACACACTCTCTGCTCTGACCAGTGCAGGTCTAAGCACTTTGCCAGTTGATGTTGCCTCCTAGGAGCAGGGAAAGGAGCCTGCAATGGCTGAAACATCACATGGGGCTTTGCTAGCACAACTCCCCTGGCAGCCCCTAGCTCCTGCAGTAGCCAGGCCTTCCCTGCCTCTGCACATTTCCACTGCCCAGCAGGACACCCATGCTGCCCATGGCTTCCTCTGGCCCTTTGGCTATTTTTAGCTAAGGCTGAGTAGCTCATAGGTCAGTGCTTTCACCAGCAGGTTTGTGTTCTCTTTGATGCACAGCTGAGCAATGGGAATTTGCTCCAGTGGTGAAAAGGTCTTACTGTGACACCCTCCTGGGGGACTCAGAGGACAGAATTCGGTTGAACATGACAGAACTGAAACTAGCTCTCACTGGTTCAAATGAGCTGTGGAAATCGCCTCCTGTAGCAAACAGCTTTTATTGTATCCAGCTTGCCTGGTGCTGTGGCTTGGATCTGGCTTGCAGGGATTCTCATGGACAAGATGACCCACTTCCAGCGGCAGAGCAGTGCTTCTTGGCATGGCTCCATGACCCAGGCAATGAATGCTACTGCTGGTTACCTGCTGCACCCAGCCCCCACCCCTCTGCCACCTTTTCCCCTTGCTGCTCTTTTTAGTCACCAGTGGCAACCAGAGACCACAAATTCAGTGGCAGGTAAGGCGCCTGGGGCAGCAGTGTTTCTCCCTCTGGGTTCTGGAGCTGTGCCAACACAGCAGCTCCAGCAGCCATACCGCCAAGCCCTGCAGGCCTCTCTTCAGTCACTGGCAGGCTGTATGCAATCCACAGGCCACCAGCTGGACAGCCCTGTTCTAACACATCTGGATGCATAAAGAGATACCTTTACTCCAGGCACAACAGCTGCAGCCCCTCAATATTGAGGCTTGGCAAGGATGAATCAGATGTAAAGTTGGCAAAGGGTTCTTGTCCTATCACTGCTGTACGGGCACTGCTATTGACCTGGTTCAGCTGGTGTGACTGTCCTCCTGTGCTGGGCAGGGGACAGCACTGGAAAAAAAAAGACCCAGAGCAGAGCAAGGGGAAAATCTGAGGAAACACTTGAAGGTGTAGCTTCTGGCAACTTTTGCTGTAACGAGTAACGGTCCTGCAGGCCTGGGTCCTGTACTGAAAGTAAGATTAGCATGCGTGGTCCAAAGACTTGTGTGTAGCTTCTTATGAGTGCATGACAGTCATGTAACTGTAAATCACAAAGTGAAGGGCCTACTAAATGCTTCAGTCAACTATCTAGTTGATAAGCAGGCACGAGGGGGGTCAGAGCACTAGTGTGAAACAAGAAACTACAATAACTGCACTAATGCTATAGGAATGAACTGAAAGAAATGCTGATTTATTGTCAAGTAAGTCAGACAATCTGTTAAAAGTGGAGACCGAAGAAAAGTAGCATGTATAAATTTAAATAAAGAAAAGAGGAGCCCACCACTGATTGAGAAATGGGCAGGGGGATAACAGTGTGAATAATGTTTCTGGGCATGGTCCTGTTGGGGAGAAAACCATCAGGGTGATCCCAGGGTGGAAGCACCACCTCCCTTGTCTACTTTGACTGTCCCCCAAAGACCTTATGTAACATCCCCTGTACAATGACAGTTGCACTGTTTTATTGAGCTGTTTTTCTTGGGCATATTAACAGAGGTGAAGTTGTGGTATCTTACTTGCATGACCTGAGTGGCTTAATCTATTGATAACCTCTTTGCTTTAGCAATTAATCTAGAGGCTGAATCAGACAGACCACCCCATCCTAGATTCTAAATTAACCTAATTGGGAGGGATAATCCAATTACAGATTAGACCACAAGGAGCATTTGCTCCTATTTAATCTCCAGCCCTCCCAGCAGTGCCATTTGTTCACCTGCCACAAGCAGTCCCAGAGGGGGCTCTTTGTTTGAGAGAAACAAAAGGTCAAAGGTCCATCAGGGCACCACTTTCTGTAGCGAGCATCACACAAGAGCAGTGCAGCTAATGTCCCATCCAGCCAGCATTTACCTACTCAGCCCAGAGGACAACCAAGTGTCCAGTAACAGCTGGGTTAGCAGGACATGGACCTGACATACATGGAGCAAGGCCTGAACTCACATCTCTGAGTTCTGTAGCAAGACACCAACATTTTTGCAACCCCCCCACAAGAATATGTCCAAAGTGCTTGTGCCAGTGTGTGTCCACTTAGGCAATTGTGCCAGATGTGGTTGTGAAACCATTGTAAAGATTCTGTGGGGTTGTGTCAGCCAGTCAGGGGGCAACAGCAGTATCATGTGACACAAGCAGTCAATTAGTATCTGGACCCAGAGCTGCTGCTGCTGCCGCCCCAGTAAGTTCCTTGTGCCATGAGGCGGATCCAGCCTGAGGCACAAGGTGAGTTTGACACCCCCGTCTTAAGCTGCTCTAAGTACTTCCCAAAGGCAGAAACATTCTCGTGAGCCACATGTATCAGGGGCTTTGCAATAGTTTCCTGGGCTCTAAGCTTCTTCAAACACTGGATATCAGGCCAGACAGTTTCAGGACCAGGCATCTGAAGTCATTCTGCAGCTGTGTCATCAGGCCGTTTGCTCAGAGAAATTGTTTCTCCATGTTTCAGTGTTTTACTACCTTCCTAGTGAGAAAATTATTCCTAATATCTAACCTAAATTTCCCTTGCTGCACCTTGAGACCATTGCTCCTTGTTCTGTCATCTGCCACCACTGACAACAGTGTGGCTCCATCCTCTTTCAAACCCCGCCTTCAGGTAGTTGAAGGCTGCTAGTAAATCCCCCCTCAGTCTTCTCTTCTCCAGACTAAACAAACCCAGTTCCCTCAGCCTCTCCTTAGAAGTCATGTGCCCCAGCCCCCTCACCATTTTCATTGCCCTCTCCTGGACTCTCTCCAATTTGTCCAGGTCCTTTCTGTAGTGGGAGAACCAAAACCAGTGTTCCAGCTGTGGCTTCACCAGTGCTGACTAGAGAATAATTGTTTCTCTTGATCTGCTGGCAACACTCCTGCCAATACAGCCCAGTATGCTATAAGCCTTCTTCACAACAAGGGCACATTGTTGGCTTCTATTCAGCTTCTTGTCCATTGTAACCCCTCAGTTCCTTTTCCGCAGAGCTACTGCACAGGCAGTCAGTTCCCAGCCTATACTGGTGCATGGGATTATGCTGTCTGAAGTGCAGGACTTTGCACTTGTCTGTATTGAACCGCATGAGATTTCTTTTGGTTCAGTCCTCCAATTTATCTAGGTCTCCCTGAATCCTAGCCCTACCCTCCAGCGTATCTACTACTCCCCCCAGCTTAGTGTCACTTGCAAACTTGCTGAAGGTGCACTCTATGCCATTTTCCAGGTCATCGATGAAGATA
The DNA here is from genome assembly GCF_001723895.1 of Crocodylus porosus. Classification (NCBI taxonomy): domain Eukaryota; kingdom Metazoa; phylum Chordata; order Crocodylia; family Crocodylidae; genus Crocodylus; species Crocodylus porosus. Next base: position 2,804,903 of record NW_017728915.1, on the reverse strand, counting down.
TTGAAGAAAATTGGCCCCGGGACTGACCCCCAGGGCACTCCACTTGATACCAGCTACCAACTAGACATGGAGTAATTGATTACTACCATCTGAGCCTGATGATCCAGCCAGTTTTCTATCTACCTTACAATCCATTCATCCAACATGTATTTCCTTAGCTTGCCTGCAAGAATGTTTTGGGAGACAATAACAAAAGCCTTGCTAAAGTCGAGGTATACCAGATCCACTGGTCTTTCCCACATCCAAAGAGCCAGCCATCTCATCATAGAAGGCAATCAGGTTGGCCAGGCATGACTTGTCCTTGGTGACTGTTCCCAATCACCTTCTTCTCCTCCAAGTGCTTAGAAATGTAACCTAAAAACTGATGGAAAGGTGGGTGATAGTGACCACGAGCTGATCACCTTTACTATCCATCACAAAGCTAGCAAGTCAGTCAGCAGTGCAGAAGTCCTTGACTTTAGGAAAGCTGACTTTGACAAGCTCAGGAGGCTCATTTTCAAGGCCCTAAGGGTCCATGACTCAACAGGAAGAGGAGTCCAAGAGGAGTGGTTGCTCCTCAAGGGAACGATCCTAACAGCACAAGGGTTGTTCATCCCATCTTGGAGGAAGGGTGGCAAAAGGGCACAGCGAACCCCTTGGCTCAGCAGGGAACTTGAGGACCTACTATTTCATAGATTTCATAGATTTCATAGACATTAGGGCTGGAAGGGACCTCGGGAGATCATC
>NW_017728915.1:2796598-2803205 GCF_001723895.1 Crocodylus porosus | reverse complement strand
TGAAGGTATCCAGCTTCTCAAGGTGTTCCTTCACGAGGTCAGCATTTATGGAGGGTAGGGGATCCCCATCACCCGGATCTCCCTGTTCCATAGCAGGCATGGGCGTCCCATGGGACTGATGAAAGACTGACGCAAAAAGAGAGGCTTATAAAGGATGGAAGGCTGAAATAACCACCAAGGAGGAGTACTCTGCACTGGTCTGTGCCTGCAGGGAGCAGACCAGGAAAGCCAAGGCTGCAACTGAACTCCATCTGGCTTCATGTATCAAGGATAACAAAAAGTCCTTTTTCAGATATGTAGGGAGTCAGAAAAAAGCAAAGGTAACATTGGACCCCTGCTGAACTAAATGGGACAGCTGATAACCAACACCCAGGAAAAAGCCAACCTGCTTAATGGGTACTTTGTGTCAGTCTTTCATCACCCCAAAGGGACCACCCTGCCTAGCATGACACAGGACAGCCAAGGTGAGGGCATATTTATACCCACCATCGGTGTAGACCTTGTGAAGGTGTCCAGCCTCTCAATGTGTTCCTTTAAGTCAGCTGGCCCTGACAGATTACACCCTAGAGTACTCAAGAAGCTGGCAGATGTCATAGCCCAACCATTGGCAAAAATATTAAAAAATTTGTGGCGCTCATGTGAAGTACCTGAAGACTGGAAGAAAGCTAATGTGGTACCCATCTTCAAGAAAGGGCAGAAAGTAGATCCAGGGAACTACATGTGGTAGCTGAAAAGTATGTCTGTGTAATAAAAGTGCTTGCTGAAGGCTCTATGAAAATTAAACCAAGTGTTTTTCTGTATTTGTTTAAATATTAACCTATAAGTTGTTGCTAAAAGCCTAATGATAGTTTAAGATGTAGTGAGGCCTTGTATAAAGTAAGGCCTAGTAAATTTAGCAAAGCCTAGAAGTAGTAAAGCCCCTGTGGCATAGTTAAAATTACCTTATCAGAGGAATGCAAGGCTTGTACTGCTATTGGTCAGTCTAAGGACAGTTAAAAAAAATGAATCTAAGTGGTTGTACGTTATCAGTGTCTTTCAGAGGCTATAAATTAGCTAAAATATCTAGAAACCATTCAGAAGAAAGATGCAGCTCTGTGAAAAGGATTAGTTAGCTGTTGCCTAGATCAGTGGGCCCGTGGACCTCAAGGAGCCCAAAACTGCATTCCAGGGTCCTTCCCAGTACCCCTCAGACAGTGCTGATCGGGGACGCCTAACCTCGCTAAACTTTGTGAAAAGAGAAGCATGCTGTGTATCAGGCATCAGAGGGACTGCCGATAAGTTGCCAATGCAACTTGCTTTTGTCTGTCATCATTTGTCTTGTTACTATGTGTAGCTGTGTTTTTGTTAAGTCAATAAATCTTTCTTACCTTTCTACCCCCGAGCACACGCTCAATCTAAACCCTCCGCAGGCGGCTGAGACACTACAGGTCAATCAGCTTGACCTCAATCCCCAGTAAGATTCTGAAGAAAATTATCAAAGAGACCCTTCTTGATAAGCTGGCTGATGGCAAAATCCTGGGGGATAGCCAGCACGGGTTTGTTACAGGTAGGTCTTGCCTGACCAATCTCATCTTCTATGATCAGGTGACATATCACCTGGACAAGGGAGAAGAGATTAATATCATATATCTGGACTTTAAAAAAGTCTTTGATCTGGTGTCCCATGATTTCCTCACAGAAAAACTGTCCAACTGTGGCCTTGGCTACATCACAGTCCAACGGCTGGGAAATTGGCTCTGAGGTTGGACCCAGAGAGTAGTAATTGATGGAAGTGAATCATTATAGCTCTTTGTGATGAGTGGTGTCCCCCAAGGCTTTGTCCTTGGACCAGTTCTGTTTAACATCTGTTACACAAATTGCCAATTGCTTACTTTACGAGCGCGGCTTTATAAAGGGGGATAAGGCAGCATGCCAGGTTTATTGATTACATGAGTTAGACATAGAGGTTTTGATACATCATTTATACAAACACACAGAAAACACCATGCACATCATTACACACACAAAACAACCATTTTATGCATACAGACAGACACAAGATATAGTTACCAGCAATAGTTGCTCAGTGTTAACACGGGGTGGCCGACCCTGTGTTCACTGAGTAGCTGAGATGTTGTAGCTGATGATGGTAGTGAGCTGGAGCGAGGTGAGAAGCAGGCGCGCCTGTGCTCCAGAAGGAAGACAGAAGATTTCTCACCCAGCTTGACATAGTTTGTGTTTTCCTTATATATGGTTTTCAGTCTCTGTTTTACTTCTTGGGGTTTTTCCATGTTTAGTCTGTGTTTCTAGCAGCTTCTCTGCATCTGTCTTTTCTTTATCTTACATTGAGGTCACTACAGTTGTAAAAGATGGGTCTCAGCCTTGAAGCTTTCTTGTTGCCCACATGGCAGCATTTCTGCTTCTGTTATCTCTTTTATGCCCTTAAGCTTCAAAGGGATTCTTCAGCTGTTTGTTAGGTAGTTGCTGGCTAGTGGTTTACACCTTTGGTGCCTTATTGCTTACATAAACAATTACATTTTCTCTCCTTTTCTCATGAAAGCTCCTAATCACCCTTTATTCACCCCTTCCCCATATCTCTCTCCTGCCCAGCGCATACAAAGTTTATTCACTTGTTTCAAGCTGGAAGCATCATAGAATATAGTCAAGCAGCTACCTTTTAAAAGACAGAAATCGAATTATTACATTTGTGCTAGATTTAACTATACTAAAAAAATAGTTTAAATGCTTCAAATGCTACACATCTTTATCAGTGATGTAGACATTGGTGTCAGAAGAGCACTGGCCAAGTTTGCCGATGACACTAACCTTTGGGGCATAGCAGCTACACCTGAGGATAGGTTCGTGATCCAGGCTGACTTGGATAAGCTTAGTAAGTGGGTAGATATAAACCTGATGACATTCAATATTGAAAAATGCAAGGTACTGCACCTCAGGATAAAAAGCCCACAGCTTACTTATAGGCTCAGCAGTGCTACGCTCGCTAGCACCATGGCTGAAAGAGACTTGGGAGTCATGATTGACCACAAGGTGAACATAAGCCACCAATGCAATGTCACAGCTGGTAATGTGAACAAAATTTTGGCTTGCATCTATAGATGCTTCTCAAGTAAATCTCAGGATGTCATCCTCCCACTGTACTTGGCCTTGGTGAGACCACAGCTGGAGTACTGCATCCAATTCTGGGCTCCACAATTCAAGAAGGAGGTTGAGAAGCTTAAGAGAGTCCAGAGGAAAGCCACACACATGATCAGAGGGCAAGAGAATAGGCCTTATGATAAGAGGCTGAGAGCCATGGGGCTCTTTATCCTAGAAACGTGCAGGCTCAGGGATGACCTAGTGGCTGCCTGTAAGTATGTAAGGGGTGTTCATCAGATCTGGGGGAATGTCTGTTCACCAGAGCGCCCTAAGGGATAACAAGGACCAATGGTCATAAACTCCTCCATGACTGTTTCAGGCTGGACATAAGGAAAAACTTCTTTACTGTCTGAGCCCCCAAGGCCTGGAATAGACTCCCTCCAGAAGTGGTGCAGGCACCTACTCTGAACTCATTCAAGAAACGTTTGGATGCTTATCTTGCTGGGATCCTTTGACCCTAGCTGACTTCCTGCCCCTGGGGGTGGGGGCTGGACTTGATGATCTTCAAGGTCCCTTCTAACCCTAATGTCTATGAAAAGGATTGTTTGAGGACTGCTTCATGATTTTTCCAGAGATTGAGGTGAGGCTGACTGGTCTGTAGTTCCCTGGTTCCTCCTTCTTCCCTTTCTTGAAGATGGGCACTATATTTGCCCTTTTCCAATCATCCAGGACTTCTCTGGATCACCATGAGTTTTCAGTAATGATGGCCAGTGGCTCTGCAATCACATCAAGTAACTCAGCACCTTCAGGTACATCCTATTTAGCTCCATGGACTTGTTTTTTCATTTGTTTGTTTTTTAATTTTATGTATCCCAGGCCAAATTAGCTCAAACTAATTCCAAATCCAAGAGTCCAGAACCATAAGTGGCCCTACTATCGGCAAACATCCTCCACCCAGAACTGGAGTTTCAGATGTTCCCAAAACCTTTGGTAGGCATCCTACTTCCAGGCCCAAGCCTGGAGGCTTGGGGTTTGGATGCCCCCCAGTTTTGCTTGCCCTCAGTTGTAAGGCCCCAGGGGCGAGCCAGGGAGAAGTCTCTCATTTCCATAAAGTAGGCTTAAAGCCAAGACCTTCCCACTCCATTAGCTAAGTGGGAGGTTTGCTATACATTACCTTGGAAGGTACTATCCCCATGCCAGGAGAGCAGTCTTCCCCGGTACGGCTAGGAAGATCGTCTCCATGGCCATGGTGTTTCCTTTGCCAGGCAAACATAGACTATGCTTGATCTGTGCCCTCATGGCTCCATGGACTTGTACACATCCTGCTTTTCTAAATAGTCCTTAACCTGCTTTTTCACCACAGTTGGCTGCTCACCTCCTCCCCAAACTGTGCTTCCAGGTGCAGTAGTCTGGGAGCTGACCTTATTTGTGAAGACTGAGGTGAAAAAGACATTAAGTACTTCAGCCTTTTCTGCATCCTCTGTCCCTAGCTTGCCTCTCTCATTTAGTAAAGGATCCACGCTTTCCCTGATCTTCCTCTTGTTGCTGACATACTTGTAGAAACCCTTCATGTTACCCTTCATGTCCCTTGCTAGCTGCAACTCCTATTATGCTTTGGTTTTTCTGACTTCATCCCTGAATGCCTGAGCAACATACACTCTTATACTCCTCCTCAGCTGTACAAGTTTCCACTTCTTATATGCTTCCTTTTTGTGTTTTAGCTCACTGAAGAGCATGGACGACTGGTGCCTCCTGAGTCAGGGGACAGTCATCGACTGGGGAAGGAGGTCTCCTCACGGTGGATCCTGCAGACTGGGGGGGCTGTCCCCCACAGCCAGTCCTGCAACTGGGGGAGGGGATCTCCTGCAGCCAATCCTGACAACTCACAACTGGCAGTGGCGCACCACTGGCGCTTTTGGGCACGCCGCTGGCATTTCCAGGTGAGTGGGATTGGCTACAGGGGGACTGGTTCTCTTGGCACACTCCCCAGCCAGTGCACTCAGGTAGGGCACCAGCGCTCTCGCCTGTCCCCTTGCCCGGGAACGCGGCTGTCCGGGGGTGCACCAGCACTCTCAGGGGGTGCACATGCACCCCCTACGCATCACCACTATTGAAGAGCTCCCTGCTAAGCCAAGCTGGTCTTCTGCCATTCTTGCTAGTCTTCCCTTGAGCACCAAGTTGGTTCGTTTCTGCACGCTCAGTAAAGTTTCTTTAAAGTACAGCCAGCAATTTGGGACTCCTCTCCTCTTCCAACTGGCCTTCCAGGGAATCCTGTCCATGAGTTTCCTGAGTGAGTTAGTGTCTGCTTTTATGAACTCCAGGTGTCGCACTTAAAGTAGGTTATTAAACCTAGTGCTCTAAGAATTCATAGATTCATAGATTTAGGGTCGGAGGGGACCTGAACAGATCATCAAGTCCAACCCCCTGCCCTGGGCAGGAATGAATACTGGGCTCATATGACTCCCACTAAGTTAAGCTCATATGACCCCAGTTAGGTAGTTATCGAGCCTCCTTTCAAAGACCCCTAAGGTAGGAGCCAGCACCACTTCCTTTGGAAGTTGGTTCCAGATCCTAGCCACCCTGACAGTGAAGTAGGAGTGCCCTGAATTGACACAACACGTGGCCGATGAATAGTTATTAGTCCTTGTATTAACTTAGCTGCAAAGAGATCTTTACCCAATGCAGGCAGGAAGCAGTTCTTGTACAGTGGATGGCAGGATGGTTTCTTGGTCTTCCCTGGACTGCAGACACCTTGTTGGCAAATCTACGTAGTTCTTATACTGTTTAATTGTATAGCTTCAAAGCATTTTTCCTTGATAGTTTGCCAATTAATGTCTGAACAAAACAGACAGGGAAAGGGTAACCATCATATTACAATTGTTAAATTGCCTAGCTCCTGTTTTTGGATTTTTTTAGGTGTGAAGGCTGGGGTTTTCTGCAGCCCTTGCAATTATAGGTCAGTTACAGGTGATGAGTCTTGAGTGGTCAAACAGGATACCTAGAGGCATTGGTCACCAGACCAGTCTTTGGGTATTTGTTTATCAATGAGGCAAATTTGCAATAGGTTGTACCAGTCATGGGCTATTTGCAGAACTTCAGGCATACATTGAATGACTGAGACATTTGTAACACCTTAAACACTGGATGCCTGTTTTGAGAAGTCTGAGCATGTCACATACAGGACATCTTTCCTGTACCTGTTACAGGTTTCTCTTAAGATGCATATTTAGTTTTTTGATTTTTTTAGCTCCTAGTTCAATTGAAATGCATATGTTGTTTCCTTGCCTTGTCTAGTTACACTGGCTCAGCCTTTTCTTTGTCTTTCTTAGCTTGGAAACACATGTGATGAGTGCATTAGGTCTCTGCCAACAATTTTAACCATTCCTTTTATTGTTTTACTAGTAAAATGACTAACAAGAATGATGGAGGGGACAGATGGGGATGGAGTGCCACCACCCATTGCCCCGTGCCGCCACTGCCTCCCAGGACTGGGACGTGGGGCGGGGAAGCGGGGAAGCTTGCACACAGCAAC
>NW_017728915.1:2779013-2796465 GCF_001723895.1 Crocodylus porosus | reverse complement strand
CCACCTTCCCCCCAGCCACTCTGCATCTGGCCCCGTGCCACTCCCCCCCTCTGTATCCATCTGGCCTGCTCCACTAGAGCCCCACCCCGCCCCTCCTTGCCCCAGCCACACCCTACCAAGAGCCATGCCCCCCTTAAGAGCATTATGGACAGACACCAACAGATGGACTAAGCCCTTTATATATATAGAATGGCATGGGTCTGGTACTGGGTACCAGCAAGCACTCCACTGTCTCGATGCCTAATGAGTTGCAAGCCATTGGCTGAGTTTGATTTTCTTATGGCAGCCTTGTTACCACAGCCCAGCCTTGCCCCAGCCAGTGCTTTGCATTTTTGTGCAAGAGACACTGTCCAAACTTTCACAGTTTTCATATGCAGACCAGAGTCTACACTCCACTGCTCTCCTTCCTTCCAAGTTGCCATCCACCACTACCTTCCCCACCAATTCATTCCTGTTGTGAGCAGCAGGTCAAGAAGAACATGTCCCTTAGTTGCTCTTTCCAACACTTGCACCAGGAAGTTGTCCCCAACACTCTCCAAAAACTTTGTGGACTGCCTGTGCGCTGCTGTATTGTCCTCCCAGCAGATGTCAGGGTGATTGAAGTCCCCCATGAGAACCAAGGCATGTAACTTAAGCTAGCTGTTTGAAGATGGCCTCATCCAATCCAACCTCCTCCAATGTCCCAGTGTGCACTGAGCCAGTAGGACAGGATGCTCAGTATTTTCCGTCCTAAAATCAGCCTTGCAAGGCAGCACTGCTGGACACAGCTGCTTTCAACCAGTGGTTATTCTTTATTCCTCTGGCTGCAAGAGATTGATCAAGCCAGGAGGCACCATTTTCAATTATCCATTCCAACTTCTGCAGCACACAGACTAGAGGACCGCTCTGCATTAATCCCTGTTTGAACTAGAAATGTCTTAGAAAAACAGTCAGTCTTGCTTTAAACATTTCTAGCACAACCACTGGTCAGCTGTTCTATAAAGACCCTCTCTCTATGTAGAGTCTGAACATTTTATGTCAGTTTCCACCGTGTAACCTTCTCTTTGAAAGGCTAAATAGATTGAGCTTCTGTATTCTTTCACTCTAAGGTCCTTTTTCCAGCTCTGTAGCTCTTTCCTAATTTAAGCCTTCTTTGGTTTCTTAGCATCCTGTTTCTGCTGCAGACACCACCAGACATAGTATTCCAGTGATGGTTGCACCAATCCCAAATAAAGAGGGAACAGAACCTCCCACTCGAACTAAAGACTCCCTCTCTACATGCAGATGAAGATCTAATTAGCCTTGCAGGATGTGCTTCTAGCTCACGTAGTACTGATTAGTAGGCTGTGTGAAATTTTGCCAAGTGTTTCGTTTCAAAGCTGTTTTGACACATTTCGAACTCAAAACGGCGAAATCAAAATAAAACAAAAAGCTTCCAAATGGCTTTGAAACTAAATGAGGGCACTCGAAATGTTTTGAGTTTCAAAGCAGCCGGGTGGTGGGAGGCAGGAGAGAACCAGGGCTGCACGCCGAGTGGCTCTGCAGCCCCATGAAGCTCAAACCGATGGGGAGCACAGCCCTGGCTCTCCCCACCTCCCGCCACCAGGCTGCGCTCCGTGGGGCTGGCAGAGCTGATCGAAGCACAGCCCTAGCTTTGCCCGCCTCCGGGTTGTGCTGCGATCGGCTCCACCAGCCCCATGGAGCTCAGCAGCAGGAAGGAGAGCACAGCCCCTAGCTCTCCCCGCCTCCCACTGCTGGTCTGCACTCTGTGGGGCCGGTGGAGCCGATCAGAGTGTATGCCTGCCTCCCGCCGCCAGGCTGTGCTCCAATCGGCTCCACCATCCCCACAGAGCACATAGAGCCTGGCGCTTGGCACGGGCTGCGCCCAACGCTGGTCCCAGGTGGCAACGGCAGCCTCCTGTCATCCAGCACAGGTCCGGAGGCCCGCACCCCGGGGAGGAGTTCAGCACAGCCCCCGAGCCCTCCCAGGGGTGCAAGCCCCCCAGATCTGCGTGCCGAATGACAGGAGGCTGCCACTACCAGCAAGTCTCATGGATTTTGCTTTCAAGACTTCTGAGGTGAAGTTTCCTAGAAACCTCTGCATCTATCTCCTTGAAACTTGGCAGGCTTCATGCCCTCAGAAGAGGCTACCACCCCTGCAAGTTGCTTCTGAATCAGGCAACAAATGACATTTTAGGCATTTTCATGATTCCCCATTATAGCCTATGGATGAACCATTGAAATGAGTTGTAACAGGGAAACAGTTTTGACAAAATGAAACGGGACAGTGCTTTAAAATAAAACTAAAAATGAAACGAAACATTGTCCCTTCAAAATGCCAAAACAGATGTCAAAACGAAATGATGGTGTTTCGCACAGCCCTACTGATTAGTCACCATGATTCCCAGGTCTCTTTCAGAGTCATAGCTTCCCAAGATGGTCTGCTGTCTACTAAGGCTGGCTTTTCCTTGTTGGTCCTTGGATGTCTGAACTTTCATTTGGCTATATTAAAACACATATTAGACAGGCATGCTGGATTGCAGGCACTTGATTTGATCTTTGGAGCTAAGCAGTCTTGGTTCTGGCTAATAACCGGTGGGAGAAAATGCTGCCATCTCAAGTGCCGCAGATCCTCACTAAGGAGCTGTGGTTGCATAGTTGGGAAATGGTGGATTGGAGAAAATGAATGAGAGACAAGTTGTTGTTTAGTTGTTGTTTATCTCTATTGCTGCTGATGAGCTGATGGGGAGGATAGAAGAACTCAGGCAAGGACTCAGGTCCTGGGATTAATCCTGCAAGATGCTGAGCACTCCAGCCTGACCCAGCAAAGTGATTTAGCAGGCACCTGAAGTTAAGGATCCAAATCATCCCATTGGTTTCTAATGGACTTCTCACATGGTAAAGTATTTTGGTGGATTTGGGCCAAAGAATTTCCCAGAACTTTGCAGGAGGGGGCTCCAAGATGCTGACTCTGCAAAACAGCAAAAGGTATTGGGAATGTGCTTTTTCCCCTTGGACCTTTGGGCTAGTGCAGTCAGTTCTGCTGACCTGAGTTTGCAAGAGACAATGTGTCTCTATTGGTTTATACTTATCTACTTAAAGCCCATCAAGTGGGTAGAGGGAGGTTTTAATTATATGCTTTGAAGATGAAAATTGCTGTATAATTACTGTTGGGAGGATGCCGGATGGGGGGAGACCTTCTGGGTCATTATGTCTAGTCCCTGCTAACGCAGCCACCACATCTCATGGATGTTTTTGGAAATGGATGAAGATTTGTCTTAAAAGCTGTTATGTTTTTGCCTCTGCTATTATGGCTGGAATCTCTTCCAGACCATCACGGCTCTGATGATGACACAGCTTCGTTCCAGACTAAATGTTTTCATGTCAAATTTGTACCAATTTGTTCTTGTGCCAACATTGTCCCATAGGTTCCATATTTTATCTCCCTCTCTGGTGCATCATATCAGTGGCTCACAATCATCCTGTGATCCCAAATTCATTCAGGTCTGTTTTTCTCCTTATTTCTTGTTTCCAAGGATGAGCTCCTAAACTTATAGCAGAAAATCCTATTATTGGTCCCTGCATGCATGGCCTTGTAATCTGTATAACCCAGGTGTACCAGAGGGTGTACTCCCCTCTCTAGTAGAAGGGGAGGGTCAGTAGGATGTACGTACTAGAGATGGAAACTGCAGCTTACTTGCAGCTTCCCCTTCTTCGGTGTCTCTATAGAGGAAGACCAGGACACACTATCTTAACTATATACACGGTTTATTCAGGAGCAGAAAAAAAGGGGAGGGATAGAATAAACTGGATAGGTGATAAAGATAAATATTTACATATAATATATTCAAGTCAGCAAATAACAGAACAGGTAAGTATAGCAGTCCCCCAAGACCCACAAAAGAAACCTCGCCCACAGATCCCCAGAAGGTATGTCTCACCAATCAATGGGTAAGCACCCCAAAATGTAAACCACAATAAACAGTTAATAAACACTCCAAAATATAAGACGCAGCAAGCAATTAATAAAACGCTCCAAAATGCAGGGTAATCCCAAATACCCCCCATCTAGAGCTCTATCTGATAGGGCTATCCACTGTGTCCCTCCCCAGTGGGAAACCCCTTGCCTGAGAACTCATGTTTCCTGGTGACTAGGGTCCAGCAAGGATTCCCCGTGTTTCATCCCCAGCTAAGCAAACAGCTCCTACAGCAGGTGCTCTGTCTCAGTCCCTGTGCTGGGTGTCTGGCTTGTTCACATGCCTGGATAGCTTGGCCTTCTCAGCAGGTTGCAGGCCTGGGCTGCCTCGTGAGCGCCTCGGGCTGGGGCTCCAGTAGAGGCCCACTGCATTGCAGAGCCTGTGCTGCCCATGGGCCCTCGTGCCCGGCAGCAGGGATTGGGGCCCGAACTGCCCCCTGCCCCCTCCAAGGGCCCTCGACCTGACAATGACTCACTGTGAAGCGGTGTCTGCACTGGTGCCAGCCTTGTGCTGGGGTTGGAGACCTGAGCCGCCTCATAGATTTCATAGATTTTATAGCCATTAGGCCTGGAAGGGACCTCAGAAGATCATCAAGTCCAGCCCCCTGCCCCAGGGGCAGGAAATCAGCTGGGGTTAAAGGATCCCAGCAAGATAAGTAAGTGACCAAGCGTTTCTTGAAAGAGTCCAGAGTAGGTGCTTGCACAAGCTCTGGAGGGAGTCTATTGCAGGCCTTGCAGGTTTGGACCATGAAGAAGTATGTCCAGTCTAAAACAGTCTTGGAGGAGTTTGTGACCTTTGGACCTTGTCATCCCTTGGGGTGCTCTGGTGAACAGGCGTTCCCCCAGATCCTGATGTACACCCCTTATATACTCATAGGCTGCTACCATGTCACCCCTGAGCCTGCGCTTTTCCAGGCTGAAGAGTCCCATGGCTTGCAGCCACTCTTCATACGGCCAAGTGGCTTCCAAGGTCCCAGTCCCTCTCAGACCCTCTGTGCAGTGACACCTGCACCATCCGGCCTCATGCTGGGGTTGGAGACCTGAGCCACCTTGAGTGGCTCCCAAGGTCCCAGTCTCTAGCAGACCCTCCATGCAGCAATGCCTGCACCAGCTCGCTGTGATCTCTCATGGCGATGGGTTGGGGACACGGCTGCCTGCTGCTCCCGTCCAACAGCAGAGTCTTTGGGCTCTTCAGGGCAACTGAAGGTGCCCCCTTGCCCACCTCTTCCTCAGCCCCCGGCTTCCTCTTTCTTATCCAGCCCTCATCATCTCCTCCACGTGCTATGCATGCAGCTCCTTATACACCCTTTTGGGGCTCTGCCCCAAGATTGAAGACTGGCTAATTGAGGGGAGGTGCAGCGCAGTTTTCAATTAGGTCTGCTCCTCGCCTCGCCCCAACATAGGGGCAGGATGGACTCCACCTGAGGCTCCTCCCCTACCGGTCTCTGATTGGTGGGTTTGCCCCACCAATTGCTTTGGAAATTCTCTAAGCCCGAGGAACCAGGCAAAGATAGGCAAGCCCGCCACACTTGTTTTATTAAATTGAATCCTGTTCCTAGGACGGCTTAGTCCTCAAGGCCTCCTGATTCTTCTACACAAGATTCTGGTCCTTCTTTATGTTGACAGTGCCTCTGCTCTGTGTACTCAGCAAATGTTCTTGGCACATTTCTTTTTTGTGCCAAAGTCATTAATGAAATATTAAAAAGAGATTAATCCCAAGACTTCAGCACAATCCACTGATGTCTCCCCTTCAGCTAGTTCCTTACTCAGGTGACAAATAATATAACTAATGACCATTGCAGGTTGTTTTGTCCTTACTTCCTGGTGCTTACAGTTCTCACATAAGGTGTAGATGCATCTTGTTTTAAAGTGGTTTATGGCAGCATTGCTAATTTACCAGCAACTTAAACTGATGCAGACCGTTGGGGTCAACCCAATATACTCTTAAGTTACATTTCCAGGTATCTCTTTCCCAAGTATAATGACCCTCATCGGGGCAGGTGCCTTTTTGCTTAGTTTCAAGTTGCCATCTGAATAAAGCACCTAGCCCATTAGAGCCAGGCTTTGAGGACCACAGCTCCACGCCAAACATTAATAATTTAACAAAGGCTGGAATGTTTCAGTTCATTTAAATCCCCATACCGCAGCCTCTGTCCTTTTCCCTCCCTCCCCTCCCCATTTCCCCCAGCTTCTGCCTTTTTTCCACATCACCTGTTGGCTCTTGTCCCCCCTACTCTGCTCTTCTCTTTTCCACTGTCCATGTTAATATATCCCCAGACTCTTCTCCCCTGTCTTCCTTTGCTCCTACACAACCTCCATCCCTGAGTCCCTACTCTGCTGTGCTAACTACCTCCCACCCCAGTCCTGTCTCCTTTTTTCCCCTCACAACTTTTCTAGCTACTGCTATCTCTCTTACTTTGCTTCCTCCCAGGTATTAGATCCTGCATCCTCTATTTTGCTTCATTTCGCCCTGCTAACAGAGCGCGAACTAAAAGCACAGGAGGGACCAGCCCCAGGTTCTCAGACCTTGTCCCCAGAACTACCTCAGGCCTGAAACCAAGGGAAGGCCTGTTCAGCCCCAGGATGGAGCAAGCTCACTCACTCTGCAGGCATGGCACACATGCAGCCCAGTCACACACAGGAAGGGGGGTTGGGGCGGGGGGACAAAGGGATAGAGCACTCAGTGACTCATCTGAGAATTTAGCTGCCCCACTTGAACAGGCCTCTGCTAAGTGTGTGAGATGATATACTGAAAGGTCAAATTTGGGCAGATTTTCATGAGTGACAAAAACACATTGCAGACACTTGAGCAAATCCCTACCACTTCCAAGTCCCTGCTCCAAAGTATGGAGGTTTTGGAGCCTCTCAGTGAAACAGTTGGAAGAATGTTTTCAATTTGAGCAAGATGACATATTTTATCTACTCTGCCTCTTGGAAACAACTGAACTGCTTTATATTAAACTTCAACCCTCCACCCCCTGCAAAAAACCCCTAAAAAACAAAAAAGCAAACCCAAAACAAACCCCCAGAAACTCCAACTATCATTCTGAGGCAGACACTTGGCATGGACAATTTCAGCTTGAGCACTTAAAGTTTGGTGATATTATAGCAAATGGCAATGGATTGACAATGGCAAACCACTTCACTACAGGAATTGCTGTCTGTGCTGCCTTTAATCCATGCACTGCATTTGTCATTAAAACTGTTTGTTCTCACCTGTTTCTAGTTTCAGATTGCTGGAGGACTGTCCTGTGGAAAGGAATGAACAGCAATAGTGGAGACAATAGCATTTGTGGGCTTTAAATTTTTGAATAACTCTTTGTAGCTCCTTCTGCTGGTTTATTGGCACTGTTTCCCACCTTCTTCCTGAGAAGTATTGTTGGTAAGTCTAACAGCTAAAATTTATACAGCCCAAGTCTTCTTAGTGTGTGAGGTCTAATATTTTCACAGCTTTAGGTGACATGGCTGTAGGGCAGCAGTCAACAGCCTTGTCAGATTGCAGGCTGGAATGACCCTGCTCAGGTCAGAGGTGGGTGGGTACTAGGATCCATCTGCTGCTGCCACTGCTTCTACCCAAAGCCCTCGCTGCTATCAATTCTCCATGCCATGGCATGAGGAAAGTCCCCCATTGCAAACACTCCCAAAGCCCCATATCTGCAGGTTGGATTCAGTGGCTCCAGGGGTCTTAGGTTACTGCTCCGTGTTGTAGAGTATCAACACACACAGTGACAGACTTCATATGAAAAGACAGCCTCAGTGCATTGGATGGAATCACAAGTATTCAGCAAGTATTACCTGGACCCCCAACAGGAAGCATCTTTTTTTGTGATACTGCTGCCCCTATCTACCCTCTCCCACAAATTGTAATGGGGAAATCACTTAAGTCACAAGTGTTGCAGATTTCTGCACATCACATTGTCAGCCTTAATGCCTTCATTTTGACATAGCGAATATACCTGAGACCTGTCATTAGTGCAAGCAGCTAATGCACAGTGCAAGCCTAGTACAGCTCATCTGCTCCAGGGAATTTAAGGAAGCATCACTATGCCACATGTCTGTTGCTGCTGGAGTGTGCTCTGGGTAGTTTATGAACCACAGCCATCATCATCAGCAAGGGCCTATGAAGTCAGATAAGGCAAAATACATTCCTCCCACACCCTGAACCCATGTCATCAGTCTGCACCATGAATCGTGGCCATGTGTCATCAGCAAGTGGAAGGGAGATTTCAGAGATGCTTGGGCCCAGAAACAGCCACAGAGCAGACGCTGTGCTTCACCCTGACTCCAACTGTCCGTAGCGGTGGAGACGAGAAGCAGACGTCACCATTCTCCGAAGGCGAAGAAATCCTACTGATGCCTCAGCCCCATATTCCTCAGTGGGTTGTCAGGGATGGGTTGGAGCCAGCATGCACAGAGTGCTCTCGCTGCCTGGTCAGTAGCTGTGGTTGTCAAAGACACCTACAATATGCTGAAGCAAATTAACACAACTGGAGCATATCATTTTAGAAAAGCCATTCGCAATTGTGTGGATATTTTCTACGTGTCATAAAAACCATGTGCACTTACTGGACTTCATACCTGCCCTTTCAGAAATCCCCAGTTCTGATATGCCAAATAATATTAGCGATAATGCTAATGATGATAATCATTGTAGTAATTATCGTGTTCACTCTCATACTACTCTTTCCTGCCCAGGCAGGGGGTTGGACTCGATGGTCTGTTGAGGTCCCTTCTGGCCCCAGCATCTATGACTCTACCTGCACCAGCAACTTTGTACGCAGAGTACTGGAGCTTGCTGGCTGACACCCCATGTGATTCCCAATGACCCTGGGGATGGCCAGTCCTTGGAGATCATGCTGTCAGCCTGAACTCCCCGCAGCTTCCTGCTGGGAGCCCCAGCGCATGTTTGCCAGTGTGCCCTGCTGGGCCTGTTACTGTTGGGCTGCTCATTCCCTGCCCCTGCCCCTGCCCCTGCCCCTGCCAGCTCTTTGTAGCAGGCTCTTGTGCTTGTGTTGAAGACCACTGTGCTCCAGGATCAGGGGTCACAGTGACCCCACCCATGGGTTGGGGCGCTGCTCACTCACTTCAATGGGAACCTGTCCCCTAACATGAGATGGCGAGACGCTGGGGCTGAAGTCACTGGGAAGGTGTGCCAGGGAGAGGGGAAGGAGGGGGCTGTGAGGACTGGAGACGCACGCCCTGCTTCGGGGCAGTTCCAAGGGGGACCGTGCGGCTGCTGCACTGCGAGCCAGGAGGAACCTGTGGCCCGGGGCAGGAGCGGGGGGACGTCTCCCAGGGCGCGCCAGGGAAGGTGCTGGAAGCGAGTGAACAGAAGTGACGCTCCCCAGAGCAAGTGTGTTTGTTCACATCCTGCCTTGCTGGGGGCCCTGGTTGCGAGGCCCCAGGCACGCCGGTGGGTTCACAGACACCTGCACATCCATCCTGTGGCCCCTCGTCTGGGTCCGGAGTATACCTGTGGGGAGAGCAGGGCATGTGCCCCCTCCCCGGGGGGGCTGCAGCCAATGTGGGGCTGTAGCCACCAGCCGGGCCACCTGGTGAGGCCCATGGGCTGGCCATGCTCCCCCACAGGCTGTACTTCCCAGCCTTCACTGCTGGGCCTCATTGCAGCATAACACAGGCCAGAGGCTGCAGCCTTCCCCTCCCCCCCAGTACAAATCCCTTGACAGAGCCAGCTCGGTGACAAGGCAGAGCCAGCATACCACCTCCCCCTGCCCCCAGAGTCTCCTTCCTTTGCTGGCCCGGTCCCCTGGTCTTTGGGCTGGGGCAGGACCTGGCTCTGCTGGGGAGGCAGAAGGTGAGTGCTCCCAAGGCCATGTCTTGGCCTGCACAGGCTCAGCGGGCTCCAGGCTTTGTCCTAAAGCTTCAGTGCATGAGAGTCAAATGGAGCCTAACAGTTGTCTAGCCAAAGTCTGCTGTTAGGAGGGAAGCAGCACAGACCTGAGCAGAGCCGTTCAAAAAGAGACTAAAGCTAATGTTAGAGGCATGGAGGAGGCTGCTGAGCAGTAGGGAACAGGGAAGCGGGGTTGGAACACCACAGCTAATTCCTTGCTGTGTTTTAAGTACAGATACTCTGGCTTTTGCTGTTAAATGCCTCTCTTCTCCCATAGCAGAAGCCCCAGCCCAGTTCTGCATTAAACCCCCACGTGCTGGCCAACTCCCAGTCATGGGTGGGCTTATTCTCTCTAGCACAGCTCAGTTGTATTCCCTTTCAAGTCAACAGGACTGTCATGAGCTCTGCCTGTGCTACAGCCTAGACAGTAGGGCTCTGATTTAGTCATAGCAAGGCCAGGGGTTGTTAACTGGTGACAAACTGGAGAGGGTTCGAGGAAGATCCATAGGCTTGGGAAAGCAAGCTGACAGGGAGACACTTGGGAGCTCCAGCCACAGCACCAAAGCACCTGCCTGGGGAACAGAAATGTGGTACTAAGGGGCTCTGCAGTCTGGCAGACAAAGGCATAATGGGATTCCCTGGCTGGGGCTGGAACTACAAAATTCAGACTAGAAATAAGAGCAAACACTGGTATTCAGGTACTGGCCATTGGAGCCCTTCACTAAGGGTTGTGGGGAATGCCGGGGGGAGGGGAATAGGTGTCTAACAAATAAGTGCTAGTTCACCCAGGAATGGATGCAGGGTAGCCCTAAGGCCTGGGTTGTACACAGAGCCATATGGAATGACCCCAGTGTTTGCTTCTGGTCTTATGTGCTGGGAACAGGCATCCCTGTGACCTCAGCTAATGGGGCAGGGCCCATCTGCATTCTGCTGGAGGACATTTTGGGTGACTACATGTGACCTCTCAGGGTGCTGCACTGAGGAGCAGGGCAGGTCCCCCACTGGAAGGAAAAGGAACAAGCAGGGACTATTCTTGCAGGGGATAAACAGGACTCAGTCTCCCCAGCTGATACTCCTGCCATGGTCTGCCCCCTCCCTCAGTGGAGGGGCAGGCAGCACCAGCCATTCAGCCAGGGGCTGGAAACCAGTAGAGCATCTATGAGGAGGGCTAAGCCAGCGGCAGATGAGTGTGGGATGGGGATGACTGAGACACTCTGAGAGCTTGTGGAGGTGGGAAAGAGAAGGATGGCGTTGCTGGGGAGGAGGAAGGGAGCAAGGCTGGTGATGTGTTTGCCCTGAGAAGTACATGAAGGACAAGAGGCAAATAAGGCGAGTCCTGGGTTCCCTCAACTTTAGCTCCAGCTCCCTGAAATGCCTTTTCTGACACATTTCCAGGTTTGGGCTACATGAGCTTGGGGCAGAAGGGTGCGGGGAGTGCACGGTTATAGAGAATACTCAAGAAGAAAAGTGTCAGGGACATTGTAGCTCTGGCCTGGGGCATATCACTTGACACCCCTCTCCTCCAGGCCTCTATGTCCCCACCTGCAAGCAGGGATGGTGCTCCCCAGCAGGGATGGTGCTCCCGGAGGCTGGGAGCTCTGCAGTCTGTACCGCTGCAGTGTATGCCTGGAGTGCAGTAGATGATTTTGAAGGGGTGAAGCATCTGAAGTCTGTGTCTGCCTGTACTCTCAGGTGATGGCCACTGGTGTGAGGAGCCTGAGTGAGAGGCGGCACAGTGGGAAGGCCATGCCTGGGTTCTTCCTCTCCCAACTGGCAGCAGCTCTGGACAATCCAGCCATCACGGCTCTGGAGGTAAGGCTGTCTGAGGCAGAAGGTGGTGCTAAAAGAGTCTGCCACATGAAGAGAGCTCAGGGTGTTATTGGGGAGGGAGATGCCCCTCCTTCCCTCTCCATCAGCTAGGAAGAGGGATTGGTACCTCTTCAAGCTGAGGTGCTGGACTGGGAGTTGGAAAAGCTCCTTGTGAGCGTGTCAGCTCCCTTGGGGCAGAGGCTGCTTCCCAGAAAGCAATCTGCCCAGTGCTTTGCCATCATGTCTTTCAATAGCCCTAGCAAAAGCTCTGTTTCGGTAAGCAGGTAGGACAGTGGGACAAGCTGCCTAGGGAAGCTGTGGAATCTCCTTCACAGGGAGGCTTCAGAAGAGGATGGATCAGCTTCTGTGATGGTAATAGGAATAGTGCACCCTGCACTGTGCAAGGGACTGGACTAAACACTTCTCACCCTATGACTCCGTGGGCTTGTCTACACGTTCATTAATGCACAGTAGTTACTACACATTTAGTTTAGTACTTGGTTAATAAAGTACTAACTAAACATGCAGTACAGTAAAAGCTGCAGTATCCGGCATCTTACAAGCCGGAATGCTCTACTAACCGGCATGCCGGCTTGTAAGATAAAGTGAAACTAGAAGTGCCCACTGGGGCACTTCCAGTTTCTCTGAGCCTCCACGGCCAGGGGCAAAGCAGCCTGTGCTGCTGAGCCCCCACGGCCCGGGGGCATAACAGGCTGCACAGGGCTGCACAGGGCCCACCTCCCTGTCCCGCAGGCCCTCCAGCGTTGATGTGGCAGGAGGGACAGGAATGTCGCAGGAGGGACGGAGGGAGAAGTGGCAGCTGGGGCCATTCAATTAACCGGCATATTTTGTTATCCAATATACCCCATTCCTGGGGCATGCCATTTAACAGAGCTTTTACTGTAACTAGTTACTGTGCAGCAGTGCTGGCGCACCGTTTTGTTGTGATGGTTACTGTGCAGTAGCCTAATAACACTGCAGAGTAGCTTATTACCACGGTTCTTGATTGGCACATTACTGCACAGTATTATTAGGCTAATGTGTAGTAAGCATCTCATGTAAATGTGCCCTGTCAGAAGATATGCCCCATGAACCTCTGCCAGCTGTCTGTGTTTCAAGTTAATTTGTCTGACATGACAGCTGAGTAGGTCCTGGCTTGCTTGTTGGCTGGCTGTTCTGACAGTGTCCCACCACTGTAGCTTGCTCCAGGGATGCCACTTCATAAGTACACCAAGCTCAGCTGATGTGGCTCAGTATGGCCAATGGAGGGACCGGACTGCTGATCAGGGACTGGAAAACAGCAGCCTGGATTTCTGTGCTGTGTTTCTCATTGAAGCACAGAGCCATCATGACATGGCTTTATGCTCATTTCGCTGACAGCTACCACCACAGATCCTAGAGTTTGCTTGAGCTGCTGCCTGGCGAAGTGAAGCTCAAACAGGCCAGTTTAATTATGAGGTGAGACCCAGTCCCAGACTTGGAAGTGGCTGACTTGTCTCCCAGCACAAACCATGGCAGCCAAGGCCCTGTGCAAATGGCTGTACAGTGGAGTGGTTTCCTGATATAATGTACAAGCAAGAAATACCCAGTCCTAGTGCACTTGTTTAATGCAAATCTGGGTTTGGGGGAGTCCAAGAACTACACTGAATGAACAGTCCCAGGCAACTGGTGTCCACACTGTGTGCTGGAAGAGGGAAGTTCAGTCCACTCCGCAGCTCTGTGCCTCAGTTTCCCTGTCTGCACATGGAAGAGAGCCCTGCTGACCCCGCTTCATTGAGGGTTGCAAGCTCATGGCATCTGTAGTGGGCCAAAAAGATAGAGTGCTTGAAGCTTTGCTGAGCCCAGGATGGTCACTGGGAATCAAGCCCTGCCCACTCCCTCCTGCTCCCTAGGGGAGTAGCTTGACGATGGCCTCTTGTTACGTCTCTTCCCAGTGGCATGAGGATGGGCGGGGAGTTGTTGTCCATCCGCACCTGTATGAAGAGGAGGTTCAGAAGCACAAGGACTTCTTCCCAGAGCTGAAGACCCTGCGGTCAGTCTCGATGCTCCAGGCCTGGCTGTTGACTGCTGGCTTCAGAGCCAAGGTGACAAAGTAAGTCCTACATTCCCCTGCACTCCTAAGCAGACAGCTACTAGCATCCTGCTGGGGCCACACACACGGGCCTGTTCCTAATGGCTGCAGAGACCAACACAAAGGCTGGAGGGGGAGGGATCCAGGCCAGAGGCTGGCACATGGCATCTCAGTGCTGGGGAATTGCTACACACCTGCTTAGATCTTTGTTCTGCTTAGAATTAAGAAACAAGGCTCTTCAATTTTTCGGGGCTGAACAGAGGTGACTAAAAAAGGAGAAAGTAGGTGATGGGAGAGGGAAGGAAGGACCTCAAGAGGCTGAGAGAAGGAAATCAGCAGCAGGAGAGCAGGAGATAGTGGAAACTGGGGTATAGTCTAGAGTGCTGGCATCAGAGCCAAGTCAGTGCCAGTGCCACGATATGCAGGCTTCTCCTGATGTGGTGCGGGAAGAGAATCTGTTGGGCTCAGTGTAGTGTGAGCATTGCAACAAGGGCTTGACCAGCCACCTATTCAGAGGCTGCCCTGCCCTTTGTCGTGGGATTTAACCCCCACTGTTTAGTCTTGGAGCTCTCAGGCTTAGCAGGGCACTGCCCAGGCTCAGAGATCGTGTTGAGGCAAGGGCTGTGCTATGCTAGGCTGGTCTGAAGGTGTTAGGCATTAAGGCAGTGACACCTCCCATCAGCGCAGAGCCTCTGATCTGCAGGGGGCAGGGAGGCAGTGGCATGGGCTAGCCAGCTGGTCTATGACTAGAGATGTGAAGGCCTAGAAAACCCCCCAGGTTTTTTCCATTTTTTTTCCCAAGGACCTTTTTCCATTTTTTCCAATGGAAAAATTGGAAATTTTGGGAAAAACTGAAAAAACCTCTCTTACGCAATGTTTTCTTTTAGAGTGATGTATGAAATGCTTTTTAAGACAAGGTTTTCAAATATTATTTATTGCAGCTGCCCTTTGCTCACTCCAAATGATTTCTAATAATTGTATAATATGAAGATGTTTTATGTAAGACAATCTATAGTATTAGATCATTACAATTACTATATATGGGAGAGGTGATACAACTCTCAAATCTAAGATAAAATTCTTCCCCCAGGGGGCACTGCCATCTGCACAGGAGGAAGGAAGGATCCAGGGCTGCCTTTGCTTGTGTACTTCTGCACTGCCTGGGGCCTTCCTTCCTCCAGTGACTTTGATCATTCACGAGTTTGAGTCTGGTTTTCTGGTCCTTCATCCTCTATTGATATGAAACCGGATACCTCTACGTCCTCTATTTTTCACTGCTTGGCCCACTCCCGCCGCTGACACCACCGTGTTTGCCTGTGGGAGCTCTCCGCTTGGCCCGCCACCAACACTGCCACAGTTGCCTGTTTCCAAGAGTTTCCAAGTTTGGTGGAGATAGAGTAATATGTGTAGGGTGGCCATTTGTCCAGTTTTACAGAGGACAGTCTGGTTTTCTGGTCCTCCATCCTCTATTGATATGAAACCGGATGCCTCTATGTCCTCTATTTTTCACTGCTTGGCCCACTCCTGCCGCTGACACCACTGCGGCTGCCAATGGGAGCTCTCTGCTTGGCCCGCCACCAACACTGCCACAGTTGCCTGTGGGAGCTCCCCGCTAGCTGCTAGTTGCCATGTCCCTGTTGCCAACACCGCTGCCTGCAGGAGCTCACTGTGCTGCCCCACCCGAGCCTCAGGAGGCATGCAACGTTCAAGGTGGTGGGGACAATAACTGTCCTCTATTCTTGAGGTACCTTGATAGCCACCCTAAATATGTTCTCCTCCTGAGTCCTGACTAGGCCACTCAACCTGGTCACCTCTCCCCTCAAAGGACTGGGAGTAGACACTTGCAGCCCTGCTACAAGGGAACAAGCAGCTTAACAGTTTCTTCACACAAGCAAGAATGGCAATAAAGGCCTGTTGTGGGTAGCAAAGCCTCAGAGGAAAAAGAAACCTAAAGATTTTGGTGGTGGAATGGAACCTGCCTCCTCCTGGACCCGGGGACCCTGAGAGCCACAGAAGTACCTAACAAACTGCATCTAGTAACACAAAGGAGCTGAAAGTAGACTTCTTGTTTATTAAAAGGTAAGCATTTCAATTTCTTTGAGTTCAGTATATTTTAAGTTAGTATATTTTCATAATTTATGTCATTTATAATGCAGTTCCTACCAATCTGATGCTTTCTAAGCAAATCACCCTCTACCCTTATCTTAACAGTGAAGTCAGGTCTGAGGGAAGGGGTGGTTCACAATTACCTTACTGAGGAGGGCTCCCCTTCATCATTTACTAAATTTTTCACATGCTGTAGCTTAGTGTTTATGTATGTAACCTAGCTATTAAACTACTTATTTCTTTTTTTTCCCCCTTAGCAATATGGTGTGACCATGTTCTAACATTTGGAAGCATTTCCACACTGCAACTGCAAGTCATTCTGAAAACCCCCCTGTGTTTTGCCAGTAGTGTCAAATTAAATATGCATTTCTAAATGCTACCAGGATGACCAAACACTTCCTTGCATGTATGAAGTGTCTTGCAGACATAAAAAAAATCTTTCATGAGTCTGAATGAAGCAGATCATGATGACAGTGGAAGTAGCACTTGAAAACATTCTTGATCCAGAAGTCCTCCTGCTTCTCCTGTAAAATCAGCATCACAAAGTGTCTCCCAGTCAACAGTATCAGGTAAACAGATATCTCAACCAACTGTATCCAAAAGACTGCCAATAACCTCATTTGTAGACAAGGTGACACCTGAAAACCAAGAAAAAATTGACCAAACTCTTGCAGAGCAATCTGTGCTTCTGGGATGCCATTATCTATCAATCACTGAAAATGCACATTGGCAGGCAGCATTTAAATTATTAACACCATCATACCATTTGCCCAGCAGACATTCTTTGAGGTAGCCTATAGTAAGAGTTTGAACATGTAATGTCATCTGTGCACAAAAAAGTCAACAAAGCACTCTGTCCTGCAGTACTTACTGATAGGTGGACAAATGTATGGGAAAAAGGAATCATAAACTTTGTGATAACAACACCTCAACCAGTTTTTTAATAAAAGTATTGAAACAGGAGCAAACAGACATACTGAAGAGTATATCAGTAGTAAAATATGTGAAATCCTACAGAAGATTGCAAGTGGTAAAGTATTTGCTTTGTTGATTGACAACACAAGTAATATGAAAGCACCTTGGGAGATCATAATGGACAAATATCCACATATTACTGAACTAGGATGTGCTTCCCATGACCTAAACTTGCTTTTTAATGATTTCATGAAGCTGGACACACTGCAAAAGATCTATAATAGAGCAAAATAAGTTATAAAATATGTAAAATTTACTCATATTGTCACTGCAATCTTTAAGAAGAAGCAGGAAGAAAAGAATGGGAAGAATAAAATGGTGAGACAAATGTTGTAGTAAAACTAGACGGGATGGGGGGGTGAACTCATTTGAAAGTTTACTAAAAAACAAAGAAATTGTTCAAGAAATAGCGATAACTGAGGAGTAGTCCGAAGCGTAAGGAACACTGTACTTGATGACGATGTCTTCTGGGTCCAGCTGCAGAACTCCCTGAAGATTCTGAAGCAGGGGCGGGCAATTATTTCAGGCGTAGGGCCACTTACTGAGTTTTGGCAAGTCATCAAGGGCTGCATGACAGGCAGCCAGGAGCAGATAAATATTAATTTTCTAAATTTTTAGGAGCCACATCCAGCCCATGGGCCGCATTTTGCCCACCCCTGTTCTAAAGCCATTTTTTTCAGCAATC
>NW_017728915.1:2753080-2778677 GCF_001723895.1 Crocodylus porosus | reverse complement strand
GCATTGCTACTGCATTTGACTGAATTACAAAACAAGCAACACACATAGGAATTGATGTTGGCAAGGTACTTTCAGTTATTACAGACTACAGAACATCACCAGGTATTTGGACCAGGAGTGCAAACTGGGACTCTGCCAAGCATATTCCTCCTGCAACATGTTTGGAAGGCCATTGTATAACAGCCTCTGATTCCCCTTGCTTCTCAACTGCTTCAGATTCCTCCATCTTCTGCAGCACATGAAAGAAACTGGTCTGTGGTTGGAAATATACACATCAAATCAAGAAATAAACTACCTTGTGAATGAATAAAGAAGCTTGTTTCAATCCATGCAAACCTTCAGTTTTCTGAAGTCCATGAAGATAAAAATGAAGGTTCAGATTCAGAATCAGAAAATACTGGTATTTCAGAAACTAAACCTGACTCTGATTCAACAAAGAAACTTGTGATGCTAATAATTTCAAAGATATATTTGTTTGTTTAAAAGACATATTAGTTTCATGTGCTGAATTTTTTCTCCAGCCTTACAGGGATGGGGTTATTTTAGCTTTTTTTCCCTAAAAATATGAGTTTCTTCTGTTTCTGGAGAGTGTGGACTGTATGGAGGAGACTTTCTAAGTCCAGATAATAAAAACTTCCTTTTGTTTACTACAATGTTGATGGTTTCTATTTTCAACTTTTATTTTTTTCCTAGTTCTCATGAACTGGCAAAAACCAGGACATGCTTAAGTACCTTAGGGTGCAGTAGCTTGTAGCTCCATCTGTAACAATAATTACAAATAATTAGTTTAAATGCCTTAGTTTTATTCAAATAATAGGCATTTATACTTTGAATTTTCATAAATATACCAAACATTTCAATTTTATGTGCTAATTCAGTTATACATAATACACTGTATGTTCTTAAAGTAGTAAAGTAAATGTAGATAGATAGGAAGATAAATATTGCATATGTTTTACTTTTTCCAAAAATTTCCATTTTTTTCTGGAAAAATGGGAAAAAACACATTTTTTTTCCATGGCATCAAAATTTCCAGAAATGTTATATCTCTATCTCTGATAAGAGAGTTCACTCAGAGCCAGCGATGAGGGTGAGGGAGGGGAGCCAGGTCACACAATGTGCCTGTTTAGCACAATGGAACATAGATAGCCCCTGGCCGGCTTGAGGACATTCACTCAAAGACAGTCAAATCAGCCCAGGTGAGATGTGACCCAGAACCAGGACCCCTCAGGGCTACCAGGCAGCTGAGCCATGCTGGGCTACTGTGTTGCAGTTTCAGGCCCCAGGGACTTGGTGTCCATGGGGTAAGGATATCACCACAGCTGGCAGCCTCACTGGAGCAGCCAAAGGCTGTGGAGATGGGAAGGGGAGGGAGAAACCCTCTCCTTAGCAGGGCTGTCCCTGCAGCACATGGCTGAGCAATAGCTGTGGGTGGGAGGGGGCAGTGGCTGCATGGCCACTGCATTAAATACTAGTTTCAGTTTCATTCATGATAATCACATATCAAAGAGCAGACTCAGACCAGGCCCCCGCCCCAGCCTCCCCACAGGGATCACTGTGCAAGCATGCTATTGCACAGGAGTGGAGGCAGCCACCTGTGTCCCTACGGGATAAGGTATTTAGCATAGGGGTGGGCAAAATAGGGCCTGCAGGCCGAATCCGGCCTACCAGGCACTTTCATCCGGCCCGTGGCACCCACCAATGACTTGTATCCTGTCTAGCCCTTCTGACCACGAGGGTGGGAGCGAGGCACCCACATATAACCACCCCTTAGGGTTACCATCTCTCCAATTTCAAAAAAGAAGACACTTGTGGGAGGGAGAGGGAGGAGAGGGGGAAGCTGTATCTAATTATGTAGGGGGCAGTAATATGCACCCCCCCCCCCCGCCAGTGTCCCACACTCCCAACCTGCAATCCTCTGTTCCCTCCCAGTCCCAGCCCCTCACTCCTGACCTGGAGACCCTGTTCCCCGCAGCCCATGAATGTACACACACACGCACCTATCAGCAGCTGCCAGGGCCCCACACGCAGAGCACATAATCTCCTGACAGCCATTCAGCTTGCTCCTCTGCCCCCAGCCCAAAGCAAAAGCAGAGGCAAAGCAAAAACCAGGACATTTGATTGCATTTTAAAAAATCTCCCCAGTTGGAGGACAAGGGGCCGGACGTGTGGTAACCCTACCCTATTGTGCCTCACTTCCACCCTCGTAGGTGGAAGGGCCTGGCCAGCATGGAGCTTCTGGGTGAAGCTGCTGCTGCCACTGCTGCAGCCACTGCAGCACCCGCTTGGCCTCCCTGGCATCCCGCACGCTCCAGGCAACAGGCAGGGAGGTGGCAGGGGAGGGGGCAGGGGCAAGCTTCAGCTGGTGGGGAGCATGGAGTGTGGGGCTAGGGCTGGCGGCAGAACAGAGCCTGTGTCCAGGGGGGCGGCAGCAGTGTGGCACTCGGGTGGGCAGGGCGTAGGTGTGAGGAAGGGTGGGGGGCGTGGGCCCCCCCATATACTTCCTCCATGATGTGCAGCCTCCGCAGGCAATGGCAGCAGCAGCAGGCAGGGGACACTGGTGCCTGGTGCGTGTGGCTCCAGCCAGTGATGCACGTGGGGGCAAGCAGCACAATTTGCCCACCCTGCCTCTGTTATGGGGAGCTCCCCACTGCGCACATGGAGCTCCTGCACTCATGTACCACTGGAGGGAAGCTCCACATGCTGGAGACAGGTGTCTTTGCTACTCCCTGTTGTGCAGGTCCTGGGACCCCGCAGGGAAGCAGGAGCCAGGACTCCCAGACTCCACCCCCCCACACACCCTCCCCACACAATATTCAAGACTAAGACTTTATTTTTGGGTTATTATGCAATCACCTCTATATATAGTAGCAAACACAAATCATGACAAAAATATTTTTTGGAATAAACTTAAAATATGGTATAGTAGGTGTTTGACTTTTAGTGTATGACTTAGTCTTTTTCTGGTTCTAAGATGACAACCCTCCTCTCCCAAATGGAGTATTACTGGGGTGCCAGGGGAGGGACTTCTGGTCATGGGTTAGAGGGCGGGACTTGTGGTCTCAAGATGGCAATCAGGGGTCAGGGCACCTGTCAAAGGCCGAGGCTACCCATGTGGCCCTTGACAGCTCACCAAACCTGGTCAAGCAGCCCTCTAGCCAAAATAATTGCTTGCGCTTGAGTTAGCAAAGTTTACAGATTTGTTGGAATCTGACAGGCTGCACCATAAGCACTTCTGCTAGACCTTGAACTTGTGAGCTCTAGGCTGTCAACCAGGCAGCATAATGCCCATGCCACCCCAGACCCTCAGAGCTCACCTCGAGTAGCCCGGGAGACAGCAGCTGCTGTGTCAGCAGTGCCTGGGCTTGTGTTAGGTGCGCCTAGCAAATCCCCTTGGCCCCACACTGTGTTGCTCAGTCAGCTGGAGGGGTATACTGGAGAAAGAAGGGGCAGACAGGTCAGTAGAGGCAGGGAACATGCCAGGAAGAAGACATGTGCAGCAGATCTGTAAGGGGTATCAGAACCAGGGCTGCTTTCCTCAGGCTGGATACAGTAAGAATCACCCACTGCATCATTCACTTGTATCTGAACAAGAGCTCCAGAAGAAGCTGGCAAATCAAAACAGCAGCACACTCCCCCAAGGGCAGAGCAGGCACCCAGGGAGGGGACTACAATGTTCTGTTCTCTATGCTCTGCAATTGCCTCAATTCTGCCCATAGGCAATTCACTTCCCAGCTCTGTGCCTCAGTTTCCCTGTTTGCACATGGAGGAGGGGCTTGCTGATCCCTCTTCATTGAGGGCTGCCAGCTTATGGGGGCTGTAGTGGCCAGAAGGCAAAGGGCAGAGTGCTTGAAGCTTTGCTGAGCCCAGGATGGTCACTGAGAATTAAGCTTTGCCCAGTCCTTGTGCCCTGTGCACACCTGAGCCCAGCAACTGGATGGAGCAGGCAGTTTAAGGGTCCCGAGTGCCTGCCCCAGTGCTGCTCTCAGGCTCTCAGACTGGGGCATGTGCTCAGGAGAGCTCTGCCCACATGCTGGGCCCAAGGGAGGGGAGGGGTGTGGGGGCAGGGTTTGACTATCAGTGATGGCCTGGGCACAGCAGGGAGGTAGTACAGACCGGCCCATTGTGCCAGAAGGCTTTCAGCAGACTTGCACTGACTACCTGAGAGGGACTTTCCAGGGGGCTGCTCCACCCTGGCTGGAAGCAGGTCAGCTTTGCATTATCATAAGATGAAACCGGCAGGTCACCTGGGTAGCCGCTGAGGACAGCAAGAGGCATTTCCTGCCTTGAGGTGCCCTTCCTTGTTCCCTCGGCCACCACTCCCTGCCTTTGCTTTCTGTCCCACAGGGCCAAATCTGACATCCTCATTTTCCAGCACTCTGACTTCAGGAAGTTGCCTCCCAGGGCAGAGGAAGTGGATGGTCCCAGTGCCGAGCCTGGACCCAGCCCCAGGCAGCACAAGAAAGCCAAGAAAAGGAAGAGCATGTCTGATCTTACTGCCTCCGCAGGCAGTGCAGCAGGAGCTCTGTCCTCAGACACCCCAGGCACAGACAGTAAGTGCAGGCAATGTCACCACAGCCACAGGGCCGGGGCCTGGGCTTGGGCAGAGGAAGAAAGCACACGTTAGTCTCAGTTACGCCTCCCAGTGCCTGGCTGTGCCTTTTCAGGTACTGCCCATGCCAGTGTAAGCTGCTGCTAGAGGCACAGTTGGTTGGTCCACAGCAAAAGAAAGAGACCTGCCACTGCTGCCAGCTAAGGCAGCAGCTCAGGTCAGCGGAGGAAGGTTGTGGTTTTGGTGCAGAAGGGCAAGGCTCCAGGCTGGGCTCCCCAGCGCTGGCGAGTGTCAGTTCAAGTCCAGGTAGCTGTTGCCCCCTGACTGCATGGTCCTTGCAGGGCCTGACTACATGCATGCCTGACTCTAATGAGCAGTACCGTGGACACCATGTCCTCCTAGAAATGGACCCTCTGCAGTTGGGAGAAGTCCTGCTTACCATTGAGCATATGGGCAGGAACCCACCAAGATACTGGGGGCCAAACCCAGGGGCCAGATTCTGCTTACGCCCCTTCCCCATGTCCTTCCCTCACCATCCCATCCTGCAACTGAGAGAAGGCTTCCCTGCTCTCTGGAGGGGAGCGGGGTCAGACCCAGAGACGCTGCTTCCACATCTCCACTCCAGAGGGAGGAGTGGAGCCTTCTGCCCCTCTACTGCTGTCACTACCACAATGGGGGAAGCTTGGGGCTACTGAGGGGAGTAAGAGACTGCCCAGCTGGGGGAATTATACTGCAGGAGCCCCAATTGCCTCCCTCCTGCAGGGCACCATGGCAGAGATCCCCAGCTCCAGGGAGGGAATCATGTGTCCAAGCCTACTCCCTATCTCCTCAGGACTGGCATTATTATTGTATGTCTTACAGTAGCACCAAAAGACCTGGCCCCATTGTACCCCATGCTGCACAGGCACAGTGAGAGACAGCCCCCACATAGAGGGTCTAATGAGACGAGATAGACACAAGGTGTGGAGGGCAGGACAGTCGTGCCCACTGTGAGGACAGAGGCTTGCCTGGGGTCACTCAGGCATCTGTGGGAACTCCCCCCAGGCCCTCTGAGGCCTCAGCACAAGCCATCACCTCCTCAAGATGTCTGCTCTATTCCTGGCTCTGATAGTGATTTGTGGGGAACTTGGGGCATATTCCTGTGCCCGCTGTACCTCCGTTTCCCCCTCTGTGGCTCAGGGCTGACAGCCCCTAGGCCCTGCTGCCTGCTGAGGCACTGCTACACCCTGCTGGTAAAACCCAGAGACAGGGTGGGACAGTGTCACAGAGCTGCTGTTACACCTGCCCCAGGGAGACCACAGCGCCTGCGACCCTTATACCAGTACATCAACTATGACAACCCGGAGATGAACATGCTGTCGGAGGAGGAGGGGGACACACCAGAGACAGCTGCCCCAGGAGAGGCTACCACAGGGGTGGGGAAGGCAACAGCCAACGTGCTGGAGGGATCTGGACAAACAGGTAATGGAGAAGGAGCTGAGACGGGGCTGTCAGAGATGTGGCAACTGGCATGGGAGCTGTCTGCCCAGAGTCTATAACGGGGTGGGAGGGACAGAAAGAGGGAGGGCAGAGCCTGAGGGGAATAGAGAGAGGAAGAGAGATGCCCCAGCACCAAAAACTGATGAGTGCCCATGAGCAGCTGTGTGCATGGCGTGTGCCTGTGCAGTCACCACCCCCGCATGTACATTCGGCCACACCAAAAGGCTGTCTTCAGCTGCGTGTGTGCATGTAAGTGCCAATGGGCACCAAACACCTGCCTTAGATGCCTGGGAGGCTCCTACC
Organism: Crocodylus porosus; assembly: GCF_001723895.1. NCBI lineage: Eukaryota > Metazoa > Chordata > Crocodylia > Crocodylidae > Crocodylus > Crocodylus porosus. The sequence continues at coordinate 2,772,343 of NW_017728915.1, read as the reverse complement.
TGGAGAGGACTGGCAAAATCCCTCCGGCTTTGGTGGAAGCAGAGTAAGTGCTGAGTCCAGGGCAGCTGGAGAGAGCCTGATTGTTCAGCACTGGTTGGCACTGAAGAGTCAGCAGCTAGACAAGCTGTGGGCTAAGACAGCTTGGATACTGATCGGGGCCAGGCCTGGACCAGGCAGCTCCTATGATCACCATCCATAGCTCTGCCATGGGGACTTGCATTGTGCAGCACAGGGGGCTGTGACAAAGTCAGGCAAGCACTGTCCCTAGCCTGTCACAGGAGAATTGAAGGCACAGGATGGTGAAGAGACTTGCCTGTGGTGATAAGAAGGCCAGCAGCAGAGCTGGGAACAGACACCAGGCCTCCTATTCCCAGCCCAGAGGCTGGGGACTGCCCCATCCTGTCCCCCTCTGTACTGTGGACTCAGTGGTAGGTAGGTACGAGCAGGTGGCTGAGGACTGACCCTCAGTCAAGAAAGAGGGCGGACTGCCAGCTGGGCTGCATGTGACACAGCTGGGTGTAGCTGCCTGTGGCAATGGAAGGTGGCACTGCAGTTCCCAGAGCTATGGCAATATTGTGGGCAGTAGTGGCGGAGGTGCCCTGGGCACAGCAAGCATGTAGGTCTGTTTTCTGCCCTTGTCAAGTAGCCCAAGATGTCTTGGGCTGAGCTCAGCTGTGTCAAAGAAGGAGCCCAGAGCTCTGTGCCACGGCCCTGTTTCACAGCATCTGTGCCTCGGTGTTCCCCTCTGTGAACACTCACGCACTTTCCCACAGAGTAGCAGGGGCTGATGCATGAGCAACGCCAGGATGAACCCGAAGGCGCAGAGCTGCTTCTGGCTGAGTCACACCCAGGACAGATGCCCTCCCAGCACTGTCATTGCTGCTGGGTGGAGCTCTTTCCCAGGAGTGGAGCTGGACCGTGGCTTCTATCACCATAAGCATCACTGTGCCCTGGCTGCTTCTGGGAGCATAGCCTGCTGCTTAGGGGGAGCTTAGGGCAAGGCCTGTGCCCAGGCTCTAGACAGGAAATATGCCCAGCAAGCTTTGCCTGCCTGGAAGCCCTGGTGGGCTGAGCTGAGCTGTATTTCCCCAGCCTGGTCCTCCACACTGGAGGGACTACTCTTGTCCCAGACACTCAGATCTGCCATGCTCCATTTGCTCCCTCCCACCACTGCCCTGAGCTGGTCTTCCTGGAGGTCTGCTCTGCAAACCATGGGGTGACAAAGACACATATGGCAGAATAAGCTACAAAACTCAAGAAGGGACATCTTCAGTGCCTACAGTAGCTCAACAGCTCCTGCTTGTCCCTACGAGCCCTGCCTTGGCATCGCATAGATAAAACTGAGAGGAGGGGCTAAGCACCCCCCTGGCCACAGGCTGCTCTGCATGGCAGAGCAGAGCTGTCCTTTAAACATCTGCAAAGTCCAGTGGCTTGAGCCAGCAGGTCCAAGATGACCTGGGTCAGTGTCTGTGCAGCCTCAGCTAGGAAAAGCAGCACTGTGCCATTAGCTTTTGTTCTCAGCTGTAGCTTTGCCACAGCTCTGGCTCTGCTCCAGCTCCAGCTCCAGCTGCTCAGGCCTGACCTGAGTCTGACACTATTTCAAATTCAGCAGCAGCCTGCAGTGGAGTCTTTTCCCTCACAGTTGCTGGGGACCAGCCATAAATTAGTTAAGACAAGAGAGGAAGAGGGTGCCCAGGCACAGCTCAAACTACCCTTTCTGCAACCAAAGGCAGCAAGACACCAGCTGCCTCATATCCCAGTCCCTCCCCATTAGCTTAGAAAGCTGCAGATCATCAGGGCTCTAATACCTGCTGCCAAATGACTCCTAGGTGGCAGGACAAATTCCATACAGGAGACCTACTTGGCACAGGATACAGCTGAGCCTGTCCCATCACCTTGCTACATGTGTCCCATCCACACTTGCCAAGAACCAGGATCAGCTAATTCCAGCTGATTGACTACACCAAGTAGACAGACCACACCAAACATCTGCCTGTCTCATCAATCATCACAGATGGTGGGAGGCCTGAACAGACCTTTCTCAGAAGAGGGAGTCTTTCTGTTCACCCTTCTGGCCACCAACTGGTGCAAACAAGCATCTCCCTCCCCATTTCCCCCACATGTAGGAAGCACAATGATGTAAGCTCAGCTGTCCATGTCAGCACAGATTCTTCCCCCTCTTCCCATTACAGGTGAGAAGGGCAGTAACCCAGCAATCTGCTCCCTGGGAACTCCAGCCCCATCTGAGGTGGACAAGTCAACTCAAGTTGCCATCAATAAGATGCTCAGTGTCTGTGCAGCTCACCTGGTGCCTCCACTCTCACCGCAGCATAATTGCACAGACTGAGGTTTCCCACTGTGCTGGCTCAGCATAAAACAAACATGGGACGGGCTGTTGTCTGGCGCTAGAGCAAATGCTTTAGGAAGCTGGCTGAGTACTCCTAGTAAAAGCTCCTTTTCTTTATAAAATGCCAGGGCATCTTCCCACCCCTGCTCATTGTGGCTGGAGCTGAGGATTTACATTCATGCCCTCATCACTCATTTATGAAATAAAGGAAGCTTGTAAAAGTGCTGACTGCATAGTGCCTGGAGGTACAGACTAATGGATGGACAGTGCTGAGGTACAAGGCAGCCATTCAGTTAAGTGCTGTCATGCCTGCAAGACAATAGAGGCTGAGGTTGAGAGTAGCTCATTCCAAACACTTCACATTAAAATTGAGAAAGGGAAGATAGAAAGTGCATTGTCTGAAGCCTGAATGCACCCCTGTAGCTGCCTGAATTTGTGCCTGGAGCAGGACTCAGCACAGCTTATTACATTATTGGGGAAATCAAGCTCTTCAGCCCAAGCAAAACTTGGCCAAGGACTCCCACAGCCCCAGCATTACTATTTGTCAGGAGACAGTCTCAGAGATGCAATAGCATGTTGCTTATGGGAGCAGTGATGGCCCTTCGTGAATAGCAGAGGGGTGGGATACTTCATGTTTGGAAAAGGGAGGCAAGGGGCTGCAGAGGGAATCTCCCAGTGACAGAACGTGGTAGAGTCACACATCAGGTTAGGGGAATCATCTCTCCCTAGAGAGCTGCCCCCAAGAGATGAGAGTCCAAATACCATCTCTAGCCTAAAGTTAACCAGCTCACATTTCTCCTCTTTTCTCACTCCTGTTGTTTGTTCCTACCTCCCTGGAGTCTTTCCTGTCCTTCTGGGATCATTGGAACATACCTGGAAGGGGTTTTGGTGCCCATCTCTTATGCCCGCACAAGAAGCACTGTGGTCTTTAAGCTTCCCCACCCTACTCTACATTTATACCTTTTGTTGCACAAGGCAATCTTGACATATTTAAGCCTTGTCAGTTCAAGAATTATCTTCCAAACAGGCATAAACCTAGCAGGAAATACGCCAAAAAGGTCACCCCTGTATAAACACACCTGCTTTGGGTAAGCTCTGCAGGTCCTGTCTTTAAGTCACACCATGACACCAACCAAGATCAGAGCCCCATTGCACTAGGTATTGTACAAAGAGAGACAGACACGGTGCAAGTATACATGCCGTTAAGACCATGGGATAAACTCCAGCAGTTTGTGCCAGAGTCAGCTGCTCCCAGGCACAGTGCATGCATGTGTGCCTGTGACCACAGCAGTTTGAGCTGGGGTGGAGCAGCCATGTGCTGGCAGCAGGCTGCGGGGGGTCAGCCCCTGGCTCTCAGTGGCAGCACCAGCAAGCATCAGGGCCAGCTGGGACACAAGAGAACTGAAACTGTGGAGCCATACGGCTGACTCACTCTCCACTCCTGCCTAGGTTGCTGCCAGCCCAAAGCTGTTCTGCCCTGGCTCAAACTACTGCAGTCCTGGTCATCATCTACACATGCGTTTCTGCACAGTAAATGACTCTGCTGCAAGATAGTAGTGTCAGGGACAGTACTATCTGACAGTGGAGTTAATTAACTTACTGTGCTTTAGTACTGGCGTATGTGTAGATTGTGATGCTTTACTGCAGAACTAATTGGTCAACTCTGCAGTAAAGCACACATGTAGATGCACCCACAGTCTCCCATCTGCTTACTTCCTCCCATAATTGGTGAGCTCACTTTCTTGGAAGGCCTAAGATCAACTCACGCTTGCTCACAAGGTTATCCACACAGATAAATTTATTGAGGTTTTGCAGAGCCCCAAATTACACAGAGGGTCAAGTTACACTAATGCAGTAGCTAAAGTTGACGTTTCATGACAGTCTTAAACACAAATTGATCTACAGCCAACAGAGACCATTACAATTCAGCCAGGTATGAACTGTTTTAATGAAGAGTTCATATGCTTCACAACGGTCCTAATTAAATATAAAAAATGCCAGTAAAAACCATTGAGCTAAATAAATACAGTAGCAATCCATCCCCCATTTACAGATCACACAAATGGTAAACAGATGTAGATCAGATCATTTGGAAACAGATTCGAGCTACACTTTAGCATTCAAAGCAAGGCCTAAAATACAACAAGCCAGAGTGCAGAGGAGGTTAAACAAGTCACTGCCAGTCCTGCCACACTCCACTGCAGTACTGCCTGCTTGAAAGGTATAAGGATTAAACTCTCATGTTAAGTTAGCCCTTGCTGTGCGGTGCCATGCCACAGATGGATCACAGGCCTCGGGAGTGACACCAGATACTGCAGGCAGGGAGATGCAAGTCACAAGAGCTGCTGCTGAAGGACCCCTACAGGAGACCTCCAATGAAAGGTGCACAGCTTCCTTTGCCTTTGGCTGATCCAGAGCTCTCAATTAATAGGCATTGGTATGGAAAAGGCAGGCTTAGATCAGTTCAGGGGCTGCGCCTCCAGCATTACAAAGCACTAAGTGTGAAGAGCATAGTCCTGGAAAGGAAGTATGGGTTAAAAAATCCTGCTTGCCTCTCCCCTCTACACACACACAGTATAGTAGTCTGATTCATGACATAGGAGCCTGATGTACCACATGAAAATCACTGAACTTTCCTACTGCTTTTTGCAATCCATTCTCAAGGCTTTAACCGCTCTCCCCAACATCAGTGCTGAATAGTTTCATTAGGAAGGGGATGGCAACCTTTTAACCATGAAAGGTTCTGGGCTTTCCCAGAAACCCAGTCATGGCTTATCCTAGAGCAAGGGTCAGCAACTTTTTAAAGCAGGAGGCCATTAGGCTGCCACTCCTCTCTGGAGAGGCCAAGCCACCTGCTGCAGCCTCTGCTGTGTGCTGCCAATCCTTCTCCCCAGTGACAAATTTAAGTGACAGGGAGCTGCAATAGGCAAGGAGGGGGCAGCAGGGGTAGTACTGCTAGGGGCTTGGCAGCAGGGTGTGAAGCAGAGAAGGGGGGAGATACCAGGGCAAGCTGTGTGCTGCTGATCCCCCATGCCACTGCAGGCCAGATCCAGCCTGCAGGCCATAAGTTACCCAGCCCTGCCCCAAAGCAAGGTATAGAACCTAGTGCCCTGTTCTACATTAGGTGCTTGAGACACCCTCAGCTTTTGGGAAGGAAATACAGAAGCCCAAGCTAACGTTCTGGCATGTAGGCAAGAGGAATCAATATGCAAGTGTTCCTAAATATGCAGTGTTTTGCCCTATTTAAGCCTTCCTAGTGACTGGAATCTGCAGAATGATGCCATATGGATATAGGGAACTGTACAAACCCTCTACAGTCAGGGGCCAGTGGATAGGGGAATAGGGAGCATGAAGCTTCACTGGGGAAAGCAACCAGTAAGGCAGGGAAGTATTGGATGCAGACCTTAATATCACAGGAAGGACTTACCTGGATGCTGCCTTGTAAACTACACACAGAGGTGGACTGAGGGAAGGCAAGACCAGGCAGTGTCATAACCGAACACTTTTTAATAGACAGATTCTCCTGGGAAGGGAAAATTTCTGGCTTAGCCAGTACGCTGGGCAATTCAGACAGCCACAGGCCTGCAGGACCTGGCAAGCTCACCAAGTACAACAGGGTGTTGGATTCTTGCCAAAGCAAAAATACTACAGGTCCACCTGGCCCATTCAAATCAGTCAGCACGACTGATGCGATCATGAGCTGAGTAGGATGGGACCTGGGGGAGGAGAGAAAAACCTCTGAGAACCTGTAAGCCAGTTTGACAACCCTGAGCTCCCAGAAGCTTGCTGTAGAATTCAAGGGAAGACTAGCAGTACTTGGACACACTGGAGTGAAGGGGGAGAGGGGAACCTTTTTCAGAGAGAAGTGGAAGCATCAACTCCAGAGTAATGTACTAAAGCTGCAAAAACAATGTTCACCTTGGCTAAGACTTCTGAATGAAGTAGAGACCTGAGAGTCAGTGTGTACCAAGCGTCCAGTGTCACCTTGTGAACCTCTATGACCCTGATCCTTTCCTTAATGCCTGGGAGATGTGGGACTTTGTCCTGCTCATTTCTAGAGATGATATAGGGCTAATGAGATTGGAAAAGGTTGTCTGGCTTCAAGTTGCTCAGTCCTAACTCAAACTTGGCAATAGTAAATGGGCACATGGCCCCATTGGAATGGGTAGGACAGAGCGGGCCAACCACCCCAGCCCTTCAGGAGAGGGGCACAGGAACAGCCTTTTCAGACTTTCCCTTCTAGCTTTTCCTGGGAAGGCACTCCTCTTTTTCCTCCTTCACTAGTTCCTTTTGCTCTGAAGTTCTGTAGGAAGATAAGCAAAAGATGCTGCTGCTTCCAGCAATGTAGTTGGAGATGGGGAAACCCACCAGGAAGACAAGTAAGTGGCCATGGAAATGCTTTGCCTCTAGTGATATTGACCAACCATTTGTACATGCTACCAGCAGCTACATTCGGACAGGAAGTCCTTGCTAAGTTTCATATCTATTCAGAAAGTAGGTGAAAGGGATAAGAATTCAGACTTACATATCTGACAGCATATTTCTCAGATCTCTCTACATTATGAAGTTCTTGAACTGGACTGGGGGTTGGACTAAATGAGCTCCTGAAGTCCCTTCCAACTCTTAACTTTCTATGACTCTATGGACTGAATAAACCCAGCTTGCTAAACACACTTGTGTTATTTTTTTAATGAAAGCTCATTTAAACTTATTTAAAGCAAAAAGGCCTTAGGTGTTTTCTATACATAGATTTATTACAGATTAACTACGTGTGTGAATGCTTATTTCGCATTTGGCATTAACAGCTGCAGCTCTGGAGTTTCACAAGCTCTGGTGCCTTTGGATTTGTCTAAATAGGAAAATGAATCCAGAATACAGCAGAGGTAGAATTAATCCACTAAATGCAATAAGCTACACCAGGGGGGAAAAATTAATAACCATAGCTGTATTCTAGAACGAGAGCATCCACACAGCTAATCTGGGACACATATTCCACTTAACATTTAAACTCCACCATATTCTGGATCATTTTCATATTTAGACACATGATAAGGTGTCAAATTTCAGCCTGGAAAAAGTGCGAGTTGCTGCTACCAACTTCCAATCTGAATGAGAACTATTCAAACCATGCCTGATAAAGAATAAACTTTTGTTCAAAAACCTATAAAAATCCGTTTGCTTTCTCACCAGCAGAGGTTGCTACAGAGCAATGATTTACAGAATTAAATAGAACATGCTAGTTATTCTGTAGTCATTACTCTAGGGCACATATCCTGAATAAACATTATAACTGCACGTCCAGGTTGGCTATCCTGCATGCAGCCAAAAGCAGAGAAAACTTCCCTAAATAGGACCAGGCTTTGCTAAGCTGGCCGGTGCATTCTTTTGAAAAACTCTTTTACTATTCAATAGCAAAACTGTACACTAGGTTAAAAAGGCAACTCTTTGTTGTTTTTAACTATTTCCTTTACTTGCAATTCTTTTAATGAGAATTACAGAACCCAAATACAACGCAATTCCTATTAGAGAACATGCAGCACACATTCCTGAAAGTAGTGCCATGAAAGCAGTTTTCCCATTTTCCCCACGGGACATAATGCTTCATTTGCAATGGAATATCAATTGCCAAAAGTACAAGTTAAGAAAATGGGTGTTAGATAATTCTCTTTCACCTTGCTTTCTGGGCCCTTTCCTTTTTCTCAACCGATCCTTGCATTGGTTAAATTTAGAGAAGACTGTATAGGTGAAAGTAACCCACTTGACATAATGTCACGTTCTTTTAGTTTATCTTGAAAATAGAAAGACTACAATTAAACAGAAACCATCAGGTAACTGGTGCTATGCTTTGGATTTTCTATTTGAACACATTAATAAAGGCCTGAAACAGTGAGGAATTATGTTTAAATAGCCCAGATGATGGCTTCAAATGCAGAGCTGCTCTTTCATTAAGGAGCAGAACTGGACATCTCTAATGGAGTTTAGGGATGATTTTGATGGTTCAAATACATCTAACTGGACAGTGAAATACTGTTAGACCTTCAAGGACAAAGCTGCTGTTATAGCTTGTTTACATGCAGCTAACTATAAATAGACTGAAGGCTCAACAGATAAAATAAAAGATGTAGTTCTGGAGGGTAAATGATATAAGAAACAAAGTTTCTATTCGGTATCTTCTAATTAAAATGATTGTCTCCCTAAATGAAAATAGATTTCCTAAGACCACAGCACAGTTCATTTTCCTTCTGATGCATTTGAAACCGAAATGGAATCTAATACGCATTCAATTTAAGCATTCTTAAGTCTAGTGGAAACAATGGGGGGGACTGCAAGCCAACTGGGTGGCTCATCCAAGCTACATGCAATTAGTGTCTGCAAAGAAAGAAAACAGTGTCTCCTGACACAGCAAGACATCACATATGCTAGTAGCCCAGAAAAACAGTTCAACACCACCTCAACTTTAAAATGACATATCAGCAAACCTTTAACATGTCAGAAGCACACAGGATTATTTAGATTCATGAACTGAACAGTGAATTCAGTTTGGACAAAGAATGTGGCATTTTTCCTTCTCACCTATTTTTCCACTGAAGGCTGCATGAAGGTAGAGAGGAAGCAGAGAACCCATTAGTTGCAAGGGGAGATACATAAAGCAGGGCAGGAATGGTGTGATTATATTAAAGCTGCTCTCTAGCTTCATGGCCTAAGGAAAATGACATGTGAAAGTGCACAATCCCAGTGAAGAGCAAGGGAACAACAGGGAAAGAGAGATGAGACTGGAATTCTCTCTAATTTAATATACCTACAAACATGATGAGATGTAACAACTCTATGATTAGTCCCTTTTCCTGATCTTTCTAAGGAACCTCTTCCCTTTTCATATTCTATTTACTAATCTGGCAGAAGGTAGGGCAGTGTAGCCTTATAAACTAACTGGCTCAAAGAAGCATGAGGTTTCATAGCAAGATACCTAGCATCTGCCAAAGTAAGTTGTTGACTATGAAAGCTCAAGCCTTTCTGAACCAGTTAGTGCCTATGGTGCCACTCTACCCTGCCTTCTGCTCGACTTCAGACTAACACAACATAGCAGCACAAAGACAGATGTTTCTTAACAACTAACTGGCCATCTCCTTGGACATCTCTGCAATGTAACAACTAAGCGCTGTTCACTGTCATGAAATGCAACACTGCAAACAAGTCTATACTGGCAATTTGAAAATAGTAACTTCCTAGGGCCATGCCACATGTTCAAATTAAAGCTAGATAGAAACCAGCTATAAAGTTGTTACACATTTTTAAGCACTTTGTAGCTGGTTGACTCTTTTTATAGCTGGATAACCATTTTTATGGCTAGGTAATTATTTTGCATGTGACCAGTCTAAATTTATTGCACGATTTACCAGTTTAATTATCTAACATATGTAATGTGTGGGGGTGCACTGATATATCGGTGGGTTGGCTAATAGAGCAGCACTGATAAAAGGAGAAACTACATTATCGGCTCTTGGCTTTTTTTGGTCATTATAGCCAACAATTACAGCCGTGTGCCTGGAGCACCCTGGTAAGCACAGTCCAGTCCCCATGCCCTGTTGCTAGCCTGAGCCTGCGGCAGACTACGGTCCCAGCAAGCGGCAGGAAGGGAAGGGGGTGCCAGGGAGCAGTCATAGGGCACCATGCTCAGCAACAAAGGGACTGTTATGTTCCCATGACATCATGCATGCAGCCTGAGCGCTAGAGATGCCACGGAGATGTTGGGCTGCGCATGGGTGGGGTATGGTACCGTGTGAGGGCCATTCTACTCCACTGGGCACTGGGTGCCTTTGCAAAAGTGGATTCTCCCCAATTGTTGCAGGAGCTCGGTTGTGTGGAGGTCACCAGCACTGAGGCAGTGGCGTGCTCTGGGGCTCCAAACATGCTCGGCACCTCTGTGCACATGAGGGTCTGCCTGGTGCACCTATGATGGCAGCACAGGCTGCGCAGGGAGCAGGGCTGCGGATAGAAGCCGTGGGAAAGGAGGCAATGTATGTGGGAATAAGGTGGTCACCACCTTCTTTGTTGAGGGCCAGCACAGGCAGGAGGCATGTGTGCATGCTTACGTGTGTTATAAATGCAAAATAAACAAAAAAAGGTTTATTTATGGCAGTAATTTAAAATGGCTTGCACTATTACCAAATATTGGATTGGCATCAGCTGACATGGCTGGTTAATCATCAGCTATCTGTATCAGCCAAGAAAATCTTTATTGGTGCATCCCTGGTAATGTGTGGGGGAGGAGGCCCTGCCCTACAGAACTGAGGCGGGAAGGGAGAAGAGTGCATTTTGTCTTTAAAAACAAGCAAGCAAACTGCAAGAAGGAATGCCGTCAACAAACACAACAGTTATTTCTGTAGAAATAAAAGGAGACACTTCAGAAGGGAAGGGTTTATGAAACATATGTTTGCATGTTAGTGCTTTACATAAATATACAGGGTTAAAATCTAGTGGGAAAACAATAAAGACATTCAAGTAAACAAAATGCATTTAATTAAAATGTTGTTACCCCTTCTTAATGACAGCTTAACCAAAAGACATTACTGGAACGGAGTCAAATTCTACTCAAGATCTGCCAGCAGCAAAAAATTTCCCTTAATACAAATAAAGGGGTGTGGGAGCACAGGAGGTAATATCCAGTCTACATCATTAAAAAGCTTAGACGCTGAAGATCATCACTACCTTAACAGTTCAGTCACCACTATTTAGCTTGCAGGGTTTGTGTACTGTGCTGGCGAAGGGATCACTGAAGTATGGCAAAGAAATAGTTATTATTTTTTTTCATCCACCTTTAAATTCCTGGAAGGTTAATCTCTGTCACATCAATAAACATATGTGATATTAAGCAACCAATATACACTACCTGACAAGTCAGTGAGGACTTTAGTAAAGAACACAGGGCTGAAAACATTTCAGAATAAATTTGGCATGTGTACTGCCTGGTAGCGAACACAATTCACAACTGCTCTTGGAGTAGGAAGATGTAGAGATTTTAGAAAAGATGATGGGAGATATTACTTTTCCAAGTATCTGGTATGAAAGAACAGCATTCATGTGAATGGAACAATAGCCAACATAACCACAGCACTCCAAAACCTGACAGACTGCAGAGACTAGCAACAGAAAATCCACAGGATATTTTTAAATGTGGATACCAATTTAAATTAAATCTGAAAAAAAGCTCAACACACTAGCTATGTGAGGAACACTAAGCCTGAGCTTTATTTTTCCCTTTCTGAAGCTCAAATTTTGTGAAGAACAGATTTGCCACAACAGTACACTTCTCTATCAAACCATTTTACAAGCAAAGGAATAAATCTAAAAAAAAAAAAATAATCTGTAAACAGTCCTATTAGAGAGGACAAGGACTGGTGAGTTGGACAGGTTTCCTGGGCTTGCTCACGTTAAAACTGTTAAAATAACTGAATTCTGTGCAACAGGGATCGTGTCCCATCTGTCAGTAATAAAATGGCAAAGATTCCATGCCTCACTTTAGTTACTGCAAGTGCAAAGGGCAATTCAAGTTTTGCCAACAGTCCCCAAAACAGAATTTGAGCTCTAAAAAACAAAAACATTTAAAAATAAAACTCTTCAAAGGAGTTTAAAACAGAACAATCTGCCAGAGAACAGTTTCATTAGAGCAAGACATATTTCACCCACAAGCATGAAACCCCCCCAAATATTAAATAAGAATCTACATATCTTGAAAACGGAGAAACTTTTACAGCTACAGCTGGACATTTTCAATGATTCCACCTTCCAAAATAGCTACCATGAATGTTTCCATTTATAGGTTATTCCTTTGAAGTGCCTCACAAAGGTTTTGATTGGCATCTGGTTCCTCAGTCATCACTTCCACAGTTTCCCACTCCCCAGACCTGCTGGATTTCTTTATGGCATCTACTACACTTTGCGTATAGAGTCCATCTTCAAAAGAGGCTGCCATAGAGACTGGTTTGTGATCCCATGTCCAACGGTCTTCCTGGTCTTGGAAAGACTGTCGCAATGCCTGCACCATATATACCATTCCTTTCAGATAGAGCAATGGGATGTCTTTAAAGCCCTTTTCCAGAAGGCCTGCATTGATGGCCAGAGAATCTGTAAAGAGCAGTTCCTCCTGAAGTGCTGTATTCTTCTGCCCATACAAGTCTGTCCCACGAGCAATAAGGCGACCTGCGGACCCAACAATCATAACTTCATGAACAAATGATCCTGGCATGTTAAAGTTGAGAGTCACAGTGCTACAGACACCACCACTCATAAGCATCTGAAAGAAGCAAAAGTCATCACTAGTGACGTGACGGATTCCACTTATAGCTGCATTCTGCTTCACAAATGTTTTAAGCAAGCCATGGACTTTCTCAGCCTTCCTGCTGGTTAGATGAGATAAAAGGTCTATAATGTAGGTGCCCATGGTGTGCAGTCCACCTCCTCCCATTAGCTCATCACAGATCCAGTTATACTTATGACTAAGCAGGCTTCCCCAGTACACACGTACATCACAGATCATCACATTGCCTATGTAATGTTCTTCTATTAACTGCTTCATTTTGACAAAGGCAGGCAAGAAACGGAGGACATTGCCAACAATGCTCATGAGCTTGGGGTAATATCTGGCAGCTGTAACCATTCTGAAGGCATCCACAGAAGTAGCAGCTTTCTCGCAAATCACGTTCTTTCCTATCCCTGCAGGCAAAATAAAATATTCAATGAACATGAAGCGAGGAAGTTGAACAATTCCAGGCAATGGCAAGGGCAGGTTCTCGAAGCCAGGCTACTCTGGCACTGCTTGAGAAGTCAGGGTCAAGGTAAGGTAACACATGCAGCAGGAGACAACAGGAGCTTCAACTGTAGCATTCAATCATGACAATACTACCTTGTAGGCAACATGGCTATACAGCTATGCTTAACTAATCAAATATCATTTTTTTAAAAATTAGCCAGCATTTTAATATGCTGACTATTTTGTTTAGAAGTATTTGCCAAGATGAAACATACAGCATATTCTCAAGGATCACCAGATATTATTTCATGTGCTTCATGATTCTCAGACCTAACAAAACTTTAGGACCAAGCTAAGGCTGTAAAGTCAACTGCCAGGGGAAAAGGGAGGAGTGAGGTTGAAACCTGCTGGACTACTGCAGTTATAAAAGGTTCTGAAGCTGGTTTGAAAACCAGGCAATTCCAAGTTACGGGTAAACTAAAAAGAAAAAAGAAAAAGCCTTAGAAAAGTATTAAGTTTACACAAATAACCCGAGCTCTGCTCTGGAAACTCCCTACTGTCTTGTGTATTAGCCATTATGCAGCATCATGTCTGTAATAGTGATCTCTCTCTGGGTTTTATTCTTCAATCTACACCAAAAGGTTGAGACCTTTTGGCCCCAGTTCACAGGTTGGATCCCATACAGGGTCAGTGCCTGGATTGGGCCCTGCACTGCCTTGGTCCAGCATGCCCAACTTGGCATGGAGCACCATGATATTGGGCCCAAGGGGCTCTCCACAGGTCTGAAAATTTAGCAGCAGGAAACCAGGCAGGCAACTAACACTGTCGCTACTTCCATATCACCGATTTTTCAGGGTCTACAGGGTTCCTGCAAACTGGATGACATGGCTCTGCAGCAGTGTTTCCCAACCTTTTCCAGCCCAAAGCACACTTAAGGTAACACAAATTTCCGCAGCACACCTGTTAAGGCATTCCCCATCCTCATAGCTATTGTAGCTCATTGCCACGGCAAAATTCCGTGGCACACCTGTTCACTTTTGGCAGCACACTTTTATGGCGTGGCACGCTGGTTGGGAAACACTGCTCTTCAGGCCAGATCTGGCCTCTGGGCCAGGGGCAAGCAATTCTGAGCTATACAATACATAGGGTTATAGTCTGTCTTTTTCACTTCGGAAAATGGGGTTCTTGGTGGTCTCTGCCTTACTGGAACATGTTTTGCTGAAGATATGACTGAAGGGGACATGTGTATCTTAACATGTATCTGGAGAAAAGACCTGTAGTGATCACTGTACTCTGCAGAGAGGGGAAGATTTTAGGGGTGCACCAATAAACATTTTGGGGGCTGATACTGATAACCAATTTTTAAGGAGGCATATTGGCCGATACCAGTCCAATTTCTGATACAGCTGAGTCCACCTGGTAAGTTTGTTGTGGTGAAGGGGGAGAGGGAGGGAAGGGGCATGGGGCGGCATATCAATGCCCCCCACGGTGAGGGAGGGAGGGAGGTTGGGGTAGGCACTGCCTAGCCAGGGCAGGGCGGGGTGGGTGCCAGGCAGAGCCACAGCTTATCTGGTGGGCACAGGGAGGGGGTACAGCTCCAGCTGCTGCACATCGCTTGTCCAGCGGCTCAACCAAAGGCATGTGCCCCTGGATCTGCGCAAGGCAAGGCCGAGTGGCGGGAGCACCAGTGGGACGAGCCACCGGACAAGCTGCGCACAGTGGCAGGAGCTGCTCCTTGCCCTTCCCACAGCCCCAGACAAGCTGCAGCTCTGTCCTGTGCCTGCCCTGCCCTGGCTAGGCAGCACCTACCTTAGCCCCAGCCCGACTCCCTCCCTGACCACATGGGGTGTTGATCTACCCCCACATGCCCCTTCCCTCTCTCCTCCCCTTCCACCACACCAGACTTACCAGCTGGACATAGCTCTCCAAGCTGCTGGGCTCGCGCTCCTTGCTGCCTGTGTGCTCCACTGTGGCTGCGCGCATCCATGAGCATTTATCGGCCAAATTATTGGCCACTTCAGGTTGATTTCCAATATAGTCAATTTCTTTATATCGGTGCCAATCTGATATTGGACTGATGTATTGGTGCACCCCTGGAAGATTTTATTTTTATTTGTTGTAAAATGTAGACAACAGTGGGCATATACTAGTTAGTTTATGACCTCCCCACCCACTTCCTCACAGGCTGCAAGAAGCAAAAGAATTGTATATTTACTTTGTTAACCAGGGGTAGGCAACGTTTTTTGGCTGGAGTGCTGAAAAAAACCACAATGTTTACCTTGGAAGGTGCCGGAGCGCCGCAATGCCAGAAAAACAAAACGAGGACAGGGGGTACATGGCAGGATGCACTGCAGATTAGTATAGTTAATCATCATGAATGTTGCCCTTTTTTAAGGTAAATACCAGCTTTTCTAAAAATTGTAAACCTAGCGACAATAAATAAAACTTCTGATACTCCCTTTGATCTTGTGTATTTGTTTTGTTCAGTTCCCCCCACAACAGCCCCCCAGCCCTGCTTGTGCCCCTTATCCCCCACCCAAAGCCCTTGCCCCAGCCCTGCTCGTGCTCCTTGCCTCTCACCCAAAGTCCCTGCCCTCCACCCCTACTGGATAGGGCCCCCAGCTGCCAGGGCTATGGGGCCAGGGACCCAGGTCCACAGCTCCCTGCCTTCCCCCTACCTAGCTGCTCTGTGCGCAGCTGCTCTGGGTCACACACGCTGTGCTCCCGGCCCTGCTGCCCTCCCCTGGGCCCTCTGGAGTGCAGCGTCTGTGACCCACAGTGGCAGCACACAGTAGGGCTGCACAGGGAAGCTGCCTGCTGCTGCAAGCTCCATGCTAGCTGGGTCACACTTCCCCTGTGTGCACAGGAGCAGCATGGGCAGCACACAGGGTTGTGCCCCTTGCTGCTGGCCCCGCCTGCAGGGGAAGTGTGGCCAGGGCAGCGGGAAGCTCAGAGCTGCAGGAAGCTTTTGTGTGCTTCCCACTGTGCCCTGCCATGCCGGGTTGCACATGCTGCTCTGCAGAAGCAGCAGAGAGGGCAGCACAATGGGGAGGATCGCCGGCACCTGCTGCCTCCCTGGAGCCCAGGGCTGGGAGGCAGCTAGGGCTGGGTCCTGGAGACAGCAGCTGTTTGCATCTTTCCGGCTGCAGCCAGCCCAGGCTCCGGGGTAGCTGCTGCCAGCCATGGTGTCCGGGCTGCTTGCAGAGGGGCTTACAGCCTCTCAGCCACCTGCTGGGAGTAGCCTGGGCTCCCAGCTAGCAGCAGCTGCCTAGACCACAGGCTGGCAGTAGTGCACCGAGGAAAATGGCCTCACATGCCATGCTTGGCATGTGTCAGGGGTTGCCGACCCTAATGTAAATAATACTTCTAACAGGGAGGACCAGCAGCAGTTAATGGAAGGGAAGTGGTTTGTCATGAGCACTCTTTACACTTTGTTGCACCTAGAATAATGGAGTTGGGCACATGGGTGCTGGACAAGAGGATTGCAGAGGCAGAGAACTGGATTGCGCAGGTTTTAGGCTCCACGTTTTAGAAAGGATGTGGAGAAGTTAGAGAGGGTTCAGAGGTGTTAGACAAAAATGATGAAGGGTTTGGAAGGTGAAACATGAGGAGAGGTTGAAGGAAACAGACATGTTCAGCTTGCAGAGAAGGTGATTAAGATGGGATGTGATAGCAGTCTTCAAATACCTGAAGGGCTGCCATAAAGAAGAGAGAGAACACCTTTTCTCCCTTGCTGCAGACAGCAGGACATGGATCAATGGTTTGAAGCTGCAGTAAAGTAGGTTTAGATGGGATATGAGGAACATTTTTTTTTCTGTTAAAACAGTGAGGCAGCAGAATAGACTGCCCAGGAAGCTGTGGATGCTCCATCAGTCGAGGTGTTCAAGAAAAGGTTGGATAAGTATTAACCAGGGATGACTTAGGGCAGGGCTGTCCAACTGGCAGCCCCCAAGAAGTTAAGTCATTGGCTTCCAACCTCAGGGCATGACCCAAATCAGGGTTGCGAGGGGTCCTCAGTAGGGTTGTGAAGGGCCCACACACATGTGCACACTTGTGCATGTGGTGCAGGAGCGGTGGGTGGGTGGGGTGGGGCCACTGTGCACAAAGGGGTAGCAGCAAAAAAGGGTTGGAAACCACCAGGTTAAGTTGTGGCTCCCAGACTCCTGCCTGGCTGCCAATCCCCCAATCACTCTGGCTGCAACTGCAGCAAGAGTCTCTATGCTCTCCCCACCTCTCCTGGCTGATGCTTTCTGCCTCTGTCCCAGGGGTGTCTTGCAGCATGGCAAGTGGCACAAGGAGCTGAGGGTGAGTCTGGGGCCATGCGTGGGGTACAATGATGGTGGGGCTGTATCCAAGAGCATACACTGCAGTGTGGGGAGGGAAGGGGATGGGAAGTGTCTATGTGACCAGGCAGCCTATGGCTAGTCTGGTGCAGCCTACATGGTATGTGGTTGCCAGAGGCTAAGAAGTTGGACAGCTCTGATTTTGGAGAAACCATGCCTGGAGCACTCCGTAAAGAGCAACAGTCAGAAGCTCAGGAGCCACCAGCTGATCCTTTCGTGTAGCTTGCTGAGAAATATGAGAAGAGCTCTAGAATCTGAAGCAAGTGGTTACTGCAGAGTAGCATACACCATAACAGGAGAATGAACAACTACTCTACAGTCTGGCTTACTTATGGTAGAAGATTAAAAGAGCTGGGATAAGTTTATGGAGAAGATACAGGAAGGGGAGTTCTGACTGTCCAGTTAGAGCAGGAGTGGACAAAATACGGCCCATGGGCCGGATCTGGCCCACCAGGCCATTTTATCCAGTCCACAGGGCCCCTTAAAAAATTAGAAAATCAATTATTATCTTCCTGTGGCTGCCTGTCAAAGGTGACAAGGCACTAGTGGCAGCAGGACCCAGGAGCAGACGGCAGTAGGACCCAGTGGCAGCAGCAGCAAGGCCCACCCCACGTTGCCCCACCCCTAACTCCCAGCCAAAGCTTCTGCCTACATGCTTCTAGCCTGGGACCCTGGGGCTGTTCCCCACCCCTCTGCCCGAGAGTGAAGACTCAGATAAGAATGGGCGGAGCAGGGGGGAGGATCGTTGATGCAGCAGGAGTGCAAACCACGCAGTTCCCAGCTGGCTCCTGCTGCATCGTGCAGTCCTGGTCATGTAGCCATGAACTGCATGCTGCCGGACTGGTGGGTGGTCAGCTGGGGGAAGGGAGGAGGGGCAGGCAGGGGGGCAGAGGCAGCATGGGGGAATGAAGGGAAGGGGCAGGGGAAAGGCAGCAGCAGCAGGAGCAAAGCAGAAAGTGGCAGTGGGTAGGAGAGCAGGGCCCCAGAGCCAGGGCCAGCAGCAGCAGGAGCCATCTGGGAACCGTGGAGGCTTGGCTGGCTCTTGTGTTCTGTGGTCCGTGTTGCAGCTGGGAACCATGCACTGCACTGGCCAGCTCCGTGCCATGCTGCACAGTTCTCAGCTTCAAAGCCAGGATGGCAGAACATAGCAAGAATCCTGGAGTTGTAGCAGGGAACCACGAGGTGCGACATGAAACCAGCCAGGCACCTCCTGGCACCATACAGCTCCCAGCAGTGTGGCACTGAGCCAACCTGGCCTGTCCCCTCCAGACACCATGCCATACCCAGCTGCAATGCCCAGGACCTGTGCAGCACGGCACGCAGCTGGCTGGACCAGTCCTGCAGAATGTGGTTCCTAGCTGTAACACCAGGACCCGCACAGAGCCAGCCCAGTCCAATGGCAGGCTAGTGCCAGGAGCCATGGGGAGCCTCAAGCCATAAGGCTGGGCTGGCTCACAGGACTCCTGGCACTCTAGCTGGGACCTGCATATGGAGGCACAGAGCCAGAGTCCCACGAGCCCCATGTTGCAGCTGGGAAGCACATGGTGCCCTTCCCCAAAACCCCACATCCACACATGCTGACACATACACAACCCTCCACAAACCCCATACCCACCCACCCACACTCCACATACACACCCAACCACAGCAACCCCCCAAAAAACCATACCCACCCACCCATACCCCGCTACACATGCCCCCACAGCCTCCCACAATGTACAAAAGTAAGACTTCATTTTGAGCTATTATGTAATCACCTCTGTAGACAACAAAACACACACAAATCATGACAAAAGTATTTTTTGTAATAAAATTAAAATATG